>NC_065514.1:12402928-12516529 GCF_006386435.1 Epinephelus moara | reverse complement strand
ATATATATATATATATATATATATATATATATATATATATATATAGATGAGGGTTTTTTTTTTGTCCTTTCTGAATTCAGACTAAAAATGATCTGAACTTTAACAGAGAAAATGGATTTTTTTCCACAGTGGACATTAGTGCAGGTGTATTTGCAGTTGCGTGCCTTGACTGTGTCTCCACTATCATTACATCAACAGCTGGACTGGAAACCTAAAAAGACCCTGAGGAGAGGCAACCATGCTCCGCTGCAGGAGGTGTCGGAAAGGCATCATTGACTCAACATGTTTGTCAATGGTTGGTGAGAATTTTGTGAATCTGATGTGTTCGGCAATTTCGGTCTCACTTTTTGGATGTATTGGTTCATGAGCTACAGACCCTGCCTGTGAGGTATTGTTTGCCATAGTTAGCTTGTGCTGAATCAATAAATTAATCAGTAATCAGTTTGCCAGTCACCAGGAATTTAGTAAGTAATGATTTTGACCTTTGTTTAACCCATTTTACAAGCAGACTTTCTGTGTTTCTGGCTTCTTAAAAGTGAGGATTTACTGCCTCTCTCTGTTTTATTTCATTGTAAATTGAACACCTAAAGTGTAATGGCAGTGTTTTACTATTATCTCACTTTAAATAGACTGAACAATTCATCAATAAATCCCCCCAAAATTGAGAGATTATGCGATGATGGAAATCATCATTAGTTTCAGCCCTAATCATAACTCATAGTCCATAAAGTTGTTTGGGGACATCAGGGCTGGGGAAACTCAAAAATAACAGCTTGTGTTTCAGTCATAAAAAAGATGGCTGGCTATCAGTGTCAGAGAGACTGGGTCTGATGGGAGCTCTTCTCGCTGATTGTGTGCCCTTTATGTGGGAGCAGGTTGAGGCCACAGATGAAGGCTCAGCTGCCGTTTGCAGTATTTGGCACGTCAATGTTGACACACTGCCAGAGTGGATACTGACCTCAGTTCACCAGGTAAGTGTCACAGCTCAGGAAGTGTTTTACTGGCAGCGAACACAGTTATTTACTTGGACGTTTTCTGGTGTAGATTTGGATACACTGAAGTAAAGTTCATTTTATTATGTGTGTTTTAGTTATGAAAATGAAGTCACACACAGCTTTAGACTTTATGCATGATGTCAGATATATATGGCAAATTCCATGATACATTTTAATTAGATTTAAAGATATACTATGCAGGAACTTTCAGAAAGAACAATGTATAGACTTAAACAGAAGAAATCCCTCTCAGTCATCACTTATGACCCACTAGAGGTGTGTGGCAGTGTATTATTCTGCAGAGACTCTTCCCTCTACCTGAATTTTCTCATTTTCTTCTTATTTTCTGATTCAGGACTTTATAAAATAATGACTGTAGCTACAGTGACATCACCCCTTAGTTGTGGACTGCTGTTTTATAGCCTCAAGTTCGGCATTACGGCTCTGCCATCTTGTTTTTTGGAGCCAGAAGTGACCATAATTGTAGGAGAGTTTGGGGCAGTGGAGGAGCAAGGGGTGGATCTGACTAATGGGCTGTAGTGGTCATGTTTTAGGCACAAAAACAAGGGACAGGGGAAGGTTTATGGTTTGAGTTAAGTACTTAACGTTGTCATGATTACAATTATAATGACTTGGTTACGGTCAGGGAACAACCACGGTCATAAATAAAAGAAAAGCAATGATAGTTGGGAACAGGAAACAAATCGCAATGCTCCATGTTAAAGTCCAATGTTTTGACCATCAACCCACATTGCCGCTTTATAATACCACACCTGAATTCTTCTTTTGCACCCCATGGTAAGGAGTCATAACTCCCACAATCACTAGAGGGCTTTGTCACTTTAAAGGTATAGTGTGTAGGATTTAGGACATCTAGTGGCGAGATTGGAGATTGACACCAACTGAAAATTCTCCTCTGTGCCAAGCGTAAAGGAGAACCATAGACTGTATGAAATAATGGACGTGGCTACTGTGACATCAACAGTTGGTTTGTGGACTCTGATTTAAAGCCTTGAACTCGGCATTTTGGCTGTCACCATCTTGTTTTTGAAGCGAGAAGTGAACAAATTTGGGAGAGAGTTTGGGGCAGTGTAGGAGTGAGGGGTGGACCTGACTTACAGGTTGTCGTTCAAACTGTCTCCGCCCTTAAATATGTGAACTTTAAGCCTTTAAAATGTAAACTGGTGAGTTATGTATGTAAAATTCAAGTGGCCATTAGAAGAACTGCAGATTTGGCCACTTGTTTTGGGACATTTATGGGTGTGTACCCCCACAGCGCTGAAGTGAAGTTGGGGCTTAATAAAAATAGTAGCGACCAGGTGCCAGACCGTAAGCAGCAGGTATCCAAAAATGCAAATACAGTGAGGCAAAACAGTAAATGAGAGTGAATCTGGGGTTGGATTTTTATTGTCCCCGCATTTATTAGTTGATTGATTGATTAGTAGATCAACAGGGAATGAGTCATCCACAGTTTTAATGAACAGTTTTGATTAACTAATTTTCTAAAAATAAATCAATTTTTAAGATATTGTTCATTGATGTTTCTGTGGTTTCTTTCCAGGCCCAGTGGACTGTAGGAAAACTCAACTGCCAGCACTGTGGAGCTCGCTTGGGCGGCTTCAACTTCATCAACCGCAGCGAGTGTCCCTGTGGGCGAGACGCCACCGTCCACCTCAACAAAAGTCGCGTTGATCACGATCAGAAACACTACGTTCTCATCGTCCAGCCGAAAAGGACGAGGCCTGAGAAGGAGCAGGCTGTTCTGCTGACAGACGGCTCTCAGGACAGAGAGCAGAGGCCCGTGTTTAACAGGACGGCACTGGACACTTTACAGCTTAACTGTGCTGCTGTCATGTCCCACATCAGCCCCTCTGAGGCCTCTAACTCGCTGACTGACAGTGAGAACACACAGTCATTTTCTTTCAGTCCTCTCTACTGCATCTCTCACAGGAGGCGGTGCAGCTTGGAAGACGATGCCACCATCAGGTCGTCATGTTTTTGCCCTGCAGGCCCTACCGTCAGCTCTGCTCTTGAGAGCACAAGGACGGGGACGTATGAGTCGACACGCTCACCTGTCTTGTATCCCACGAGTCAGCAGTTTGACACTGATGGTGAAGCCTCATTCAGTGCTGTCGCCTGTCGTTCAGTTGTTTCTGGAAGGACACAGTCACCTCTGCATCAACAGCTGCTGCAAACTGTGGAGGACGCAGAGTCTTCTCCAGAGACAACAGCTGTCCACGAGGATGTGTCTGTTTCAGCCCTGTTCCTCAGAGGGAGGTCCATCTCTGACAGTGTGGCCGAGCCGGATGAGGAAGTGCTGGTATGCTGCTGGAAACAGGGAATTTAAAGAAATCTGTTTTAATCAGAATTGAAGCATCATATTGTTTATTTCCTTTTTTACTTTCTTTTTTATTATATTAGATTTTACATAATAAATAGTGACATATACAGAAACATCCACAGCCCCTGTTACGAATGTAGGAGCAGTATAGACTGAAGGGGCCCAGAAATTGGCACATTCTGACCATTGTAGAATCTGAAAGAAAAAGCATAAGGAAAATAACCATATATTAAATGAATAAAACAGGCTCTTAATTGGTGTGTATGTCTTCCTTTCTCAGCCCCAAGCCTCTCTGGCCTCCCCAGCCTCAAACAGACTGAGCAAAAGAGAGAAGAACCGTCTCAAGAGTCTTCGAAGAAAACAGAGGAGGAGAGAGCGATGGCTGCACAGCCAGCTGGAGCAGGTGAGGGAGCAATAAAAAAACGTTAATATTTGTATAGCATGCTTGCACAGTGAATAAATATCCAGATTATTGGATCAAGGTTGTTACTGACAGTGTGTATATGTGTGTGTTTGTGTGTCCAGGCTGAGAGTGTAGGTGGTTCACTGTTGGACAGCGAGGAGGAGGACAGAGAGGGCCTCACCTGCGCCGTGTGTCTCGACGTCTACTTCAGCCCGTACAGCTGTCAGCCCTGCGGCCACGTCTTCTGCGAGCCATGTCTCCGCACTATCGCCAAGAACCGACCGACAAACACACCCTGCCCTCTCTGCCGCACCCTCATCTCACACACAGACTTCCACAAAGGTGAGCTTCCTCGAGAACTCATGTCCCAACAAAATACTAGAATATCAGACTGTGCTTTTCCTGATTTTCCTGTAAATTGAAAATAACAAAAACAAACTCGCGCCCAATGTGTGCTGAGAGGCTGCACAGGATAAGTGTGTGTAGAAAATGGATTGTTAAAAAATTATTTCACGTTAGCTGCAGCCCTGCCTTCGCTAGACACTGGTCTCATTCCTCTGCAGAGCTCAACCAAACAGCGAAGACCTTCTTCCCGAAAGTGTACTACGCCCGCAAGCAGAACTTCCAGAGTGCTTCCTGTGCAAAATGGCCGCTGCCCAGCTGTCGCAAGCGCTTCCGTACCTTCTGGGGTGAGAGAATATTTGTGATAGTTGTATCAGCAAATTCTTTTTCTTTTGTCTCAGTAGTTATAGTCTAATCCTTTGAGAGTTAGGTGTCTGGATTATCCTGAGTTACAAGAATGCTGTTTCTGCAAAGAGATGGTCTAGTTTTACGTGAGTCATGTGAGTGCCATTTAAAAGAAAAAAAAAAAGAAAAAAAATCTGTAAAAGAGAGAGTAAGTGAATAAATGCAAAAATATGAAGACAAATGACAAACTCTAAAAGAACAAGTATAAGCATTTTTATTTATTTTCACTTTTAATTTTTCATTTATTTCTGTATATATTTTTTTTAAGATATTTATATTTTTTCTGAATATTTTAGATTTATTTTTTATTTTATTTTTATGTTATGACAATTATTTAATTTCCCCCCTTTTTTTTTTTTTAACTGTACTTTTACCCCATTGTTTTGCTTCTCCCTAATGCTTTTGTTATTACTTGAAGGGCCAAGCTGTCAGTCAATCGGCTTTAGGCGGGGCTTCCTGCCTGGGCTGAGGAAACACTTCCTGCACACATGAATCCAGTTGCTTTAGCGGAAACTTTTCAGTGTGAACAACAGGAAGTAGGCATGACGTGGACACAGCAGCTTTGAAATAGACCTTTCCATGCAGCTGACAAGATAACGGAGGGCGCACAACCATTAAAAAAATACTCCTTCCCTTCCCTCCCTGATTCAAACCACCACCACATTCACACTTGGCATGCACAAGTTCGCGTCACGTCGACTTCCTTTAGTCTGTGCTAAAAAGCTCCCACCAGCGTCATCCCCAAGAACTAAAAAAAAAAGCAATTGGGAAAAGCAAAAACTGTAGGAAAAATAAAGGGATAAAAATAAAATAAAAATTAATTCAGTTATTGATTTTAAATTACATATATTACAAACATAGAAAAAATAGCAATTTATATGCAAAAAATAAATATAAAAATATATAAATAAATACATAAATGAGGGAAAAAACTGTACATGTTGATAATTATTTTTCTGTATTTTGTTATGTCTTTATATTTCCACATTTTAACTAATATACTTATTCTTTTATCTGTGTCTCTTCATATTTCCGCATTTATTTTCTCATTCTTTTACAGATTTATTCTTTTTTATCGCACTCCTATGACTTGGTGGATTTTGCCACTAAATGTTACAATAAAAATGTGTCTCTGTGTGACTGATCTCATTTTCACCCTTCCCTCATGTCCTGCCATGACCTTTTTTTTAATTAATAAAGCAGGCATTTTATTGCTTTTCCACTACAATTTAGTGGCAATAATAAACTTTATTTTACAGCAGTTGAAAAAAATTCAACCCTACAATCACCTTTAACAACAATAAAACAACAGTGATACAAATCCAGTAAGACAACAAATTGCATAGTGGCCTTACTGTACACGGTATGCAATATGTTGCTATAAATATTCGACACAACTGACAAATGTCCAACACTGCCACTAGCAGTAACAATTTAAAATCACTTTGAATAGTAATTTTATCTGTCTGACTTCAGGAGAACAGAGGCAGGCGGCGGCGGCAGCAGGGAGACGCTGGCACTTTGTTCACGGAGGTTTCGCGCTGGACGCTTTGGACTTCACTGACATGCGAGGCTGGCTCTTCGACATCGGCCTGGTCATCGTCTACATCCACTCAGTCAACTGGATCCTGGCTTTCCTCTTCTTCTGTTTCCTCATGTACTACTTCTTTTTTTGAGACACGGGAGCGCCCAGAGTTTGCAGTGCAGGTTTATCTTTGTTTTCTTAAAAGAGATTGGTAGTGGTCCTGGTTTTGCCAGTTGGAAAGAGTCACAAGTCAAACCTGTTATTTCAGTGGTAAAGTATCTAGAAAAAGACAGGGGTAGTCGTGACATACAGAGTTGTGAGGAGCAGGAATCTGAACATTTGCAGGTTTGAAATTTGCGCGAATGGTTCCAGAAGTTTACAATATGTCCTAACTGACTACAGACTGACTTTAAGACGTTATGATGGTTTGAACAGGGCTGTTTTTTGCCAGTGTTAAGTACCCATGGTGTAAGTGCAATAATACATAAGGAAACCCTCGTCAAATGTGTGACGTTTGGCAATTAAACAGTTTGGTGATAATGGTGGTGATGATCAGACAGACCAAAAAAAAAACATGATTAATGAATGATTTATGATGTAATCTGACACTTTTTTCAACGAGGAATAGTTCAACATTTTGGGAAAAAAATGCTTGTTGCCTTACTTTCATAGAGGTAGAACATCGATACTCTAATATCTGTGTGCTATGTAAGGTGCAGGAGCCAGTAGGTAATTAGCCTAGCTTAGCATAAAGACTGGGAGCAGGGGAACGCAGCTAGCCTGGCTGTGTCTCTTGTTTTTCGGACCCATTTTAGATGCAACCATGCAGATTTCCACATGATAAAAGCGTGTCGTCAGACATTAAGGCGAGCCAGCGCCATTTTAAGAGACTTATGCTAGCTAGCTAGCTAGCTAGCTAGCCTACTTATTGATGTACCCTGCAGGTGCCTGAAGATGTCAGCAAAATACGACCGCTACAGTAGCTTTGAAAATAGCGAAATGTATAGTTAAAGCTTGTTTTCTGGCAAAATTTTATTCGACTTCTGCTGGTAGATCAACGGGGGGCTGCAGGAAGAGAGGAAGCGAAACACCATTCATCTGCATGCATCTGCATACACAAGACACGATACGTGAAAGAGGTAATGTCAGAGGGCCATCAAAACCCCATGTCTTGCCTCTAAAGTGAGAAATGAGAGGAGGTAAAGTTCCTCAGTGTTTTTTGGCAAGGGTGGTGTTCAAAGCCACTCAAGAAGTCAAGCTTTGCTGTTTCACGGGGCACCCAGTGTGCTGCAACAAGTACAGCTTGCAGCAGTAGGCTGGCAGCTAGCTTTTGTCACATGGTCAGTGGGCGTGGTTTCATCTAAAGTGGGTTGGAAAAACAACAGCAGCCTGGCTTGTTCCAAAGTGAAGTTAGGGTGTTTTTAGAGGTGCTGGAACAACAGTATTTCTTGGCAAACAACAGGGCAGCACAGTTTCCTGCTACATCAGGTTTGGTACCAATATACCTGTACAGAGACCAAACCCATAATGCTCGCTCGACAGTATGTGGCAACCTGCGCTAGTTTATACATGTAACAAAAGAAACAATACAGACACGAGATCATTAATAATGCATCTCATCTAACTTTCTAAATAAAAGCAAACAAGTTTACTTCCCAAAATATTGAACTATGCCTTTAATGTAGCAGAGGCAGGATGTTAGGAAATGAACCGGCACTTTACTGGGGCGGGGCGGGGGGACATTTAGTCTTTGTGTTTTGTTGTGTGATGTACATTGAAATTATTCTAGACATTTAAAATAACATTTGAAGTGAGACGCACTGCCGAGAAAGTTTTGCCTCCACGTGTACAAGTCGTTTTATTTACTTATTAGTGGGGTGCTCAGGAATCAGAAATCTGTCAAGTAAAGACAGCAGCAACTATTAATGGATGTGTTGATTGATGGGCTGAAAGGAGCAGAAAGAACAGACAGAAAATCAGATACACAAATGGGTTAAATACCCATGTCAGTACGGTGCCTTGGCTTAGTTTGTGCCTTCTGTCTGTCACAAGGAATATGAAACTGGAATCGCACTGTTTTTAAGTTTCAGGTCTCACACACAACTTTCAGGTCATTCACAGGAAGCCAGAAAGTCATAATGAAGCTTTGAGTAGACACTAGAAGGGGTCTGTCTCTTAAAGGAAAAGGCTAGAAAATCTCCTCCCAAGAGGAGCAAATGCTTTAGTTGAGTAAGTCAATCTGTTTTAATTGTATTCTTACAAGGAAAAAAAAAAATGTTTACATGTTGTTTCGTTTTTCTGCTTTAATTAAAGCCTTGTTTTCTCCATCACTCAGTATGAAAACTAAGGACAGGTCGGGCCATATTAATGGATTAGTGTCAATGGTTCATGAATAAAAATGTATCTATATAGAGAACTTTATTTAACAAACTGATGAAGCCTGTTTTTTCACTGCTCTCTACCACTTCATGATGGTCGTCTCTAGTTTTAGCCAGTAGCAGTAATGAAAAAAGGGGCACCTCCTCCATGAGTTGGGTGAGTTATTTTTTTCCGAAATATATTTAGAGCAAACAGCGGCTTTTGTTCGAAGAGCTAAAAGTGATGTTCAAACTGTGACACAAAAAGCAGAGTTGTAATGAATACACAGCATTTGCTGCCAACAAACAACCATGAAGTCAAGCTTTTCCTGTATACAATCATATTTTCAGTAGCAATAAATCCTGTAACTCTTTCAGCTCATAGTTTTATAGCAGGTTTACTGTGTGGTTCAGTCCGTGCATTGTTACCAACACCATGCCTGCAGCAGCCGGCAGCGTGAGATTACGATAAATGTGAGATAACCCGCTCTATTATACAACTAATCATACAGCTAGCTTTGTCTGTCGGGCAAAGTTAGCTGTATGATTAGTTGTATACTAATGAATGAATGAATGAACCCCAATTGAAGAGTGCTCCACGGGCCAACACATGAGTTAAAACATCGCCCTGGTTGCCTTGACAAAAATCCAGTGGTATTTTTCCACTGTATTTTGGATTACTGCAGAGAATAAGCTCTGTGGCAAACACAAGTTAATGATACTTACACATTTTGTTCAGCAAGATAATCTCAAAAAGTAAACACCACTTCTGGTTTTTGAAGCATAAATGCAACCGCCAGAGGTTACAAGCTTAAGTTAGACTGTAAACAAACTACACTACAGTTGCATGACTTAACATCGCCACCACGACGAGGCTGTAAAGTCACATTCAGCATAATGATGTTCTCATGTAGCCACTTGTCAGCAACCATCTTTTTTAAGACACGTAAAGACTACATAATTCACAGTTCCATGACACTACATATTCATGGATTGTATGTCATAGAACAAAATGTGAAAGTCTCCTTAAAAAAACCCCGCTGACTTTGAGATGAGAGAACCAGAAGTGCTAAAATGCTAATTTCTGGGTTTTAGGACTAATTCCTTTGCCACGCTATTAGCTGCATAACAGCCATATACTTTTCTTTTTGACACTTTTCCAGATATTTTGCTTTATAATCTCACGGGACGCGAACGTCGCTCTTCCGGGGTGCAAGTCGGTGTTCGTTGGACCGACCCGGTCTCACTGCAAAGTTGTCAGAATCTGGTGCCTGGCCTGTAACTTGCGGCGTCAGACACAGACGAAAAAAGCTGTCCTTTAAAGTTGGTATGATATGCAGCCAGTTGCCATTATAGTTTTAACAGCACTGGTAGCGCCGGGGGAAACTTGGCGGGACAGTATCGAAAAGCACATGGTTAGGTTTAGGAAAAAAGAACAGGGTTTGGCTTTTGAACCTTACGGGACGCGAACACCGCTCTCTCAGGTGAAAGTCTGTTTGTTGGACCCATCCACCACCCCTCCTGCCTGCCCTACTCAGACTTTCGCCACCTTAACTTTCGTCCTCATCCCACCACGTTCCCCCCTGACACCGCTGGGCGCCATTAAACTATAGCGGCAACCGGCCGTGTATCATGCCAACATTAAAGGACAGCTTTATTCATCGGCTTCTGACGCCGCAAGTCACTGCCCAAGCGCCAGATTTCAAGGAATTCGGAGTGAGACCGGGCTCCAACAACCGACACACCCAGGGTACCTTGCACGTTGTAACTGGACATGGAAAGTCCCTGACCTAAGTCAATATGTGATGAGGTTGGAGTGAGAATGTGTTGGTTGGACCCATCCACCACCCCTCCTGCCTGCCCTACTCGGACTTTTGCTGCCTTAACTTTTGGTTTGCCCCATTGTGTTTTCAACTGCCCTTAGACTATACCAGCAACATCAGTGTCTGACGGCACAAGTCACTGCCCAAGCAGCAGATTTCGAAGACTTCAGAGTGAGACCAGGTTGTCAAACAAAAGAAAATGGGGTCCAGGCTGAACCTTTAATGCGTCTTTATAACAACTGAATGATGTATTATTCACCTGCTCTTACAGCCTTCATGATATTTTTGCATCACACACAAAAACACGGGGAAATAAAGACCAGGTTGAAAAATATAGGAGTGTCCCTTTAATATGAGACAGAAGAAACCGTGCCTGTTGTCTCTCCGTCCCGCTGATGCTCCTAAACAGTTAATTGTCAGTCGGAGGGTGACGACTTGTTTCGCTGTTGGCTCGTTCTGAATCCTCCTCACACGTGAGCGCGCGGCGGAAGACGGAGGAGCCTCCCTCTCGGCCTTCAGGAGGGGCTGAAGGTGACTCTCCTCTCGGCTGAGATGCACAGCGAGCTGCTGGGGGTCCGACCGGCCCGCTACACGGTCCTGCTCCGGGAATAACGACACACACACACACACACACACCTGAGGGTTGGCATCAAGCATCAAGCATCAACCAAAACCTGCGACCCTGCTGCGGGTCATTTTCTTTCTTTGTAGAGGACACAGCAGCGATCAGAAAAGAGGAGGGCATCTGTGTCTGCGTCTGGCTGGGCTCCGGTGGTGGGTGTGCATGCATGTGTTCTGCACCGTACGGGCGGAAAAAGCGCCCAAGATCTGCAGGGAGCATTTTCCCTATCAGTAAGGTGGCGCAGACGGAGCCGGAGCGCAGGGAGAGCACGGAGGGGGCCGTGGACGGCAGCAGGATGGTGAGCTCAGAAACAAGTCATCTGTGTTAATGCTCAGCCAGTGGTCCGTGTTTAGCGTAGCTCTGCACCAAAAGGACAGCTTCTATTTACCAAACACAGCCCATTTTCATCCTGTGCAGGTGCAGCAGGAGCGCAGAGGAGACACAAACACAAGTGCTGGGCATCATTTTGAGGCTAGATTTTTATTCCAGCCTTCCATTGAGGATGCTACTCTCAGGTTGTTCAGGTTTACGCATCATAATCGCAGGTGATGATGGTTTGTGTTTCTCCAGACAGTGCAGGAATTCAACACCCTGGTTGCGCTGTACCGGGAGCAGGTCATCTCCGTCGGGGAGATCTCAATCGACTGTCCGTCTCTGCGGGCTCAGATGCACCACACACGGTCCAAAGGGTGCTCCATGGCCCGGGCTGCACACCAGGACCTCACCGTCATCTCTGTGTCAGGGTAGGAAGGAAACAAAGACTCATTATTATAAAATGAATTCACATAAAGCATAAAAACACACAGCTTTGTTTCCAGGCAGGTTTGATGGTATATCATACTTAAAAATATTATTAAAATAATGCATTTTATTGAAGCTGAATGGCACTTTTATAAACACAATTACTAAGTAATCTGCTTTTAATTTGTTTGTTAACAGTTTGCCATCACTTTTATGTTGACATATATGCTATACATTAATTTATGAAATGAGGCTTTAAATAAGCCCACTAGCTTTCCAAATTCAAGTGTGCACTCTTTTTTACCCTCCACAATGCCACCACCTTCACACAAAATTTCCATCCATCCATTTCCTGTAACCGCTTTATCCTCATGGGGTCATGAAGGGCTGAAGCCTAGAGGCGGGGTCCACCTTGGACAGGTCTCCAGACTATCACAGGGCTGACTGAGACACACAACCATTCACCTACAGGCGATTTAAAGTCACCAGTTAACCTAACCTGCATGTCTTTGGATCAGTGGTTCCCAACTGGTGGGTCGTGGACACGTTAGAGTCAATTGAGGTCTGTTCAGAATGGACATGTTTGTTAAAAACACCCTTTATTTTGAAGTAAAGTGAATTTGCAGCACAGAGGTTTTATCTTGAAGTGCTGTTTCCTGCTGTAGAGTGAGTGACCAACGGACAGCTACTTGACAGAGACAGCAAACTAGCTCAACGACATGGCCGAACACAAGTATGACGCTGAATGTATTAAGCTGTGTGGACCTTGAACTAATGACTAAGGCTAAATTTGGACCCCATGGCTGGACCAGTTGGGAACCACTGCTTTAGACTGTGGGAGGACGCCGAAGAAAACCCACACCACTTGCTGTGAGGCAACAGTGCTAACCACTGCACCACCACGCCATCCCATATAGAATTTAAAACACACAACTGATATATTTTGTAATTATAACCTTTATCTAAACAGGGAAGGCCATCGAGGGAACACCCTGAGCACCCTGATTGTTATACAGCTTGTTGATGTAAACTATAACTTTATGTGCTGCAAACAGGCGGAGGACATTGCGACAACATTAATTCAGAGAAAACATACATTCACACACTGCGCTCTATCAGCCAACAGGGATTTACACTGACTAAAAGGAGTTAGCTTGTTTAATTTTATAAGCTTCTGTTGATTGTTCCACTCTATGGAACATAGTATTTAAGAGCCAGTTTCCCAGTCTTGGTATTAATATTATGATTTATAGATAAATAGATACAGAGAAACACTTTTTCACATGGTAAACTTGTATGAAAATCCCACCCATAATTGTAGTAAAGTGGATCTCTGCTACTGTAGTGTAACTTTTACAAAAGCTCACTCTGCAGGTTAACTGAAATGACATGTATGTTCAAGTACCAAAGTCTGCAGCATCGAAATGACATGTATGTTCAAGTACCAAAGTCTGCAGCATCACAGGTGTGCCATATCATCTCGTTCATGATAATACAGGTATAAGTTTTAATATCAAACGATAAATTCATATCGTGATACTTGCGATATTATGACTTGTTATAAATTCATATCGTGATACTTGCGATATTATGACTTGTTGACCTATTGACGCCATACTGTTACCAACAGCAAAAACACGCATGTCTGAAAGCGAAATTATTACAGACTCTGCAGTGGCTCCAGCAAGAAGAGCAGCTTCTGTAGTGTGGAATAAACTGTGGCGTCCTGAATGTTTTATGAACATAGTGTGGAATAAACTGTGGCGTCCTGAATGTTTTATGAACAGCCCCGGACTTCTCAGACGCTTTTAGTGACTTACCGCTCAGAGGGAACTCATTCAGTGTCTCCTCTGGCAGCAGCACAGCGTCTCTCCTTCTCCTCTCTCGCTGTGAGCACACGAGAGTCGTGTCGTTTAGTGATTTTGTCATAAACCTTTGGTAATGTAAACCTACGTGACGCTCACGGCTCAACAAAAAACTACATATATGTGAATGTGTGATAGTTCTGGTATCATAACAGCCTGTCACAGGTTACTTATTTTGTTACAATACTGTTGTCTTAGATTAAAAACAAAATCTATATAATTTTTTTTACAAATTTTTCATACTGTCAAGAAAATCGTTATCGCAAAAATACCCTGAAATATTGTGATATTATTTTAGAGCCGTATCGCCCACCCCTATGCAGCATGTACTGGAACTTGGTCAGCCTGAATGTAAAGTTCCCCTTCTCTTTTTGTCTGACTGTATCTGTTTTCCTTCTTCTCTTTTAACCTCTCCTCCTCCTCCTCCTCCTCCTCATGCTGCAGTCTAGAGGACGGGGAGATCCACCCTGAGATCTGTCGGCTCTTCATCCAGCTGCAGTGCTGCCTCGAGATGTTCATAACAGAGATGCTCAAATCCATGTGCCTGCTGGGGGTGCTGCAGCTGCACAGAAAAAGTACCGTCACAAAATATCACACCATTATTATGCCACAACATTTCAAAAAAGTATTGATTTATGAGAATCAAACAAGCAGGGATTCATTCAGTATAAAAACCTCCATGTGTCTGATCAGTTTATTCTGTATATGTTTGTTTTCAACACTAAATATCTGCCCATCAATGAGAAATAAGAAAAATCTATAAAACTGACTTTTTGACATTTTGACATGTGACAGTGGGAAAAGCACGGGTGTGAATAATAAAATGATGAATGTGAACTCCATTTAGCTGCTTCAGCTTGTTGTGCCTGTTGTGCCATGATGATATCGGCACGTCATCAGTATCGGCCGATATTGGCTTTAAAATGAAACATCATAATCAGCCAGCATGCTTTTTCTTAATTTGCACAATGAATGAAAAGTACTGTCATACATTCAAAAGTATTGTATTTCATGTCTCCATCTGCTGGTGGAACATCATGATAAGAGTATTCATGCATCGTATGATGTTAATTGTACTGCAGAAGAAACTTGATGATCACTAAAATTGGGCAGGAACGAAAGTGGATATATCGATACTGGTATCAGTTATCAGTCAAATGAGTTGTTACATATCGGCGTATCCGATATCACCAAAAATTCCAGTATTGTGCGTCTTTAGTAAGCACTACTTCCCTAAACCTAACCTTAACTGCTAGGTTTGCAACTGAAGACACAGTTTTCGTCCCCAGTTGCACAAGCCGTCCCCAATTAACTGGTTTTAGGTCAGAAATGTGTCCCTGGGTGTAGCCTAAGTTAGCCACACACAGGCAAAGATAGACATACACATCCAAACGCTCCATTTTGCCACGTCCCCTTTCATAACTCATGAACTGGCTGTCACAGGGAGGCAACACTGACAAACATTCTCACAGTTGTGTACGTGAGTGAATTTGCGTGTGTTAAAATCAGTTTGACCTCTTATTTTCTACTTGAACTCCTACTTCCTAATTTCTACTTAAAGTATATTAAGAGTTCGTTTGCAAAAGCAGATAAGAGCCATTTTTGTCATGTTTATTTGAGCTGACCTTGTTTTAGAAGTTAGTCTTAACATGCATTTTCAAACTGCATATTCAACATTAGTACAATTTAAACAGATAAAATGGAGGCAGAAAACTTCTACTGAAGTATCTTTCTCATTCGGGTTGCTCAGTGATGGAGATCAGAGTTGTGTTCACACAGTGTTGAAACAGCAGAGGGCAGCAGAGAGCTGTCTGTATGGTCAGTGTGTACAACATGGATTCATACTCTGACTTAGCTGGACTTAGAGAAGAGATCATTTCTGTTACATTAAAACATTACATTGTGCATTTTCAGTAAACAGGTCTACCATTTTTTGACATTTTTTTTATGACAGTGTTTTTGAAATACTGAGCATTAGAATTCCTGTATTACACAAGGAAGTCATTCATTTGCTGCTTTGACTGTGTCTGAGTTGTCTTTGTTGACGATGCCTCAGCGCTGCTGTCTCTGTTTGGACCCAAAGGAACAGACTCGGAACCGAGGTTGGATTTGAGGGTGGACGAAAGCTCGGACGTTCCCATCCTGGAAGACCGATCCTCCTCTCCCATCGACTTTCCTCAGGAGCAGTGGCTTGTGGGAATGGATATTCAAAATATAGAGAGGTACGCTGACCGCACCTGCTTTTAAAAATGAATTCGCACACTGATGAACTGCAGTTGGTGTGTCTTTGTTTTCACAGAGATATGCGAGAGATGCGAAACCTACTCAGCAAACTCAGGGACACGATGCCATTGCCACTGAAAAACCAAGGTATGTCATGTTTGAGATACGTCCAGAGATGTTTTGGATATCTTTTGCTGCATGCTACTTTCTGCATTCCCCCCAAAATTTTATTCTTTCTGAAGTTTTCCACTTCTGAATACATAATCCAGTGCGACTTAGAATAGGTTTACTTTTGGACACAGCCAAGTCTTTATGCTAAACTATTCTAACCAACTGCTAGCCCTAGCTTCGTACTGTACAGATATGAGAGTGTTTTCAGTCTACTGTTGCTTTAAAGCTGAAAGTTCATTTGACAAAATGCACTCTGGGAGATTTACAAGACTTCTGAGAAAACGAATCGTACCAGAGTACACATGAACTAGTAGAGATCAGCTTTTCAAGTGGACCCAGGAACAGTTTGCCAATCTGTGCCCAGGTACGGTACACAGTGTTCGCACTTACCAAATGAACTGGACTTAGTGGTCAGGTGAACTCAGATCCAGACCCAAGTCCCTGATTTGAAAGCCTCCTCTGCACCATTTGATACACATCTTCATTGATGTACTTTCAATGTTCTTGCATTTTGGGGTTGAACTTACTGGGTTGAATTCACTTACTGTAAATGGCGTTGGATAAAAGCATCAGCTAAATAAATGTAACGTAACATTGTGTTTGTTTATTCCAGACGACAGCAGCTTGTTGAATCTGACTCCACACCCGCTGGTCAGGCAGAGGAAGAGACGCTTCCCTGGACTCTGCTGCATGGTGTCTGGCTGAGTGTCTGAAGGCAGCACTACAGTCAGCACACATAGGAAAGGACTTTCATTATATTTTAGGATGTATATTAACAAAGAGATTCATTAATCTTCATTTTACTCTTTATTTAGTTACAGTATTTCCCCCCATATTATCTGAAATTGTAATCTTGTCGTACTTGTTATATAATTCCTTACCATTTGTCGTTTTCATCTTGAAGTCACCTTTTTTGCTGGTTGGTCATTTGGTTCTTGAATTCATGACTTATCTCGTCCAGCTGTGGTCCGTTTGGTGGCATAAAGATTCAAGCTTGGGTCGAGTTTGGGTGGAAAGGGCCAGCTAACAGTCAGTAATGCATATAATGACGCAAAAGTAAAGTACCAGACAGATTGGACCTTAAAGACACAGGCGAGTTTCAGTTTCAGCCCTTTGCGTAACTCCATTTTGTTTTGCTTTTTTGTCTTTGCATTCCATCCCTCCTTTTCTTTCTGTTTTGCGCCATTTTATATAATGAAAGAATAAACTTGTACATATTCAGGCTATGCACTGGCATCTTTCATCCTCAGCTGTCTCACTGTGCTCGTGTCACGCCACCATGTTTGAATGTGTCACAGTGTGAGATGTGTTAGTGCCAACGACCTCCTGTAGTATTTCATCTGAACATCATTCGGTAGAGGCTCTTGCCAGGTGAGTCTCTACTCGCCTGTACGCCCCGTAGATAAAGCAATTCATAGACAGTGTTACGATGCATAGACTTAATTGGCTCCTTTAATCATGACACTCCTTTTTCTGTAAGAAAAAAACTGAATTTATTCAGCACTGCGTGTGGAAAAATAAATGTTACAAAGCTTTGCTTAAGTTTTGCCTTTTAGACATCTTAAGCATTCTCACCCAGATAGCAAATGAAGATGCATAATAACATTGGTCACTAGTCTTTTCAATACTTTGACATAGCCTGAGATATTCATTAGCTACTGTACTGGTCAGATTACTATGACTTTACGTCTGGAGAGAGGATGATTTCTAGTCATTTAGGTGACACCCTGAACTTTTATCTAACAGTGCTTTAAGACAAATATTTCCTGTTGACCAACACCAAGACACACAGCAGAAGACTTTGAAAAACTATTGGCTATATATGGCATTTTCATGACATTTTCTGTGGATATTCATGATCCGCCGGGGGACAAAAGCTAATAATCTTACTAGCATTAGCATCAGCAAGTGCCATACATTTTCATTTATACCAGGAAATAACAAAATCTAACACTGATATCAAGAAAATATCAAAGTGCGCAGATTGAACAGTTCTGCAATTAGCCCTCAGGGATAAATTAAGTATTTCTGATACTGATTCTGAACAAGAAAGGCATCAATCACAAGCCTTCTCCCCAGAGGATAAACCTTTCTGTAGGATAAAGTCGTACTTTTACAAAAAAATTGATGTTTCTGTTAATGCTTTAAAATGAGGGCATATAACTGAATCTACCAAATCCAGGCATAATAAATACTCCAAGACTTTCTTATCATAATATCATGACTTTGGCCATGTTTACACGAAAACGATGCACTGAGAACAGAATCGTTTCTCATTTTCGTTTTGAAAAAAGTTCCCCATTTAGACGACAACATTTTGATAACAATCGCCGTGCACACGGATCCGCAAAAATGACCAAGCAGTATACATGCCAGGCCAGTAGTTGGCGGTGTGGTGCTTACGCTTTTTTCTTCAGAGCGGCGATGGATAAACAAACAAAATGGCAACTGCACGAACATTTGTCTGGACGGATGACGAGGTGGAGTTGCTACAGTAAATCTACACTATGATGGGGAAGTGTTGATAACTTCAATAGGGTGAGCAGCACCATTGCTGTTGTAATGGTCGACTTTCTCGCGCATACCTAGTGACTGCAAGCCTAATGCGCATGTGCGAAAAGTCTCCGTTTTCAGAGGAACTGCATATTGCAAGTTTACATAACAACAGAGACGGTGCCGTTTCCCAAAAATTGCACTCTGGAACCCGTTTTCAAAACGTTGCGTTTTCAGGCACCCAAAATGCCGCTGTCGTGTAAACAATCAGCCAAAACGCAACTAAAGTTTACCGTTTTCAGTTGAAATCGTTGTCGTATAAACGGGACCTTTGTCTTGTAAAATTGCAGCTGGTGACACCACAGTTGCTCTAATACTTGTCGTAAAGAATAGCTGAATCATCAGTGCGTTGTCTGTTCATCGCTACACTATGATTTTAGGGTGTAATGATCATTGCAGCCTCTAGGGGGAACTAGCAGGGCTTTTAGGGCGCATTCATACCAGGATAGTCCGGGGGACTCGGTTCGATTGGGCGGGGGATGCCGAAAGATTTCACACCTTCATTTGGTTCAGTTCACTTTCACACTGCACTTTTTAAAGCGGACCAAACTGCCTGAACAACATCACACAGGCCGTTTCATAGTCGACGCAAAGGCATGCAGATGCGAACGCGTTGGGACACATAGAGACGCATTGGCCGCTATGATGCGTGCTTGCGTTTCAAAATGTGTTGTCCATTTTTTTGATACGCGATACCTACTGTAAGCAAACCGCACCAGGGTTCACTTGCAAGTAAACCGAGACCCCCAGTTTTCAAGCGGACCAGGGTTCGCTCGTTTGGTCCTCACCAGAGTTCGAATGAGCGTTCACACCACTCCAAATGAACCGAACAATCCGTGGAAGTGGACTGGACCAAATAGCGCCAGTGTGAATGCGTCCTTAGTCTTGGTTTTCTACAGATGTGCAGCATGTCATCAACAATCTTCCCTGAAAAAGAACAGTTTTAACTTTCAGCTTCAGTTTTCCATCACAAGGGCTTTGCAGATGTTCCACACACATACAGAAATGGCAGAGTTGAATAAGCCACATACATAAATACACACACATAATAAACCTAACTGAAACCCATTCATTCATCTGAAGCACTCCACTAAAGCCATTTCCCATTGAATGTAAGTGTAATTTGTAAATTTGTGTTTGTGATGTTATTTCCTTTCTTTATTGTAATCTAAAGTGGTGACGTCTAAATTGCTAAATTCCTTGTTTTGGCATGTATATGACTCCGAGTATGCCATGTGTAGTTAGTGTGTTCTGCAGTGTAGAGAATCCACAGTGAAACATATGTACAGCTTAGGGCATTTTATAATATGAATAAAGTTTTATATACAAATAAGATGATGATATTTCATTTTTTATTGTCTTTAACTTGAAGGAATAGTTCAGCATTTTGAAATAGAGTCATCTGCTTTCTTACCAAGAGAACAAATACACATAAGCTGAAAACAGCCATGCTGGCAATTGTTTTTGTTTTTTTTTACTGCCATTTTCTTAAGACCACAAGTTAAGTACATCATTATCCTGAGAAAACAAGCCTTGTTATCTCAGGATAACAAATAATAACAAATAATCAACCTTTTATCATAAGAAAACCAAAGGATGTTTTCTCTTTTACTCTTATTTAAGCTGAAAATGACAGATCACGGAGTACCAATGACTAACACATTAAACTGTACTACAGTCATGGTCTAACACATGCAGAAGTTGCAGTGGATCTTACTGCTAGAAATCAGATCTGCCCTTTTCATTCCAGGGGACATCATGATAACTTATCTCAAGAAAACAGCTTTCTGTTTTCTCAAGAACTGACATAAACTAACTCATTAACACAAGAAAACAAGCTTTATCTCGAGATAACAAAATACTTAACTCATGATCTCAAGATAACAGGACTAAAAAGCTGTTCTCAGCCTTTGTAGAAACAGACATGACAGTGTTATCAATCTTCTAACTCTAGAGCTCCTTTTCCCACTGCAAAAAAACAAACTCCTGCTAACACTTGGCTTTTTTTATTCAATGGGAAACACTCCTGGAACAAATGACTCAGCAATAGTCACTGTTATTTAGCAGCTCCTGCCCTGATTGATCGGCACTGATGTAAATATGACACCTGGGTGGACGCACTACATTTTAGTCCATTTGCCGGTGTGATGTAATGACAATCCACCATGTAATATCATCAGTCTCCATTTGAGCTGTGCTCGAACATTGTTTTAAATTAGGCAGCACCGATTTCAGGCTTAGACTGTCCTATCAAATAAAAGCAAAGAGCCAAAAGAAGAAAAATCTTTAAAAAAAGAACGTCCCACAAATTGCAAAAATAAAATAATGGATTTAGGAAATTATTTTTCAAAATACAGGGAAAAAAGAAAAAAGCTAGGAAAAACTATATTGATAATTATTTTTTTTAACAATAATAATAATAATAATTATTATTATTATATTTTAAAATTATGTCACAGAATTATAATAATTTTTGAGCACTCTTTCCAAGTCATTTTAATTTTTTTTGTTTGCTTGTTGTCTTTTTACTATGTTTTTTTTTTTTTTTAATTTTCTCTTTTTACTAATTTCTTGCTAATTTTTTGGGTCATTTTTTCTTTCAATGCTCGCTGCCTTCTCCCCATGTTTTCAAACAAATCAAGCCAATTTGCTCAGTTTTTTTTTTTTTTTTTTGCCTAGTCTGCATCCTCTGATGGCAAAACTAGTTTACCATAAAGATTTTTTCCAACCATCTATAGGCTTTCTTCATTTCTTCAAAATATACATTTTATATTGTTATTTTAACAAGGCATCTGTCCCATTTTGCACCTTTTCATCTGATAAATGAATTGATAAATAAATGAATGCCCAGCTTTTGAGCATTTCACACATCCATATTGTAACACTTTGCATACCTTTTTCCTCTTCCTAACACAAAACCAAACAACAAAATGTCAATCACTAAGTGTAATATTTGTCAAAATGTTCCAGTCATACAGTACAACCTGTATGTTTCTATGCACAAATTAGGCTGTGTTCACTTTCATAACATGGACCAATTCTGACTGTTTTTAGTGCCAGATTGTGCAAATACTGGATAACTAAAAAAACAGTTTGGAGAGAAAGTAAGCGTTCTCCCCCTCACTATCTCTAACTGTCAAGTCTCAAACACAAAACATCTGGATTACGTCTCTGCAGCTGGGAAACTCCAGAGCTCTTTACTTCCCGTAACAACGAGGGACAAGAACGTTATGTAAGATGTGCTGTTATGTTTCCTCATTATTCTTGTTATTAACAGAAAAGTGCTTATTAGTTTGAGATGTTTCGGACACAGATTGGGCAATGTAAGTGAAAAAACAACAACAACTGGATTCCCAAGATAAATCACAGAGGGGGGTTTTATATAGCTGCTGATAACTCAAGTCAGATTCAGCTCTGCCTACAGTGCAGACTTGACAAAGTGAGAGGACCCAATACACAGTCAGCAACAGAGGAGCTAGTAAACTGTGTGCATTAACATCTGCAGAAGAGGACGTCGGTATATGTGGTGAGTCAGATTTTGCCTTTTTTATGCATGCTCACTAAACATGACTGTCTCTTGCTTTGTGCTATTTTATTTATTCATTCTTTTTTTGTCTTTTTCTTATTAAATTTCTTTTTATGCACCATGTAAAACACTGAATTCAACTATTAATGAAATGTGCTAAAACTAGAACTTACCTTGCTTTACCTAAAGCGCAGTTTATGCACCAGAAATAAATGCAATCTCAATGTAAAACACGTATTACAATAAAAATGTGTGTACCAAATCAAATCAAATCTTCTAAATATGTTCCAGAACAAAGTATTTTTAAGGGAATGCAGTGAATATTGAAGGCTGCACTACAGCAAAGAGCTGCATGCAGCATTTTGAACTGAGCAGAGTAGGGTTGGGGTTGATGGATGTCCTCATAGTTTGTTAAACTGTTCCTTTGCAGAGAAGCTGTAGAAGCATCAGGCCATCCTTTGGGATTTTAAGTATATTACTGATGTTAAGATGTTTAATTGGGAGTCAGTGTTGTGTGATTTTAGTCCGTTAGTATTCCTGTTATTTATTCAAAGTACATTAAATGATCTGTGCAATAAAATCCAAACCAATCTAAAATAAAAACATTGTTGATTCTGATCATCAGATTACTTTCAGAGGAGGTGAAACCAGTGTGAACTCCTGATGGCTCCCTCCAGCCGGTTCCTTTTGCTGCTTCAGCTCCTCAGCTGGATATCAGTTGGCCTGGCCTGTTTCTGTGACAAGTACCCCTGGGGATCCTGGTCCGCCTGCTCCAGGACCTGCAACCACGGTACTCAGCAGAGACACAGGTGAGACACGCACATACACATGTGACATTGTAGATATGGATGACGGACATGTGGACAGTGCAGCTACAAGTCAGACACTGAGTGTAGCGTTCTGTGGTGTGAAGTTTGCAAATCGAAACTGAAAATAGAGCCAAAGAAACTGTGAAACATTTAAATCTCTGCTGCTTTCACTTTATTGCTCTTTTTTTATACTTTTTTGACAGGAATATTCAATATGATGATTATTACTGGAAGAGCAGCTGCAACCAGCTGTGTGACAGAAATGACAGAAGAGCTTGTAACAATCAGGCCTGTCCAATCAACTGCATACTGACAGAGTTTGGGCCTTGGTCCGACTGTTCGCCCTGCGCAAAGAAACAGGCAAGAAACACACACATGACACTGCAGAACCCTGACAGACTCCCTGTCACAGTTTTGGTTGCTATATGCTACACACTCATTCTCAGCAGGTTTTAAGTAACTGAATGAAATATACTCAAAGCACTGACCCTACTGACCAGTGCACAAATACAGGAGCTGCTCACACCTAAAAAACGTTAAAATAATGGTCAGATGGTTGTTAGGGCTTATTTGCTGATAAAAAAAATAATGTTTTTGTAATTGTAGAACACTGTCAGACACAATATGAGGGCTTACCAGTGTGTTTTGTACTTCAGTATAGGTGAGTATTTCTCAGACAAAAAAAGAAATCTGCATATTATAAAAAATGAACTTAAAAAATTAGGTTTCATTTGAGAGTATCTTTTGTCGCTGAGTGAAGTTTCACGAAGCAGGTATTGAATAAGCTCTTTTTTTATGCAGGATTTATACTTCTACATCAAATCAATGCCATACCTCTACGTCAACGCTGTAGCCTGATGTGCACCTCCCCAGAAATGTAACTACACATCGTGGTGACGCAGACCTCCTGTCTATTTTTGGAAGCTGAAACTGTTTCCCTCCCTCCCTCACTAGGCTAATTTATACAATGTAAAATGCCATAGGCTTGTGCTAATAACGTTAGCATGTTGCATTTGTTTAGAAAAGGTGTTTAGTATAAGACAGTTGTTTTGTCAGTGAACCTTGTGAGTTGTATTGGAGCTGAATTATGTAACGTTACCTTTGTTAAATGTTGCTGTTGTCCCTGGCTCACTGCTAGGCTAATTTATACAATGTAAAATGCCATAGGCTTGTGCTAATAACGTTAGCATGTTGTATTTGTGGGGAAAATGTCTCCAGATAAAGACAAGTGCTGCGAGTTATAGTGAAGCTGATTTGTGTTTGAAATTGTCTGTATTAAGCCATGTTTAATGTGTGTTTAAAGTGTGTTTTGAATCAACTAAACTTTACAGCACTTCACAGAGACCCCGTTGCCAGCTAGTATTTTGGAAGTGTAACTGCAGAGTGACACAGACAGCACCGCACAAGTATAAATGCTCACAATGGCATAGCTCAGGGCAGAGAAGACCAGGATTTTTTTTTGTAAAATTTGAGCAGAATTTTGTCCTATATTTTAGACCTTCTATTACAAAATGTACATTTGTTGTGTCTATTCTGTCATTTCCAATCTCTGTTTTTATTGTGACCATTTTCAACTACTGATCAATAAGTTGGTCCTTAGTTAAGACTCAAAAGTGTCCAGAGTCTGTAATCAAATGATTCATAATCTTATACAGTCTTTCTCACATTTTGTCGCCACAGTTACGGACGCGTTCTGTCCAGAGACCGTCCCAGTTTGGTGGATCGGCCTGCAGTGTGGAGCTGACAGAGGAGAGGCCCTGTCACCCCTCCACAGAGTGCAAGTTACCACCTGTGGAGTGCAAAGACAACTTCAAGTGTGATAACGGTCAGTAGTGTTTTTTACTGATGTGTGAAGGAAAAAGCGTCACATCCTCGAAATTTTGTTCCTTTTTATTTAGATTTTCTCAGAATTGTTATTTTTCCCAGCTCGTTGAGTAAATTAGCTCAACATCCTTTATGTCACACGACTTCTTTAATCTTAGATCTACTGACACAACGTACCCACAAACACACACACACACACACAAGTAAAGACACATACCGACATTTTAACTTCTATCTCTTATGCTGCAGGACGCTGCATCAACTCGACGCTTACATGCAACAAACAGAACGACTGTGGAGATAACACGGATGAAAAGGACTGTAGCAGCTTCCAAATTGTGTGTCCAGCGGACAAGAGAGTGGCTCCTGGGGCTGACCTGGTGGGGAATGGGTAAGCTAGAGGTCAAAAGGTCACTCTTGACTTTACAACCTTTTTAACATTCCTTCTTGCTGTGTTACACTCCTTTCTGTCAAGTGCTGTCCTGGCATGTTTCTCCTCCTAAAAACATGTTTTTTAACACGTCTTGCAGTGTTGCATCAAATTTGAGTCCAGCTGTGTTTATTGGAGCTTATTAGACTTTTTCCTTTGTTGGCTTAATGCCTACAAGAAAAGTCAGTGGACTTTTACTTTTCACTGATTTGTGTTTGAAGGTTTGATGCTCTGGCAGAGGAGCCCAGAGGAGCTGTACTGGACAACATGTTTATGGGAGGAACTTGCACCATTAAGAGGCCTCCAACCACGCTGCTCTACCACCGAATCCCTCACAACTTTGAGAACTTTGAGATAAAGGTAGTATTATTGTTATAGTATTTAACTATACAGCCCATTGGTTATTAAACTAGCCTGATTCCAGTTCTCTGAATCACCACCTTCATCTCAGATTTTTTTCAGTGATTCAAAATAGGTCTTGTGTCGTGCTCGCTGACAGCTGATTCCGTGGTTGGAGAAACAACCAACCAATCAGAGCAGAAACATAGGTTTCTTTTACACTGCTTCTTCAAGGTGGGAAGTTAACGCTGTCATGCCAGCTCTCTGTTTTGTGTGAAAGGTACAACTGTGGAATGGGGGGTTATAGTTTTATCTCCTTTAAGGCGGCATTTGAGGTAGCAACAGTGCCAAAATGATGTCTGTATTAACAGGACAGCCAGAATGAGGGGATCGTGGACAGCACAGATGTGGGATTTTAATGACGTCTTATGCGCGTGACCCACCACGGGACATTTAAAAAGTAGCTGATAGCAGTTAGCAGCTAACTCAAATAAGAAGAATAGTGGTGGGATGGGAAAACAATGAGGGCCAGGAGCTCCTAACCCTCTAAGCAGGGGATGAGATCAGCCGCTTTATAAAATTTGGCTGCAACGACTTTTGTGTTCATGTTGAACGGGTGCACGCAGCTGCACTAACAAAGATGTAGACTGATGCACATAGAGCAGGACCAAGGTTCACAAGCGTGAGTTCAACATAAATGAAAAGAAATGCATCCATATGCATGTTTTTATTTGCTGTACCGAACTAGCGCAAACCATGACTGTGTACCATTATACCTCTAGCAGTAAGCTACTTCAATGAAGTGAAAAGGAAGTAGCAGCACTTTTTTTCATTCCAAGCACTAGAAATAACACCTCCTAAATTAGCTTATTTCTTTAATCGTTGGGAGAAACGTTCATAATCCCTACTCACAAACAGAAATCACATGTACACAATGTTGGGCTGAACACAATTTTGTTTGTCAAAAAATCTGACAATCCTAGTGAAAACTGGAACAACAACTTCTGTATCAGTATTCCTGTCTGCTGTATTATCTTTCACCACCAGAGGCAGCCATGATCAGACAGTTTCACATCCTACACACAGAGGCTTCAACATGATAATATGAGAATATGTCCATCAGTGGTTTGCAGGCAGTCTCTTTTCAGCTTTGACTTTGTTGTTAATTTTCTTGTCTTTATATAGACCTTGACTAACAGCTGTGGTTGTGGTTGTAAAGGTTGGCGAGGTGGAGGACTTCAGCACCGATCCCCAGCCGCTGCGTGCTGAATCCATCAGCGTCAGTCCGTCCAGTTCATCTGAACCCAGCCTAGAAGAACATGAAGTGCGATTCCGTTTCTTCCCATTTTTCTACTACTCTGGGAGATTAATGTCACTCAAATCTAGCAAGGCAGCTTTTGAAGCTTCAAAGAAATCGGTGAGTGACTCAAACAACAATACAGTTGTAGTGATATATCTGTAGGAACTTTATTCATATAATGCGTTTCCTAATCCCCTAACCCTAACCTTAACATAAAAAAGTAAACACCAGGCCAGCTATACTGCCCTTCTTCATCTCGCCCTTCCTCCTCATTTCCTATCTTCTCTTCCATAGGACTCCAAGTTTATCCGGGTGCACCAGGTTCTGCCTGTATCCACGTTCAAGTTGAGGGACCCAGGGGATCTTGTCGTGTCGCAGCCTTTTCTCCAGTTTCTTCACGCTCTTCCTCTTGAGTACAACTACGCCCTCTACAGGGATATCTTCCAGCGCTTCGGGACACACTACTACAGCACAGGGAAACTGGGAGGCAACTATGACCTACTGTACCAGTACAGTCGAGAGGAGCTCAAGAGTTCAGGTACTGCAGCACAGCCAGGTGGTCGTAATTTAGAATGACACCCTGGACTGCAGTGGTAATTCAAAAGTCAAGACAGTCTGCTTTTTAATGCTGATTAAATGTTGAAACAACATTTTTCTCTGACGTAAATAGGACTAGGATTTATACTTGTTTTTGGTTATGTTATATTCTGAGTACATTTTAGAAACGTCAGTCACCATCATAGTGTTCCATTGCACCATCCCCAACAATGCTCTATGATTCGGTTACACAGCATTCCCTACACGAACATTAGAGGAGACATTTAGAAGTTACTTTTAAACCTGTTATCTATCAGTAGGTTGTATCTTCAAAGGTATTCTGATCGTGCATTTGACTTCTCTATTCTCAGGGCTAAATTCACATTTCCATAAGTGTATGGAGGTTACCTACAGGGCTAAATGTTCACCTGGTATTGAAATGTTAAGTTCATATGCGAATATAACAATATATTAAATCTTCGTATCACATTTTTGGATGACAGTTGAACACATCTTCGCAACATCAATCCAATAACAAAATGGAAGGTTTTCTGGCATAAAACTAATAGATTTTACATTAAATTATAACAAGTCTAAAGGCCCAGACTGAAACGGCATCAAAGAACTAGTGCCAACGAGGGCCATCTGTGGTGTCTCCTTACATCGCCTGTGTCTTGGCCCAAAAACTGCACTTGAACACATCACAAAGACTACAGCCAACAGCAAGGTAGCACATGTGTTCTGCACCTGTTTGAGAAGGAGAAACTCTCAACACCAGCAGGGGGCGGTAGTCTGTATTAGTCATTTAAAAATGGAAACCAGAAGGCCGAAGGGACGGATTCAAGACACTAGGCATTTCTCAATCTGCGTTCTTGCCTGTACTTGTGTTCTTGCGGACTTGTGAAACGTCATCAGTCGCAGCCCAAGTACTGTTCCAATTCAAAGTCTGCATCCAGCCAAATACAGTCCAAATGCCCGGATGTGAACTTGCTCTGCCCGTTCCATCGGGGATGTATCGGGAGGTGACTTGTGTGGACTTTTGACAGCCAGGTATCCCAGAATGCATTTCTCACAGACCAGCGACAATGCAGCCATCCTTGGGAGTTTGTACTCCCGAGTCGAACTTGCCAAGTCCGAACTCCGAAGTGCGCAAGTCCGAACTTGGCGTACTTGGTATTGAGAAACGCCTACTGACTAGCACATTAAAAACACAACCTGAGGTTGAAAGAACAAAGGATATTTACTGTTCAGTAACATGATCACAATCCGTTTCTGCTAAAAATCTAAAAAACAATCTTACCGTATATGACAATTTAGTTTCTGTCTCATGGCCTCTTGACTTTAGTTGTTTGTTTGCTTTCCTCACTTACTGTACGTTTCTCTTCTCAAGTTAAACTGCAAATCAGAGAGATTTCATTCAACATGCTGAATCAGCCCAAAAATCAGCCAACAAGGACAATGACTAGCAAGACGACTAGTGCCAACGGTGTGGGACATGCCGCAAAAACTAGGGTGACAGAAGCTCACCAATGGCCTGACATTGACCAACAGTCAGCTTGGTGTGTCTGGGTCCTTGAAATCACAACAAAATCTAGAAACAAAAGTTTGCGTTAAGGTTATGTTATCTGATCTTTCTATGAAAAATGTAGTTCTGTTTCTGGGTTTTGTCTGAAAAGGTCAAAACCAGAATGTTACCTTTAAAGATCATTCTTTCTTCAGAGGTTTGGATTTGAAATTGTTGGTGCACAAGAAAGCCCAAATGAGAGGACTGTCGTTGAATAAACAGAGCTAGAGGAAAATGTAGTGCTACACAATGTTTTGTTTTCTGTTCCTTTGTCTCTGCATCATGTTGCTCTACACTCTGGCTCTCCCACAGGTCAAACAACAGAACATGTCGTAGGCTGCCTGTCCCAAGAGACCTCCTGGTCGGTCATCTTCTACTCAGAACACAGCAGGGTACACCGATGTGGCGACAACAAGATGACTCAGAAATATGAAGGTTTCATATGAAATCTACCAGGGAGCACACCTTCTTTGTTCCCAATTCTTCTGTTTGGCTTACTGCCTGAATTTATTGTTTTATCACCATGTTCCTTCCTTCATTCATACCTTTAATATTTCATTGGTCCAGGCTCGTACATCAAGGCAGCAGAGAAGTCCTTCTCCATGGTTAAAGGGGGCCGAACCAGAGAAGCAGCAGCTCTGGCCTGGGAGAGGCAGGGCGCGACTCCGGACAAAACATCCTTCAAGAATTGGGCCAAATCTGTTCTCGACAACCCTGCTGTGGTCGAAGCCAAGGTTAAATCAAACATCACTGAAATATCTTCAGCTCCTCAGGATATTCAAAAAGATAAATTACAAAAGCTGATGTTGCATTTTTGTATGTGTGTGTTTGTCCAGGCGCTTGTCATCATAGATTTGGTTCGGGGGATTCCATGTGCTGCCACAAAGAGGAGACATCTGAGGGAGGCCCTGCTGCAGTACCAGGAGGAGTTTGATACCTGCAAGTGCTCTCCCTGCCCCAACAACGCCAGACCTGTTCTCTCCGGAACAGAGTGCAAATGTCTTTGCCAGACCGGCACATATGGCTCTAACTGCGAGACACGAGCTCCCGACTACACGTCAGGTACAGCGGGACTGCTGCAGAACACAGTATGGTTGGTGTTAAAGTTGAGTCATGAGAACACTGTTGCTGGTGATGAACAAGAAAATGGTAGGCAAGGAAAGTATGGTAAAACAGCAGAGGGGTTTTTCCCCCATTAGGAATTGCTGTTTTAATGTTTTCTTTCAATGATCTCTTCAGTGCTCAGTACTTAAGGATTATGGTATGACCTTTAGTTTTAAATATTTAAATTTTGTTTCTGAGAAATCCTGTTTTTCCCATCGCTTTGGTATGGTGAAAAGATCAGTCACTGTTGCTTTGGAGAAGAAGCTAGTCAGAGGCGGGAATTAGAGGAGTAGCAAATGCGGAACGCTTTGTCTTTGTTGCAGTTGGGAGAGTTTACCATTGGCAGTGGTATTTCCTAATTGGGTGTACCAGCCTTGGCACATGTCTGATGGATTATCTTACACATTGCAACCATCAACACCTGCAATGAACACCTGCTTATGCACTTTTTTGGCTTAGATTGGCAATGTCAAGTTGTCCGTACACTTGTTTGTCCAACGGTTTGGTACATATCTTCAATTTGCTGTAGATTTTCATGGTCCCCACAGGAATCTTTATGATTTTAGTTACCTCTTGACATTTCCTCTATTGACTATCAGGCCAGCATTTACACTTGCACATAAGAAATCTATCAAGCCAATTGTCAAGAAATGTACTACTCACTTTCATGGTTTAAGGATGAATCCTTGAATTATACTAAGCCCATAACCTTTCTTCCAGCGTCCCATTCAGGGTAAACACTGCATCCTGTAGTAGCTGTAAACAGTACCAGACTTCAAAACACCTTGGCACATGTCATGTAGATTAGTTTGCACAATGTGCCTCTCAATACTTGCATATGCACTTTTGTTTTTGCCTAGATAAGCGGTCAGTTTGTCCGTCCAGGTGTTTGTCCAACGCTTTGGTCCATATCTTCAGTTTGCTGTAGGTTTTCATGGTCCCCACAGGAATCTGTATGATTTTGGTTACCTCCTGACCTCTACTGTATGTAATTATCAGGCCAGAATTTGCACTTGCATGTAAGAATTCTATCAAGTTGATTGTCTAGGAATTTACTTACCACGTTCATACTCCCCAGAGGATGAATACTTGGATTTACATGAGCCCATGACCTTTTTTCCGGTATTCCCCTCGGGATAAAATCCTTTTTTTTTTGCTCCACTGCTGGAGAAGAGTATTATAAATCTTCCAGATTCATCACTATGATCTTGATCCCCAACACTTTCATACTGTGGTACATAAAGAACACTGCATCCTGTAGGGGCTGCTAGCAGTACTAGCCTTTTAAGCTGCAATCTAATCACATACTACAGTACACACTAATGCTAACCAGATTTATTTATGTTCACATTTGAAATGTGGTTTGGTGTTTAACATCTGCAGAGACAGTGGATGGTTACTGGAGCTGCTGGGGGCCCTGGAGTCGCTGTGACGCCTCAATGAAGAGACATCGGACGAGGCGGTGTGATAATCCCACCCCCCTCAGAGGAGGCCAACCCTGCAAGGGATCTAGGAAACAGGAAGAACCGTGTCACATCTCTATGTTCAAAACGTAGGACGAACTCTTTGATTAACACATGTTGCTATAGTAATCAAAAGTCAGATAATTCTTCTATGCCTTTACAACAATATGAGAGTTATACTTCAGATGGAAGAAAGTACTTTAACTCATGATAATCAAATTAAGACATTGTTTTTCCTCACTAAAATATTGATATTATTTAACATGATCATACTGCAACCACTGATGCACATTTAAACTCAAATTTACAAAATATCCCGGTTGTATTTTGTTTTCATACATACGTGAATAACTTTAGATTTACTGTTTACTCTGTGTCCGTGTTCTCATGTCCAGACAGGAGACCTGTGACAATGATGATGACTACACTATAGGCTGGACGGACGAGCTGCCTCCTGGTGTGCAGGGCTGTCTGAGGCCACAGGGGCCTGCCAACAGCTTCCTCAGGGTAAACACCAACCCTCCAGACTGTAGTTAGGAAATGCAACATGCAATATAAGAGCAAAACAAAGAGACTGTAGATTATTGACTATGACTCTGATAAAAATGTCAGCTAACTCACCAAAATATTGAAAAATACTCTCTGCCTCTTTCCTATATGGAAGTTTATTACTGCCAAGAGAATAAATACCTGTATGAAAAGGTAAAGGGTTATGTCTGTATGGAGTCTGGAGTGTGCCACTTTTGTTAAGTGTGTTTTTAATTATAATCAAGGGGCGTCAGTGGCTTAGTGGTTAGAGCAGACATCCCATGTCGAGAGGCTCTGTCCTCACTGCAGCGGCACATGTTTGACTCCGGTTTGTGGCCCTTTGCTGCATGTCATCGTAGTATCACTAATCAAAATTTTGCCTCAAGGGCGCAGAACTGACAAATGAAGGGGCGCAAATAAAACAGAAATCCAGTAAAAGGAAACAATAACCGGGACAAAAGTAGGATATGAGATGTAGAAGAGTGGAGGTTGAATGACAAGTACTGTAAAAACTAAAAGATACCCTGGATGGTTTATATTTGCATCCTTCTGTTGAACTTCCTAACTGGTATTTATGAACTTCTTCCTCTGACAGAAAGCGAAGCAGTATTATGACTTTGGTGAGGATGAGGAGTTCCAGTGCTATACTGGATTCGAGCTGGATGGCTTTCAGTACATTAACTGTCTTCCTGATGGGACATGGAGTCAACCAAGTGGAAAATGCGTCAGTAAGTCTTTCACCAGACCAGTGACTAGTGATCTGAGTATCTTGTAACCACATCTCTGCAGCTTTCTTGATACTCACTCTCTATGAATAAAAGTAGGCCTAACTATAATATTTCTGCGTCTGATATCTACGTTGGATTAAAATATGTCTACCTGTTTTTTTAGGGAAAGTGTGCCTTCCTCCTGAGATACCTGATGGCATGACGCTGTTCCCCAACAAAGAAGAGTACAAAGTGGGGGACTCAGTGGGTTTAAATTGTGAGGAGGCGGGACTGCAGCCGCTGCCATCAGGCTTATACAAGTGCGGCGACAGTCTCACCTGGGAGCCTCCATTACCTGCTGACCTACGCTGCACTGATGGTATAGTAGTTCACTCACTTTGCTCTCCCACACAAAAAATTAGGAAAACTTTCACCTCTAATTCTTTTCACACAGGCATGTCACAGTGGATCTTAAAATCTAAAATCTAATAATACCACCACTTGTACAAGAATAACTCATCAATGAGACACTTATCTGAACCCTGCCACAATGCTACACTGTAGTGAATAAATATGAGACAAAATGTAGAAACAATCTACTTTATAATTCATAATATGAATGTGAATATGAAGACATGTTTCACTTTATAAGTAACAAGATGTAACTCTTCACATTACCCTTATTCTAACCTTAACGTAATACTTCATAGCTAACGTTAGATAATCGCTAACTAAGCACTAGCACAAGTAACGAGATGTAGCCCTCCCATTACCCTTACCCTAACCTTAGCAACTGCTCCTTTCAGTGTTGCCAGGTGGGAAATGTAGGATTATCGTACCAGATACTCAAAATTTTTGTATTTTGAGGGAAATTATCGTACATCCGTCATAACCAAAATAACAATCCTACTGATGCACTATAGGCAAATATAGTCACTCTAGTGTTTACTTTTTTGGTTTACTTTTTTTCTATTTTCCTTGCTTCTGTTTTTCCTCTTCTTCTTCTTCTGTTTTGAATCTCATTCTCGCTCGACTGACGGGTCCTAGCGCCTCGTGGGGCGGGTACAGCTGACCATTCAGCCAATTGTGCTCATTGTTCAGAGACAAACGTCACTCGTATCTCATGCTAAGCAAAGTGCAATTGGCTGGAAACATGTCACATGGGAACAGATGCCTTCAGGGCTCACAAAAAAACTCCGGCATACTGATTACAACCACACATTCATGAAATGGTCAAATTATCGTGCATTTGGCCTTTTTTGGGATTATTGATCGTACATCGTACAGAGGGCCAAATTATCATACAAACACGATAATTATCGTACACCTGGCAACGCTGGCTCCTTTAACGAAATACGTCATAGCTAGCTAATCACTAACTTTGTTTTGTTGGGACTTCTGCTTCCGGGCCAAGGAGCTAAGGGGGCTGATCGTGGCCTGACATGTGGGTATGGTGGACAAGTCATGTAGCTGCTCCAGCTGCAGTTATGCCACTCGAATATACGTGAAAACACTTTAAATAAAGCATAATTTCATCCCTCCTAGTTTTCAAGTGTGCCATCTTCTTTTCCTTATTCCGGTGCCTCAGTTTATTCTGGGCTCATTACTGTTCCCTGTGGCTGGACAGCAGAAAACCACCACCAGAACTGTTGTGGGTGTTTTTTTCCCCATCAGCCACAAGGGGCGCAATGAGCCTTAATAACACTCAAAAACAGGCAACAACAGGTGGAAAATATGGTTTATCATCAGCGTTTTCTAATGCTGTGTTTTGGATGAGGACTATCTGGTTAATTTGGTAAATGCACATCTGGCTCCCCACTCCTGATAAAGCATAGTTTCTATGAGAAGCATTCAGGACAAATATACTCTGTATGAAGGAAAATGACAGAGGTGCCTTTTGTTTCTGTGTGTTTCCTGTGTGTAGAGGAACCGTTTGTTCCCGACAGTCAGTGTGGTCCCGGAGAGAAACTGCAGGACTCTAAATGTGTCTGTATCCAACGGGAGAGCTGCCTGTGAGTTTCATTAACTAATTTATTTTATTGTGTTTTCTTTATCTTCATATCTTATAAGCATGACATGTTTTTTTTTCACTTTCAGTGACATTTTGTCATTTTTGCTATATAATTTTTTGTGTCATTAAATCAACAACAATTCTTTTGTTCCTGTGTGTGTGCGTGCAGTTCACAACCCGAGAGTCTCTGCATCCTAAACCTGGACGTTGGTGTCACTGTGCCAATGTCCCTGTGCTCCTTCCATGCTGGTCGTTGCCATGGTGATCCACTCTTCTATGTCAGTGACGGCGAGTGTGACACGGTGGCTGCGGCCAAACTGGAGTGGGCCATGTTCAGAGCCAACATGTCCTCTAAGAGCTCTGTACAGGAGCCCTGTGATCTCGACACGTGTTATGAATGGGAGACCTGCTCTGGTGAGTTTGACTGACGTGAAATCCTCATTTTACACTTTGCTAGCTGTACAACTTGCAGTCACTCCAAATTTGTCAGCACAAGTATTTAAACTACAAAACAAAAATTAGGTTTGAATATTCAAAGACTTCACATACATTATATCAAATAATGTTCCTAACCTTAACTCGTGTTTTTTTCTTCAGCATTAAAGAAGTGCGAGTGCAAAGCTGCCCGTAACTGCCCCAAAGTTGAAGAGCACATGTTCTGTGTGAAGCTGACGAGGACCCAGAGGACTCGCAGCATGGACCTCTGCTCCATGGCTGCCCTCAAATGTGCCAGCTACCAGTTTGAGATTGTCAATGAAGGTGTCTGTGAGTCCAGATGATCCTGTGGGATATGGGTTCATTTGCTCAGGCTGTATTTACTGTGTCATATACAGACAGAAACAAACCTTTAATCATATCATATCATAAGCAAACATCATCCATTAATATGACAAATAAATCCATCAGGTCAGCAGACTTTGATGTGTCTGATGACTAGATGTGACCTATATTTAAAAGATGGAGAAGGCAGCAGTCAGTCAGTGAAGTCTATAACAGGCACAGAGAGAAGTACGTACACATGTTTTATGTGTTTCACATGTAATAATAAAAACTTAAAATCAAACATTGTCTGTTATCTTATGGATGTCGTGTGTTATTGTATCTTATGCTTTCAAACCTTGAAGTTCATTTTGGCTGGATGTCACAGTTCCCCTGAGTTGATTAGAGGGTAATTCAGATCACCTGTTGTGCAGGGTGTGTGTACTGACATCTAATTAAGAATGGAGAGCAGCTTGGTGCATTGTCTCTCTGGGCCAATCAGGGTGTGACAATGCCCCTTTCTGAGGGCTTAAGAGAGGTGAGGAAACACACACCCAGGACATTCTGATCCTTCCTCAATCAAATGCAGACCTCATGTTAGCAAACACTGTCAGCCAGAAACTCTGGTCTCTAGGCCCTTGTGAGAATTCAGTGCTGTCTTTAGCTGTGTTGTTTGAGGGTGATTCTGTGCACCTTAAAACCTAAGTTGACTGAAAATTAAAGACTCCCTTAACACTAGGTCCCCTGCATCTGGGCTGTTTTTGTGTTTTCACGCAGGAGTTCAGCTCTCCAAATGCATCACATAGCACCCTCAGACCCAACATAACGCCTACCCCATACGTAAACATGTTTGGTCATTATCAAAGAAGCATTTGCTTATTATTGTTATGGAGGCATCTCCATTGTTAAGGCTCTTGTGAGACTTGTTTCTACAAGTGAATATAATACATATATAATAACACAATATCATTTTTTTATTATGTGGCTGGGAACTGGTTCTCATGCTGCTTTCCCAACCAGCTGAGACCTGAGGAATCAGTACTGCCACAGCAGAATTCATTGCATTAGATAAATAAAGCTGCAAATGTGTAGTCATCATTTTGACAAAACTATTGAAAAAAGCTTTTTCTGAAATAATTTACTGGGCTGGCAGATTTTTTCAGTTATTTTCAGATGACATTTTTTGGGACTCAGTTGTCAAGATGAATGATTTATGACCATATATACTACCCCAGAGCAAGGGAAAATCAACGTAATGTTAATGACACAGACCACCATCACTATAGGATTTAAAGATAAGAACTTCAAAATGTATTGAAATCCTGCACTATGGTCTATTAAAATGACACGTGTTCTGAAACTGCATAAAAACTGCAAAAAAAAAAATACATTCTGACCCCACACAGTCAAAGTAAGGTATTTTGAAAATCAGCAAATGTTGTAGTTCATAACTAATTACTTGAAAAACATTGTCTGATCCATAAATCATGTGACCAAGTAGAGAAATAACCCCTTAAATATACTGAGCAAAACATTTGTCTTTGCTCCGATTCTTCACATGTTGAAGTTAAAGATCTAAAAAATGTTTATGCACTCAATAGATACATTTCTCTCAAATTTTGGTTGCACATTTGATAAAATCCATGTAAGTTAGCACTTCTCCTTTTTCCAAGATAATCCATCCACCTGACAGGTGTGGCATATCAAGGTGCTGATTAAACAGCATCATCACTACGCAGGTGTGCCTTGGGATTGCCACAGTTACAGGCCTCTGTAGTGTTATCTTGAAAAAAGGCATTAATCGGATTTCACGTTTCTAGCACTATAGAAATGCAGTTTTTGGTCACAGAAACTCCAAAGAGTTGATTAAGGGCACGTCTACTCTCAAAATGGCGTGCACCATTTTGCTCCAGTTTCCAGTTTGAACAACATGTTTCCTTTTTAAATGCTGTGCCACAGGCATGTTAGGTGTACCCAGTCAGCAGCAGTCAGTATATAGAGCTTTACTTACTGTATACATGCTTTTTGTTTTATATTCCATACTTGCTTTGGCAATGTAAACATATGTTTTCCACACCAATAAAGCCTCTTTGAATAAGACTAAATTAAATTCCACTACATTAAAAGATTTATCGAGATATTCAAGACCCAGACTGGACCAAAGGGAATGCAGGAAACACTAAATAATCTTTGCAAAAATATACTTCATATCAAGTCATTTATGTCTGTTATTGAGTCCTTAGATTTTATTGTTCTCACTCAGTTCATTTTGCTGGATGTCACAGTTCCCCTGAGTTGATTGGAGGGTAACTCAGATCACCTGTTGTGCAGGGTGTGGGCACTGACCCCTGATTTAAGAATGGAGAGCAGCTTGGTGGAACTCCCCTCTGGACCAATCTGCAAATTGCCAGTTTTGTTCACAATAAATTTGCCCAGTCCCCTACGTTGACGTATGACACACCTCTAGATGCTTTTCTTGATCAGGTCCCTGTGACAACATACAAGATTCCACATATTTACAGTCACATTCAAAATTGTTCATCACACTCATTGTACTAAAGTTTAGACTATTTAAATCTATGAACATATTGACCCTTCATGTGAAAAGTCATCACACACCTGCAACGCATGCACATGTTTTGGTCATGTATGACTACTGGACTGAGGTAACTGGGACAGTTATCGAGCCTAATGCCATTACAGCCATTTCCAGTGTGTTTGATAGTTAAACGAAATCAAGAGAACAAAAATTTATTCCAAAAAGTGTTTTATTAACTTTCAAAAAACAATAACATTTCAAGACATTTAAGTTTTTTCTCAGACCTTTATAACTTTGTGTTAACTTGTTGTCTGACATCAGTCCTCCATGGCGTATAAAAAGACACCACATGATGACAGAGGGACTTATTTACATCATTCACAATTTTTTATTCTATTTACAATTCAGTCATTGAGAGGATAAAAACCAAGGTGTCCCTCTTATGTACAGTGTGAGACCGTAAAATAAAACAGCAGCCATCTTTATTCTGGACAAGCCTCAATACCGACAACAATGACCTGCTCCCCGGCACACCGCTTGGCCCCCACCTCACATTCGGTCATCGTCGTGGAAACGCTGCCAGCACCAGAGTTGACGCACAAGGGGGCGGAGTCTTTAGGGCACTCTGATGCGTTCTGACAGACGCATTTTGATTCTGGAGTGATAAAACAATGATCATATGTACTGATGCAGTCACACACACATCAAATATATTCACACCACACATGTATTAAAGAATTAAAGGACTCTTCTGGCCATCATTCCTGGCGCTTCATGAGATCAGGGAATGACATCACTAAAAACTGAGCTAGAAACAACTGCAGTCAGATGATCAGGTCAGGTAATGGATTGGAAAAAGGTTGAAACAAATGTTAGATAATTAAATACGGTTCCGCAGACTCACCCTGACAGACAGTCCCTGGTGTACAGTCCTTGCAGGATGTGGACGTCTCCTCTGGCCAGTTACAGTCGCTGTCATTGGCCAACTCGAAGCTCCGCCCCAAACAGCGCAGAGCTCCAAGCTGACAAACGCTAAGTAAACGGCTTTGGCTTGAGCTGACTCGAGCACACAACTCCAGAGAAGTCCTACATGAAGACAGTATACAGAAAAATGCAGTGTTAACTGTTTTCGTGATGTACTTTTACACCTTTGATCGGGCATTTCTTTGTGTGATGCAAAAATAATGATCAAAAATCACACTCACGAGCACTCGAATGGCTTTTTACACACACACTCGGTTGTTCCTACGTTCTCCCACAGCTTACACGTCAGGCCAGATGGAGGAGACGGAACTGAGGGCGCTGAGGAGAAAATATAGTAAGCAGGATTGGTGTGTGTACATTTTACACTAGACAAAAACAGATCATATGACTACATGTACTGTATGTGAAAGTGGTCGCTCATAATGATGAACCCACGAAGAATTAAAACTCAACCCTGCAGCTCCCCCCAGCTCTTTGGAGCTTTATAGCAACTTTCAGCTCATTGTTTTGGTTCTCCAACTGCAACTTTAGTATATTTGTTCTCTCTTGGCGCTGCCACCTGCCAAATACAAAGTCAGCAACCAGCTTATGAACACAATGGGTCATTTAGGAGTTGAGGAGACAGGAAATGATGGAGGCAGAAAACTGAGCTCAAAGAGAATGAATATTGGACTTGCATTCACCACTCGACACCCAACATGATCTCATCCCTACTTGTCAGGTTTTGACTCTTGGGCAGAAACCCCAGCTCTATGCATTGTATCTCAACGCTGGGGGACAACGGTTAGGTTTAGCCAACAATGGTAGGGTTAGAAAAAGATCGAGGTTGACCTCAGTAACGCCTGTCGACGGGTGACAAAATAACTCAATGTTGACTTTCAGTTTTACACAGGACACAAACACAGGTCTCCAGGGTCAAACTCCTGTGCTTGTTTGATCCACCTCCACTCCCACCCACCCTGAGCAAACGTTTGCACTCTTTATACTACGTCCATTGCTCCCAGTGTCTAAGAATGACACGGATGGGTTTTCATTGGAGTTAGTTGAAAGCCTGGTGCGTTTTATACTGATTTTTAAGTGTGTATTGTGCGTCTGTATCTGATGCCACTGCCCAAGGGGCGATTTTGGACGGAGGCTGCAACTCCAAATGAATTACAGTGTTGTTTCGTTACAGCTGGGGTTGCAGAAAAAACAGATTATGCATAAGTTTTTTTGATTAAAGCTGCAGTAATTGACTTTTTAGCCACTAGGGGGCAGAAAATGGCAAAATACGCTCTTACCAAACAGATGGCTATTGTTGTTTTTATTATGGCATCTCATTTAAGTTGTGTTTGTGTACTCCTGCTGAATGTAAGTGCAACATTTCGCTACATTTAGCTCTGGTTTGGTCTCAAGGAACTACTGAGCAACTTTGTCTGTTGTTTGGTGGTGGGCTAGTAGTGCACAGTAGGTTTATCAGAGCGTGTGCTGCTGGAAACAGGGTTGAGAGCACTAAGACTCAACCAATCAGTAAATATGCCTCGACACCAAAACAACGAGCTGAAAGAGGCTTAAAAGACCTCAGTAGAGCTGCAGAGTTGGTGAGAATTCTCTATTAAAATATTAAAAACCCTAACTACATTTCTGAGTTAACCTGTTGAACATACAAAGCTTTACAACATTTGACACAAAGAATAAATGTGCTGTACCTGCTTTACAGTGAGTGCTGGCTGGTGATGGAGACCACTGCAGGCTGGGGCTGCATATGATCTCTGTCACCTCAGCGTCCAGCACTGACCCCGCAGGACAGGACAGGGACACTTTGTCTCCAATCTGATGGGCTGTTTTGGTGGGTGTGGCTATCACGTCACTGTTGAGTGGAGGAATCCCACACGTGGAACCTGGGATGGGAAAAAGGGTGGATTTGAGAAGGTCAGGGAAACATTAACTATATGATGACTAGACAAAGATAACTTGAGGGTGTGAGAGTAGAAAATCGCAAATGTTTGACTTGCATCTACATCAGGTTTGGTCAAAACTGGATTGAATTTCCAGGAGGACAGGTGAAAAAAAATAAAAATCTGTTTGGGAAGTGAACAAAAATAATATGAGCCAAAACACAGCATGCTTTACAAATGGCCACAGGGTGGTGTGATCGGCAACAAAAACAAATCACTTGCTTCTTGGCTACTGGCCCAACCTTCCAGTAAACTCTGTATAAATCTGTAACAATAAGTTGGACTGTGATATCCTGCTAATGAACAAACAGCAGAGCCAAATCCATAATCTCCCTGGCAGAGTTAATAGAGAAAAGACTTACTTATACAAACCATCGTTCCTGTCCGCCACGTCTGGCTCTCAGTGCACTCAGCCACAGCGTTTCCACTGAGGTAATATCCGTCTATGCAGGAGTACTGCACTGTGTTCCCAACCAGGTAAATGTCTCTGGGATTCTGAGGAAAAAAATACAACAATTTACACCGCCGTCTCCAAAGTAACATAAAGAAAAAACAGCATCAGTGAAGTATGCTCACCTGAACAAATCCGTTCCTGAGGTTTGGAAGCGCTCCGCATGTCTTGGGTGGCGTTACAGTGAGACTGAAGCACTGAGGCTCCATCGTCCTGCACACAAACAGTTTACTGTGAGGAAACTAAAATGCTGCAGACACCCGCTGCTTATTGAGCATCTCTGATATTTCAAACGTGTGTGGATTAGATTGTAAAGCCAGTGTAAAGCTCTGTCCCATTACCACATAGTATGTAACAAGTATGTGTGTGTGTGCATGTGTCCTTACTGTAAGTACTGGATGTCTGCGTCCTCACAAGGCTTCCGCTCCACCCCCTCTCCAATGCAGTGTTGGCCACCTCTGCTGGGGGTGGGGTTGTTGCAGCTTCGGGTCCTTGACTTTTGACCTCCAGAGCAGGAACTCCAGGAGGACCAGCAGCTCCAGCTGCCATGGATCACCCCTGAGAGATAATAAGAGATGCAAAACAGATAACATTAATGAAGACGGATTAGACCAGTGGTTCCCAACTGGTTCAGCCACAGGGTCTGGATTTTTGGAGTCATTACTTCACGGTCCACGGAACTGAATGAATTCAATGTCATACTTGCAGTTGGCTATGTAGTTGAGCTAGTTTGCTGTCTCTGAAGTAGCTGTCTGTTATTCACTCACTGTACAGCAGGAAACAGCACTTCAAAATAAAAGTAGTGTGCCAGAAATTCACTGTACTTCAAGTGTGTTTTTTGAAATTTTGAGCCTCAAATGTTTTTTTTCTAACACAAGTATGAAAAATTAAATTAAGTCCTTTGTCGTGTACCTGGTTGTTCTCCGATCACAGCTCCAACCTCACAAGCTTGTCCTGACGTTCCTGGTCGACAGACGCAGCGACACTGTGTGCCCATCAGCAGTGGCTGGCCGTTGTTCTGGCAGGGTTGACAGTGACAGGGATGCTCCTCCGCCAGGTACTCCTCTGTGGCTCTTTTCATGTGGAGCTTCTTCAGACCTGCACACTCCACCTCCTTCACCAGCTCATACAGAGGACGCAGCTGGAAAACAAATTTCACTTTATTAATGTGCATGTATAGACAGAAGTGCACAGAATACCAGACACTTGGAGCATCTTCCAACCTTCTGGTCTGTGACGTCAGGGAAGTCTTTGACAGACGAGGCCCAGTTGTCGTATTTCTCTCCGTTAGCTTCTGGGTTTTCCAGATCCAGGTGAAGCAAAGCGGCTGTCAAGGCTGGATTTCCTCCGTACACGTTGACCTTAACAGGCTTGTTGTGAATACTGTGTCCTGCAGGGAAGGTACAGCAGAGCTCAGGCTAGACTGTGTGACAGTCAAGTTTAAATGAGTTTCATGTATTTAAATCCACAGATTTCTTTGTCCGTCCAGGGCACACTGTGCAGTTTGACACTCTAAATCAGGAAGCTCTTACTCACCGCCACTGGAGGCAAAAGAATTTGTTATTTTTTCACAGACGGTCTTGACTTTCCTCCTGAAGAAACGGCGTTTCACCTTTCTCCAGCACCTCTGGTACTCTGTGTCTGTTGTACCTTTAGCGAAATAAGGCAGATGCAAGAGAAACATAAAAATTCTCTTTCAGCTTACAAGCACCAAATTTCAGGAGGAACAAACATATTTTTTAGGAGATGGTGCTGACATTAGATACAAAAGTTGATATTTAAAAGCTTTTATTGCTAATAAACTCAACTAAAATGAGAGGTTCATATGTGGTACTGACTAATATCCAATGTAAGAAACAAATTCACAATATTCCCTAAAAACAAATCACATTTCCTCAACTTCAGATTATATGTGCTGCATGAAGATGAATATCAATAGAAACACAATTACGATTATCAAAGTTCTTACCGCTTTTTTCGAGCACCTGGTGATCTAACTCCAAAAAGGCCTGGTATTCGCCTCCGAGTGCGCCCTCAGAGAGGTAGTGTGTGCCGTACGTGGCAAACAGGTGGCGGTAGGCAGAGTAGTCGTACGTGTACGGCAACGAGGACAAAGCCTTCCAGAAACCTTCAGCCAGAGTCAGATACTGAGGGGCAGAGTTTTGGAACTGGGCCAGCTCCACTTTATTCTTCAGGATTATAAGTTTGGAGTTCTGGAATACAGATATGAAGACCAGGGTGTCATTCCCTGTAAACTGCTGAATAGCAACCTTTCAAAGGACCATTTGTTTATCTCTTTTGTTTGACTCTGAACGAAGAATCTGAAAATGGAGAAACCTCTTATTGCACATTCTCACTGCAACCTCGTCACATATTAACGTGTTTGGTCATGGACTTTCCACGTCTACATACAACGTGCAAGGTACCCTGGGTGTGTTGGTTGTTGACGTTCTGGGACACTGTGTCAAGTCAAGCATTGTCTTATTTCAAAATACACTTCCGTTTTCACAGGAAATTTACCGTTTACATACAGTCTCTTTCAAAATAAATGCACTATGTCGGTAAAACACAGCGAACTGACCGAACTGACACACCTGGTCCGGTTTAGGCAACAAAAACATGTGGTTAGGTTTAGCAAAAAAAGGACAGGGTTTGGCTTTAGAATCTTACGGGACACATACACCTCTTGCGGGTGAAAGTCTGGGTTTGTTGGACCAATCCACCACACTGCCACCTTAACTCTCGTCCTTGTCCCGCCACGTTTTCCCCTGATGCCACTGGATGCCATTAAACTATAGCAGCAGCTGGCCGCGTATCATGTTAGTGTTAAAGGACACTTTTTTCAATGGTTTCTGGCACCGCAAGTCACTGCCCAAGTGCCGGATTTCAGCGACTTTTGAGTGAGACCGGCCTCGCAAAACGCAGGGTGACTAATTGATATACTAATGGTCATTTGGCATGAAGTATTCCTTTAACCCAACTAGTGACAAGGCCAAAGTCAGTTTGTCCAACACCTACAGTAAGACATCTGAAATAAGTGATTCATAAGGCAGATGAGGTCATAACATTACCTTATTTTCAGTAAGCTCATTGTGGAAAGTGCGACGGTCGTGTCCCACCAAGGAGTTAGACTGGATGTGCTGCGTGTAGGACCAGGAGCTCTCGTAGGATTCATCGATGTTTTCATTATCTACTGACACCTGCAAGCAAAGCCAACATATGGTTTGATTAGAGCAGCTGCTGTGAGAAGGGCTCATCATCTTCTGTTATGGACTTTATTTTTTTCCATGCTAGCTGCAGTCGGCCGGTCGGTCCTGTGAAGTTACTGAGGGTACGATAAACTCTATTGTAAAAATGTGGTTCCAACGTCAGGAAGAAAATAAAGTAACTCACCTCAAAGTTGTACCTGAGGACGTTCTGTGGCAGTCTGTAATAGATTTTATGGTCACCACTGAACACCTTCCTGCACTGCCCTCCAAAGCTCAGAGTGTTGATCACACCTGCTCTGAGTTTGCCGGACAACACATCGTACCTGTAAAGCACGACACAACAAATCCATTTGAAGGACTTATCTAATAGGTGACATATTTTATTACCCCAAACATGACATGCAACATACAGTAAAGACCCAGTTTGGTGCAAGAGTTGTAGCTACTCACCCTCTGCCTGTTAACTCTGAGTTAGGAGGGGTTTTGTCAAGGTCACATGAGTACTGGCTGCTGTCTTGTTCACAGCCTCTCTCATCCAGGCCATCATTGCAGTCCTGGTCTCCATTACACACTAGAGACTGGCTGATACACTGACCTGCATCAGGATTTCAATACAGACTTTTCATTCCACATTTCAAGAGACATAAAACCAAACTGTAGACATAAACTAAATTTGATAGAAATTTATAATGACATTAAAAGAAAAATAGGCAAGTTTTGTTAAATATATGTCGCAACATACCAGAGGTACAGCGGAACCTGTCTCCACAGCCTGTTGCCAGGGGGCATGCTTTCTGTGGGACACATGCTTGTGTTTCCATGGCTTTTCCTGGACATGGCACACCCCCAAACTGGGCGAACACCTCCACATGGCGAGTCCGCACCTGAAAAACGAAGTGACCTTAAGCATGAAATGAATTAAATGATAATCAGTCAGATTTTTGTTGTTTTATTTACTCGGTTTGTTTATTCTGGCATCAATTTAGAACCAAAATAGGAAGCACATTGTGCACAAGATTTCAGATCGAGATTTCTTTACTTTTTCTGGCCTTTTGTGACTTCATTTTAGTCCCCATACTTTTGGAATTTGCTGCTGTGAAGCTGCTACGACATTCTGAGTCATGGTAGTACTTTTGTATTTATTTATTAACATCAAATTTGATTTTTATTAAAATGTAAGCCTAGCAAACAATTATCGCTGTCAGTCTTAAACTTCTAGTGACCCTGTCTGCATATCATGCGACCCCACATGACGTCCTGACCCCCAAGCTGAGAAACTCTGTGTATAGGCACGTTAGATGTGTTGCTCCATTTGTTTTTATACTCTAACCCCGTTCTACCAGGGTATGAATTGCTCCACAAAAAAGACATGGTTCGCAATAAGTGAGACAGGAGGAAGTAGCAACTTCCAGGACTGAAAAATGAAGCCATGTGCCAAAACTGCAGTTCCTCAAATGGCCACTTGAGGCCGGCTCTAAAAGTGAGTTGATCCCCATAGACACTTATGTTAATGTGCCCAACTTCACAGTGGAAAGAAACATGTTTACAGCCTGGTAGAAAAAAATTTTTGGTCTCTGTAGCTAATTTATCAAGGCTTAAAAGTACACATGGTAATTATGGTGGCTACATCCATAATTTTTATACAGTCTATAGACAAGAGTCAAGGATAAACACATCCCGAACCAGCTTGCTTTCACTAATTCCTGGTACGCTATTGTGACTGGCTAGTGTTAACAAGTTCCCAAGTAGCTATAACAGGTCAGCAGCTAGCTTGCCACCTACAACAGCTGACCAGCTAGTTAATATGCAAGTACGTCACAATGCTTCTAGCACAACCTACTTTCTAAGAACATGTAGATAAATTTCACTGTCACAATCTGAATAATGGATGTCACAGGGTCAATGTTGAGGCCATCGCACACCACTGGAAATATGTTTGACTAATTTGTGTATGATTGGTTGTCAGTGAGCAAAACAATGATCACACAACCTCCTTGTGGGATGTCACTTCTCATCTGGGGACAAAACGATGGTCTCCACAAGTTAAGCCATTTACTGCAGAGTTGGGTTTAGTATTTTGATCACACCTCCAATAAATTAAATTGTATACAATGTCCTCACAAGTACAGTATGAGTATGTGTGTCCTCTGAAGTACCTTTGTCCTGGAGCAGCCGTCACACTCGGACCACGCTCCATAAGCTCCCCATCTACAGTTCACACGCTGCCGACAGCTGAGAGCAATGGACATCGACATCATTAATAAACATTTATGTTATATACATTTCCTAAGGATGAACTGAAACAACATATTTTCCACACCATCGATACATTATTCTCCATGTTACAAGAAGATGTAAAGACAGCTTGTGTGGTTCATGTGTGTGCACCTACCTAACTGGAGACAGGAAGATGACCAACAATCCCAAAGACAAAGATGAAGCCAAAATCAACTGTACAAAAAGAAAGGAAGCTGTTAGTCGATCTCTCTCTTGTTGGCAGCAGTTCTCATGACATTAAATAAAGTACTTTTAGACACTCACGTTGACATGAATAAAAGTCCTAGTTATCCATTCATTGACAGACTGTAAATAATGCTAAGGTATATTCTTTGGCATAAAAAACATTTAAAGTTGTTCTGCCATAATAAACCTACATTTGCAGCATTTAAACTTAACATTTAAAAGTGCCAACAAATCAAGATAGTCCACTGTTTCATCATCAGTGAGTGAGTCCTGATGACTTTGAATCATAATCTGTGATTCATTGCAAAACAAGGAAGCTCTGTTGACTTGTGCTCTTTAGTCGTGGAACGCAGGAAAACCCATTTTTACTCTGTTTACTTTGTCCCTGGCACTGTACAATCTCAGTTAAGTAAACAAACATTTTGTTTTATTATTAACTCAATCTGAAGTGCATCAATTTCAGATTTCATTTGTTTAATTATAAACCCCAGAACCTGTAGTTTGACTTAATGTCCGAGGGACATACCTTTACCTAACTAAAGTTACCTACCTAGAAACATTGTTAGGTTATTTGAAAATACTTCCCAGAATGCATTGCATTAAGGCTTACAGTCTTCAGGAATCCTTATTAATATGAAAAAGTTCTCTTCCTCTCTCAGACCAAAATTAAAATACCGCTGAAGATTGTGTCTTCCCACTGAGTCTACCAACAGTGTTAAAGGTGTGACAGGCAAGTCTGACTTTTACTAAACAAATGAGAAAACCGTGTACAGTATTGTATGTGTTGCAAGACTCGACTCTTTCACTTAGACAGAACACAAATACATAATGATTATGAGTCTATATGGGAGAAAAAGGGCTAGATTAAATGTTAATGCGAAGCCCATGTCTGTGGTGTTATCATGGTAACTGTCCTCCTAATTTCAGAGGGGGATGATGAACCGAATGTCAAGAGTGTCCTGGCCAAGACAGACAGCAACACAAGTTACAGACAACACAGACCAAAAATACAGAATTAAAAAATACACAGCTCTAAAAAAAAACAAACAACAATAAAAAACACACAGTAAGATTACTACAAAGAAAAGCCCAAAAATGTGTCGATATATACTAGAAGTGAGCCACAAAAATGCAAAAAACCACAGCTGCAAGATTACAAAGAGCAGCTAAGACACACCGTGACATTGGCATGTCGAAGATGGTGTTCAGAAATCCTGTAACGTTGCTTTTAAACGGCCTAGAGGAACCAAAGAGTGCAATTTTTAGTCCTTCTGAAGAAGATTCCACACATGAGGAGCTGCATACATAAATGCTGGCTTGCCAAACTCTGAACGTACCCTCGATACAGACAATAAAAATGTGTTCTGACAACCGAGAGCATAGCCATTTTCAGTTTTTATAGCACTCCTGTCACATTGGTCATACTGGCAGAAATTGTTGCCAGGTCAGTTATTGCAAAACAGCAAAGCAAGAAAATCTGACCCAATAAGTGACATTTTGTCACCATATCTGGATGATAAATGTGTTGTGGGGTTCACAGTACCTTCATGATGTGCTCCTCAGAGCTGAGCCCTCTGGTCTGGTCCTGCACTGTAACACAGGGTCATATAATCACCAGGAGGGAGATTACTCAACAGTTCAGGAATTCCCATGCTGAGGAAACTCTCATTTATCAAACCTGAACAAATCTGTTCACTCAATGAGTCACGGACAAACTGTTCTTTTCCAGTCCAAGGCCAGTCGTTGTGCTCTTTTTAGCTGCACTCAATTGTTTCCAACGACACTGTGAGTTTATTTACAATAAAAAAGTTTGATCATCCTGTTTGCTTTGAGTGCTGAACAGCACAAGAAGCAGCGTGATGAAATCTCTTTGACAAACCGCCTCATTGGAGTGTGACAGGACGAGTTGCATCACAGTTGTTTATTCTGGGCAAGGGTCAGAAAAGATCCCCATTTGGCCCAAATTTGTATGCACTGGTCTGAGCTGCTCTGTGAATGCAAAACGCACATGGAAATAACATCCACATCTTCATTTGTAATACCAATGTTGAATTTATACCAGCATTCAAGTAAATTGAATCCACATTTTACATTTGTAGCCAGAAACACAGTATCTTAATTGAAAACAGTTATTTTTTTATTCTAATTTTATGTTTGTTTTATATTTGTTGATACAAAGTCTTTCATAGAAGCAAAACACCGCCATCAAACCTGGCTGATTTAACGTCTTGGCCACTTCTACAGTACCTACACCCTGCGACAAATATCTCAAAATATGGTGTACAAATTTAGTGTCTTAAAGTCTTTTCTTTGACACAGATGATGAGTCATTATTTATTCCATCCATCCATCCATCCATTTTCATCCGCTTATCCAGGGCCGGATCGCAGGGGCAGCAGGCCAAGCAAAGCACCCCAGACGTCCCTCTCCCCAGCTCGCCCCAAGGTGTTTCCAGGTCTGCCCCAGGGCCTCCTACCAGTGGGACATACCCAGAACACCTCTAACAAGACACACCCAGGAGGTATCCTGATCAGAAGCCCGAACCACCTCAACTGACCCCTTTCAACGTGAAGAAGCAGCGACTCTACACCGAGCTCCCTCCACATGTCCGAGCTCCTTATTTGTTGTGTCACCTAATCTTTTTCATTACAAGTACAACACATGCAGCAACAAGTGACGTGTCTAGAGGAATATAAAGTACAATAAACTGCAACAGCAACAAAAGGAAAGATGAGAAATAAAATAAATACCAAAACACAGGTCATCACACAGTTTGTTCTAGAAAACAGGACCAACGTCACAAAAAGCACTTCCATCAGATCTGGATCCTATCCAATTAGAAAACTGCTCACTGGCCTCAGCTCAGTCAGACCTCCATGGTCATCAGGTGACGGTTCTCACAGGCCTGTACATAGTTAGTTATGGGCGCCATCTAGTGGTGACTTATGGTCTTCTTCTAGGGTTTAGCACCAAGCATACTATAGCTGCACAATGTGTGGAGTTGCCTTGTTATCATACAGCCTGAGATGTTGTTGAGGTGTGTTCTCTGTGAGGGATGTACAAACACACAAGTGCAAAAGAAAAGAAGTTTTCTGTTCCTGTAACACTGATAATGAGCTTGTGGGATTATTCTCTGTGAGATACGAGTAATTAAACCGGTTTTCCTACCCTGAAGATGCCACCACCGACACACCTGCTATCTTTTCTGATCCTGGGACATTGATAAGCGCCTTCCCCTCTGGTGTATGAGGTCGGGAATGTCAGGCAGGGGTTTGTTTTGCAAATTGCAAAATCCAGTAGTTCTTCCAGTAATTCTATAATCCTGTCTGTAACCCTGGGTGCAGCAACTTCCCGGCCGTGAATAATAACATAACTCTAAGTTTATTGCTCTCATTTTCCAGCTGACAACTTTACTATTGTGCTTCACTCTCACCAGTCTAATCAGCATGGTTTTCAGTGAAGCAGACAGCTCTGCACTGCTCACCTACACCAAACAGCAGGGGGACAAAGTTAGCAACTAGCTGGTGAACACAGTGGAGACTTAGCAGCTAAATAGCCGCATGTTGTTCTCAGGAGTTGAAGGAGACCAAATCAGAACTGAAAGAATGTGAATGTTGGCATCAGATGAACACAAACATGACTCCAATGTAATAATAATGCTCCTCTGTGTCTGCCAGATGTGTAAATTGGCAATTGTTTGCTAGCATACTAGCCAGAACATTACATTATATTACAGTTATTTAGCTGATGCGTTCATCCAAAGCAACTTAGAGTAAGTCATACATAAATCACTTAACTGTATATGGTAATAATGTGTCAAAAATGTGCATATGTCAGTTTATCATGGCCATTTCCGCCCTCTACAGGCCAAAATTATTTACTGCAGCTTTAATCAAAGTAACCAAACCTTTTATTTTGGATATCACTGACATGTTTTTATGAATAACATGTTATATAAATCTAATCTAAATCTAATCTAAATACTAATGAGTAGTAATAATAATAATGATAAAAAAAACACCTACAACTAAAGTGTTTGGTTTAAGTGCTACCGAGGGTGAAATTTCTGGCTCGGACTATGAGAAAAAACTCATTTTGAGAAAATGGCCTTTAAAGTTATGAATATTTGTTTAAAAATTCATAGATTTTCAGACAAAAAAAAGACACTGGGATAAAAAAAATCAATAAATATCACCATAAAACTTCTCCAGTTGATTACTTATATTAAAACAATTATATTTTGTAATACATGTTTTCCCAAATTGTGTTTAATTTTGCAAATGAGACATTATCTAATTTAATATGCACTTTTTGCATACCTTTTAAAAACAGAAATCTGAACTTCCACCCTCTACTAGTCTAAAAAAAAGACTTGTTATGGAAGTCAAATAGCCCAAAATCTCAAAACTGATCAGTGCATGAAAAGCTGTCATTGATAAAATAAGATATGGATTTAGGAAAATACAGAGATATGATAAGGCTATGACTTATATATGAGTCATGCAACTCTTATGACTCTATGACATACTCTATGACACACTGTTTCCATAACTGTGGCAAAAGGCTCAGCACCAACCAGACAGACACAGTTAGGGACACAGTTGAACATTTGGCAGCTAAAGAGACAGATATCACCTTCAGAGGTTGGTGAACTGGAAGTGTGGATATTGTACTTACATTCATCAGGCTGTCAGAAACATGACTCCAAATGAATGACACTGACACTGCTGCTCTGTGCCTGCTGGATGTGTAAGATAACCATGTGAGCTTTATCATGTTAGCTGTCAGTGTTGTGCTCACAGCTTGTTTCCACTGCCCCCAGGTGGCCAAACATAGTTACTGCAGGTGTGAGTCAATAAACAACCAAGTCACATTACACAATACACTTAGAGTAAGTACTGTTTACTGTGTGTGTGTGTGTGTGTGTGTGTGTGTGTGTGTGTGTGTGTGTGTGTGTGTGTGTGTGCTATGCAAAGCATGTGGAGAGTGTGTGGGTGGTCCCAAGAGTGTGTTAAAAAACAAGTTGCTGGCATGTGAGTGTGTGAGACTCACATGCACCTCAGAGTGAACATGATCTGAAATGTGACTCCACAGGCTGAGACACCCTGCTCTGAAACTGCTGAGGAACATTTCAATTTACACGTAGACAAACTAGAGGTCACACTGTGCAGCAGAAAGATGTGGCAGCTCAACTTGAAGTACATCTAATAGTAAGTGTAATTAGGTGTCACTGATTCACACAAAGGTCCCATCACTGAGTCCCGACATGACTCATACTCTTCATATGTACATTGTAGTGGACTGATGTAATACAATTTTAATTTTGCAATGTAAAAAAGTTCAGAAATCATTTCCTTTCATTTGTCGTCATGTGGCAATGCATTATAGCATACATTTCAATTTGCAATTTTAACCTGTGAAATTTTGTTTCTTCTTGTGCTGTATTAGACCATTTCATAGCAATAAAATTCATTTCTAAAACACATATTTTGGTATCATTGAATCATTGATGCCTCATAATCTATGGACTTTGTTAAAATTAGAGTGGTGATATCTGAAAGCACTGAGACCTGCTGTTGTAATTTTGCACATTCTCACAAACTCCTCCAAAAATCATCAAAAAAATCTTGAGGCTTACAAAAAAAACACTTAAAAAGGAAAGAATAATCATAATAAACATTAAAAAAAGAGACAAAAAATTAAATCTACGTCAATAAAATCAATACTTGGTGGTAAAGTTTCACAGCGAGATATTATTTTACTGCATGTACCTGATGGTTACTTTGTAGACTGAAATAAACACATACAGCGTGATGCTTGGTTACCTTTTATATTGAAGTGAATTTTACTGCTAATTAGTTTTTATCAGTGGTGTATTGATGAGATGGGTGTACTACTAGGTAGATGAGAACACCATAGAGGAGGAAGTGGGCATACTGTCCTTTATACTCCGATGGCTTTTTGGCTGATAGGTAGGTATACTGTCGAGGTGGGTATACCCTGCACTACACACTGGTTTAATTAGATACGGTTTTGAATGAAAGACTTGTTATTGTAACGCAATTTGATGGATTTCACTTCCACACTGACTGACTGACAGTACTGGAATACAACTAAGTACATTTGATGCTAATACTTAACTCCACTTTTGGTTCTGATCTGGATCAGACCTTCAGCATGTGTTGTCCAAAACTTCTTCGTAGGATTAGGATACCTTTGATGCAGTAAATCAAGATGATCCTGATCCCAGCAGAAGGCTGGACATAGGGTGGATTTGAGGAAGAAGATGGAATAAAACTTTAGAATTGATCAATAAATTTATTTCTGTTTTGCAAAGTAATTAGGCTGCCTAATGTGCCTTTCAGTAGGCCTATACAGTGAATGACACAGTGCATCACATGCCCCATGCTGTTTTACAAAGTGACCCCATGCTGAATATTCTACATGTTGTTTTTTGTTAGCTTACAGTGTGATATGAAGTCCCATTTATGTAAATCTGGTCATCTTGAAAAGTTAGTATCTGGATCAGGGTGATCAAAACAGTGTAGCTTTGAAAAAACACAACACAAAGGCACGATGGATTTCGTGACCCTGGGCCCTGCTGTTCAGCAGTTTCAGATATGAAATTGGATCCGATCTTAAAAATGGATAGTTCAGAAGACAAAAAGGATTCTAAAATCAAATGAGATCATGTTGTCAGATCTTGGTTTTGATCCACACCAAACCTTCAGTTTGTGTTGGTCAAAACATTTTGGAAGGACTGGGGTATCTCTGATCCAAAAATTCAGGAATATCCTGATTCCAGCTGGAACACAATGTTATACTTTCAAAGCGGTCATACATAAATACATTTATTTATATTTGGCACGTTATTTGTTTAACTGTTATAGAGAAAGTGGGGTACATTTTTAAAATAGTATTTTGTCTCCATTAAATAATCCCCCAAACAGCTGCCAATATTACAAAAAAAAATAATTTAAAGTTACAATAATTACCTCTGTTTTGTTCTATTTGATGGCACCTATGCTGATAGGCAGCAGTGTGTATATTGGCAGACTAAGTCTTGAAACCAGGCTGGTCACTTTATTTATATCAGACATCCAGTTCCTCATACCACACATGCAAGGGCTTTCATCAGGGCGCCATGGGCTCAGTTACCATTGTGTTACCTCAGTCAGTAATAGTTAATTGCTTGTTATTGTTGTTTATAATTCTTGATCGACATTGCTGCTACTTATTTGTTTTTATGGACTTTCACTCTATTGTGATTACTATATATAGCCTACTTGTATCCTTCTAGCCCATTGAATGTGAATGTAGGGCACTGCTGTAAAAGAGCTTAATGTTCAGTCAGTTTTCCCTGAATGAACAATGGTTTGATAACAGACGTTCATTTAAATGAAAATTTTTGACATCATTATTTTAATTTTGATTTTTAATTTAACACTGGCTGTTGTACCTGTTCTTTACACAGCAAGTAGCCTACATTGTAGTAATAATAATAATACATTTTATTTATAAGGAGCCTTTCATGGCACTCAAGGTCGCCGTAAAACAATCAAAAAAATAATAAGTAATACAATTAAAACACATCTAAAATACAACAGAAAAACAGTGCAGAGTTTGCAGCAGAACATTAAAAGACAGAGGAAACATTAACACTCATATGCCTGCCTAAACAGGTAGGTTTTGAGGTGGGACTTGAAAACTAAAATAGAGTCAATGTTCCTGATGTCAGGGCGGAGGGAGTTCCAGAGACGAGGGGCACCATGGACCCCCATGGTGGACAGACGGGCTGGGGGGACAGTCAGGCTGATGGAGGAGGCAGACCTGAGAGACCGGGTAGGGATATTGATGTGTAGGAGGGCAGAGAGGTATGAGGGAGCGAGGTTATAGATGGCCTTAAATGTATGGAGGAGGATTTTATAGTTAATACAGTGTTTGATGGGAAGCCAGTGGCGTTGATGTAGAACGGGGATGATGTGACCGATGGATGGTGTTCTGGTGATGATATGGGCAGCAGCGTTCTAGACCAGTTGAAGTTTATGGAGGTGTTTGTGGGGGAGACCAAAGAGAAGGGAATTGCAGTAATCCAGGCGGGAAGTGACCAGAGAGTGAACCAGGATTGCGACGCTGTTGGGAGTGAGTGAAGGGCGGAGGTGGTTGATGTTGCGGAGGTGGAAGTAGGTGGACCGGATGGTGTTGTTGATGTTGGTGTGGAATGATAGGGTTGTCTATGGTGAGGGTGAAACTGGGATATTTGATGAGGGTGGACTTTGAGCCAATGAGGTCTACCTCAGTTTTATCACTATTGAGTTTGAGGACATTTGAGGAGAACCAGGCTTTAATTTCCTGCAGGCAGGCACAGAGGGAGGAGGGCGGGAGGGTGGAAGTGGGTTTGGAGGAAACGCAGAGCTGGGTGTCGTCCGCGTAACAGTGGAAATGGATATTATGTTTACGGAATATCAGGGCCAAGTGGGAGGAGGTAAATAATGAATAGGATAGGGCCAAGGACAGAGCCCTGGGGAACACCGAAGGAGAGGGGGGATGGATGGGATGTGTATGATTTCAACTTGTGATAAGTTGATCCATTTAGAGCACTTATTATCCAGACTTGGGTATCTTGAAAAGTTTGTATCTGGGTCAGTGTGATCCAATTCAATGTTGCTTTAAAAAACGGCACAAAAGTAAAATGGATTATCTGATCCTGGGCAGGGATTTCCAAATCCGGATCATCCTGATTCAGACTCACCGACAGATGTCGCCCTCCCCCTGCCTCAGTGACAGGTTGACTGTTACAGCTGTGCTGCAGCTCCTCACACACACACTCACTCACACACACTCACACATAGCTCCAGCCACTGAGGCTGTTTCTTCGACAGCGTCACCACCCCGTAAGAGTCTCGGTTAGACACATTCCCGGTTGGTTTTCAGAGGTTGTCCGCGGACTGTACGGACCTATCGTGGACTTCATCTGTGTGTGAGAGATTTCGATGTTGTTGCTGCTTTATCAAGCAAACCTGATAGCGCTTTAGGACGCTGGAAGCAGACTGCTGTCCACTTGTTCTCCACAGCGGTGAGTTACTTCTGTCTCTGTGTGTTTGTGTTCACGCAGCTGTGTGTAAACCGACTGTATGTGACAGCCTTTAACATGCCATAGGCTGCTACAGTACAGGCAGCTCATACTTGTTGTTGTCTGTTATCGTGTCACAGCTTTTGTTTTTTTTAATCTGCATGTTCCGTCCATGAATCTTGCACAATCTCAGAGAGCACACTGGGAAAACAGGTCAGAGCCCCAACTGGGAAGCAGATCAAAAACAAACTCATGAAGCAGATGATAGAGTGGAGGAAAAGTTAGTTATATTTAAAAAGTAGCTTGTCAGGGTTTTAATGTCACAAGTGAAGTCTACAGGTGTTAAAGTGCTGTGACAAGCCTTTTAAAGGGACAGTTCACCCCAGAATCAAAAGTACATACTTGAACTCTTAACCTGAAGCGCTGTTTATCAGTCTACATAGTTGAGGTTTGAGTTGCAGACTGTTGGAGATATCAGCCGGAGAGATGTCTGCCTTCTCTTGAATATAATGGAACTTGATGGCGCTCGGCTTGTGGTGCTCAAAGCGACAAAAAAAATTGTTTGAAAAACCCAATGAAAATGTCTCTTTCCAGAAATCATGACCCAGTTACTCAAGATAACCCACAGACCTTGTTGTGAGCAGTTTCATGTAGGAACTATTTCCGCACAGAAGGAAGTGTGCATCTACTCATGGACAATGTTTCAGCAATATATTACGTCTTAGCAGTAACTAAGTCATATAATGCGTTACCAATAGGATTTCAGGTAATATTATTACATTTACGGTGTCACGTAACATGTTATCATACAAAATAAACCGCTTATTTTCACATTTCATTCATCCACACGGATCCACACTGCTCCACTTCCGCCACTGCACCACCAGAAAAAAATGCCATCTCAAGGTTATTGTGTTTTGTCATGTCATTATACGCGACATTACAGAAGGATGCCAGTGATGGGCACATCTGGGTTATGCCGTACTGTGTGTTATCATGCTCATTGTGTTGCCATTAATACACCTGCAACATCTACAGCGGGGATAAGGAGCTTGTTTTTTCATTGTCCCAGTGATTGGCACATTTGGGTGATGTTAGTAGCCTATATGTCGGATCTGTTTCCATTCACATCCCCTACAACTGCAGAGCAACACCAGCACACGTCCCGTTCTTATTAACTCTCTCTGGTGCTGTTGTAGCTGACTGGCACACCAGGAACCGGCAGGTGGGTCTTCCAGCTCCGGTGTGTAAATTTGCGCTCGTCATAGCTACTTAATTGCACGCCACTCTGTTTGTTGTGCTAACCTAAATATTTGTTTATTGTGTTTCATATCGTAGGCCCGCAAATATTTATCCATATCTCATAATTATCAGACTTTGATCCTCTGCCTGCCCCTCCCTGTGTCCAAGGCTGTTCATTTATTTAAAACAGTCTAGGCTATTTAATGGTTCTATGTCATCATGCTATTATTAATTTAAGCAGGGGGGTTCAATACAAAGTGGTAACCACTGTATGTGAATGCTTGAATGAGTCAGACCTGCAGCACTGGATTTGAAATGAACTGTAATAAACTGGAGCTTCTGTGCTTTGATTAGCTGCCATGAAACAACATGACCCTCAACCAGTTAAAATGAACATTAGTTCATCTGAGGTCATTTTGGTCAAAGTAACACAAAAATAGTGAAATAAGTAATGTATTACTCTGCACAGAATCATACTGTGAAGTAAGTTATTACTTTCAAATGAAGGTAATGAGTTATATGTAATGATTACATTGTGAGAGTAACTTCCCTGACACTGCTCATGGACGTGTCAGTGCAAGATATAAAGATTTATGGCATCCCTCCCAGTTGAGCTCTAACATCAGCTAGCTAAGGCTGACTTCTCCAACCTCTGCAACTTATGCCAGATCAATCTAGATTGATAAACAGCTCTACAGGCAAGAGGGAAAATAGGTCTTTTTAATTTTGGGGTGAACTGTACCTGACAACAATATTCACCTACATTAGGTGCACGACTACTTTATATGATGTACATTATTACTTTGCAATACCTTGTTCAATATTTTGCAGTACTACTTCTCATTGTTGTGTCATACAATCTAACGCTGATTATCAGGCACAGTCTGCTTTTTCCAACCATTTTAGTTCATTTTTAGTAACTTTTATTCATCTTGCTCCCATTGTTACTCTATGAGGCACTGGTTTTTGCTCTTGCTCGTTGAAAACACTTCTGTCTTGGACAGTTTATATGTATACTTTGCCAGGTATTTAATATTCTGGCGACATGGTGGTGTATTGTCGCCTCACAGCAAGAGGGTTCCTGGAACCTCAGGGGCCTTTCTGTGAGGAGTTTGCATGTTCTCCTCATGTCAATGCGGGTTTTCTCTGGGTACTCCAGCTTCTTCCCACAGTCCAAAGACATGCAGGTTAATTGGTGACTCTAAATTGAACGTGGGTGTGAATGTGAGTGAATGGTTGTGTCTCTATAGCCCTTTTTAAACAGGAATTGTGCAGATTTGCAGGAAAGCCCAATTAGTCTTTTTTCAGCATTGGCCATATAAAAACAAAATCGGCGAGTGCGGCAAAATGCTGCCTACCTACTTTTGTTTATACTGAATGCACCTTTTTCGGGGCAATGGGGGGCATAAGCAAGTAACAAAACGTGTAGCTCAGCGTGTGATGTAAACAGTGACGTGGGAGGGCAGCCGCGGCTGGTCAGTCCTTCTGCGATTCTCTTGTAAGTTGGCCTATCCTTCACCGTCCCAGTCACTTTACGTTTAATGGGCCTCTTCATTTGCGAGGGCAAGGAGGGCGCGCAATTCCTTGTCTCCCCAGTTGCTCATCTTTACAGTGTCTTTCAGGTTTGCGTTTCCCTCTTGCTACTAGCTGCTCGCTAATTCCTGCTATCAGCTGTTTATCCACCGCACATCCTCCGTCATCAACAGCTCCTCCCACAAGTCATCAACAGCCCCTCCTGTGGCGGAAGGGCGTCTCATTCTTTTTAAACCAAAAAGGTTTTGCCAATATGACTACCCTACGAGGCGGAAAATTGGGCACCTCGGATCAACTCGCCAACCAGGCTCTGTGTGTCTAAACGATTGCAGCTTGTCGGCAAAACCGCCAAACATTCATGGAAAATCTGGCAGTGTAGAAGGGGCATAAGTGTCAGCCCTGTGATAGTCTGGTGACCTGTCCAGGGTGTACCCCGCCTCTCGCCCAATGTCAGCTGGGATAAGCTCCAGCCCCTCCGTGACCTCCAATAGGATAAGCAAATGAATAAAGAAATTTAATACTTTTAAGACTGGGCCCAGTAAGTGATCCTGACCCGGGGAACCCACTGGTTGTTCTGGTTGTGAATGTTAAGCTCTTGTTACTGTACTTAGTGTTACTGTAATTTGAAGCATTCTCTGGCACAAGAATTTCTTTCAGGATGAATAAAGTTCTATTGTATTGAATTAAATTGAATTGACCTGTCCCTTTAAATATTGTTAGGCACTCAACACTTAATGAAATTAAATTTGGAAGGAGATATTATTGTGTAATTTTAAAGGAAATACTGTTCATTAATAATTACTTTATTTCCTAATGTAGTTTAAGATTTAATCTTTAATCAGATAAAAGTGTTAAACTGCATAAGTTGATTAAGAGTGAAGTTCATATTCATTAGTTGTATGTGTTGTTGCTTGTGAACACATTAAACTCGATTGCACCTGATTCTACTTGACTCCAGTGTTTCTCTAAGTGTTTGCCAACTGAACCTAAGGTACTAAATCAACATCAGAGGACGATCTGCAGGAGAAGTAGGAGACGAGGTCAGGTGCCATCTGGCCCACTTCCAGGCACCGATTTTCGCTTTTACACTAGATAGAAAAATACTTACAACTGAAACAATTAGTCGATTAATCAATTGACCTAATATTAATCAACAACTACTTTAATTATCACTTGTGTCATTTAACAGCAACGTAAGGCGATGTTTAACTCAACTGCATCATGCATTTCATTGCTGTTAGTTACTAGTTACATTGTAGCTAAAAATGTTTCTCCCAAACATTTTGACTTTTAAATTATGATGCATTACAGTAGTGATGCAAAAACATAGGAGTTCAAGAGCCAGATATTTCTCCCAGAAGTTGATAGAGGCCAAACCACAAATGCAGAGTGAGAACTGGGCTTCATTCATTCATTTATTCATTCACGATAAATGTTGGATGTTAATGAATGTTAAAGTTTGGTAAGTAAGCCATCTTTTGCTGCAGTCACAACTTAGTAAGGTGATAATATGTCAGTGCCTTTTTTTTTTCTTGTTCTTTGTCCCTAAATGGCCAAAAAAAAAGTCAACTTTTTAGGGCCAACATAACATACTATTAACTTAACTTAACTATTTAAATTATGTGGCTTTAATTGACCTTAATTAATGAGGAATGTGCAATGCAAACAAAAAATAACAATAAAACTTAAATTTAACCTCTGTCAAACATACTCAGATCTACAGTAATGCTCTTTGGTGGATGGTGCATACTCACCAAGGGTACATGAATATGCAAAAAAATTCTGCAACAACAGACCTGATTACCTGAGAGGGAGTTCCCCTATCTTCCTGTTTGCACACAGTGAACCACAGCTAACCTGGTAGAAAAATATGTTCTCACGCGTTTAGGCTATCTGAGGTTTCTTCTCCAAAACATGAGTTCACGTGACAATAAACACAAGTCGCAAATAACAGTGGTATCAGCATGGTATCAGCAGATATGAACATTTTGTACATTATGTGATATTAAAACAGTGGCACGTTCTATATTTTGTGTCCTCCTGTTAAATTCCAGTGTCACCTTACAGCAGGGTTTCTCAATCTTTATGTCCCATTAGCCCAGTTTTAGGTTCCAGAGTTGCCATGACCTTTGAAGTCAACTTATCAGCGACAGTTTCGGGTTGTATTTGAGGAACAAACTCAAAGTGGACAGAATGGGAATACTGTTTTTTAAAGTCTCCAGGCATTGATTTAACACCAAAAAAATCATCTTTGTTCATCAAAATGACACATTGAGAAGTTTTCTCCATGGAAAAAACAAAACATAATGCCTTAAAATGGCTTAGATGTAACTTTACAGTTTTACCTCACTTAGTATGCACAGATCTATGAATATGCAAAGTAGCACTGCCCCTTATTGGCTTGCCTGCAGCTCGAGCGTACCTGCTCTCCTTTGACTCTGCTTATCACATGCCTCTTTTACACAGCCTATTTAAGGTGGTAAGGAGTTGTGCCACCTTTAAGCTGCCAGTGGAGGTAGTAACAAAGCATGCTACGTGCACGATCCTCCAGTGGGAGGTTTAAGGCCCTGTTAAGACGACAGCGGTTTTTCTAAAATCGGAAAAGTCTGTCCTTTGCATTTTAAAAAACTTCTGCGTTTATATGATGACGTTATTGAAACGATCCCCGTTCACACGGAGCCGCAAAATCTACTGGAAACGCTGTAGTATGCACGCCAGGCCAATGGGTGGCAGTGTAAATTTGCAAAGCAACACCACGGCATGATGCCATGCGCCTGCGCTGAAGTGCCATCCTCTACAACGCGGTGATTACAAACCAAAACAAAGAAGACACAATGGCGAAAGCATGCACAGATAACTTTGGATGGACGACGAGATGGAGTTGCTACAGTAACAGATCTACACTTCACTTCAAATCAACAGGGTGAGCAGTACAAACAGAGCTCGGCATTGTTGTTGTGACGGTCAGCATGCCTAGTGACTGGAACCGTAATGCGCATGTGCGAAAAGTTTCCCTTTTTTGAGAGGAACTGCATATTGCAAGTTTACATGACAACGGAGACGCTGCCGTTTCCAAAAAGTTGCACTCTGGAACCCGTTTTCAAAACGTTGCGTTTTCAGGCACCAAAACGCTGCTGTTGTGTAAACGATCGGCCAAAATGCAACTAAAGTTTACTGTTTTCAGTTGAAATCGTTGTCGTATAAACAGGACCTAAAAAGCAGCTAGAAGCAGTTAGCAGCTAACTCAAAGAAGAAGAACAGCAACTAAAATGTCCACAAACTGGTGAGACAATGAGGTTAAGGAGCTCCTTATCTTCTGAGCAGAGAACCAGATCAACAACCATAAAACATGGACAGGAAATGATGATTATTGCCATGTGATGCCATTGTTATTGTTTAGAAAGTGCCTGATGTGTATGCTATACATCACACCAGTCTAGTGTCTAGTGACGTCTCTTTTATTTCCAGAACATCGGCATGCTATGTTAAATCACACACTGTTTTGGCATTATGCTGACGTTGTTCTGTGTGGAAAAGGATAGCCAGTGTAATGAGGTGTCTTGGTTGTGGCAGTATTGGGGCACACAAACCTCTGCTTGTAAACGGTAATAGATACCATGAGCCTTCCAGCTGCTAATGTGTTGCTAATGGTTAGATAAGCCTTAGTCCTGATCAGCAGCTAATTTGAAGTGGAAATGAAATGTAACTTGCAAACTACTGATGCGTAGCTTCACCTGGCTTCTCCTCTGATACCCCTTGTTTCGCTGTAGTGTATCAGAGAGCTCCACTTCAGAGGCTGACAGGAGTGGTTCCTTAGGCTTGTGACCAATCCACCTTCTGAGACACTGGTCATTGGTACACTGCAGCTATAAGGTGGAAATGCTCAGCCATGGAGTTCACATCTTATTTTGCTCACGATATGTCTTGTACCAAATAAAAAACACCGTAAATATATATATATATATATATATATATATATATATATATATATATAAAATAAATAAATATAATATAGATAAAATAATAGATTAAGTAATAAAAACATTTTCATATAAAAAGAAATAGTGACAAAATGTCAATTAAGCACATTTGCAAATTTTACCTCAAGGTGTTCCCAGACTGTCCGCCACGACCTTGAATATGTTCGTAGTTTCTGCCGTGCTCAGCAAGTCGAGTCTGTTAGTGTGTCTTATCAGCGTGAGACATCCCACAGTGTAAACACTTGTCTGTTCTCAGCTGTGTGTAGACCAACAGTGGTGAACAAAGATTACAAAGAAACAATGTCATGACTACAGCAAGTTTATCTGGGTGAAAGTTAACATTGTCATTGTCACTGTCTAGTAGTGGAGATATATATATAATTATGCATTTAACCTCCACTTAATCCAAAATAAATAGTGAAAGATTATGTCATAATAACTGCTTTTAGAATGTTGCATGTGAACATACTGAACCTGAGGAAGAGCCTGACTGATGGTGGCATTTTAAGGCCCATATACTTATTGGAGGATAGAATAGAAAGCTTTATTGTCATTATATATTGAATATAATGAGATTATGGGTGCTTTAAAAAACAGATAAAACAAGACAACAAGCCAAACATGACATAAACATGAACACAGCTATATAATAGCTTTAATAGCAAATGATAAAATAAATAAAAACATTAAGACAATGGTGAAAATATCTACAGTGTAAATATTGCACATGATTGTTTGTCACAAAGGTACAAAAAGCAGTCATCAGCAAATATTCTAATCAGCCGGTTTCCAAGTAACCTTCATATTTGGCTATTAAAAATATTTAAAGAATGTTTTACAATTCATTGAATCTTTATGTAACCCTTAATTTTTCACGTTTCGAATAAGATAAGAAGTTAAAAAGAGAACTTCACTTTAAATCTAAGTATTATTAATTAAGCAAATTACAAATATGACTGAATTATTGTAATCTAGTAAAAATAAGCGTCAGCTACAACATGTACTACTTTAAATGATAAATCTGACTGATACCTGGGGAATCCTAATCATAAACTTACAAAGGGCCCAATGTCTGGATTAAAAAGCTCCTCTTTACATGATGAAAAATAATATGAATCCATAAATCCCTACGTTGTACAGGGACTAGTTAACATGGTCTAAATGAGGCCCAGAATGTCCTGGGGATGGATTTCACATGTGTTGGCAGGAGCCCAGTGCTGTTGGCTGGAGATGGATGTTACGTTCAGAAGAAAAATGTTCTCTCCAGGAAAGATAAACAGTGTGAATACCACGAAGATCGTATGAATAAAACATGCTCAGATTCTGATTTAGTCCTGCTGTTGCTCCCTGCTGTTCATAAGTGTGGTGCACTATGATTCATCACTTTGATTTTCTTTTTCATGTAATGTCATATTACATGTAAAAAGCAATGAAACATTAAAGAGGTCAAACTTTTCTGGAGAAAATGTACGAGTCATTGCTGAAAACTTGCAGTGGAAACATTTGAAATAGTTTTTATTTCCTAATATGGTGAGACTTTGTAGGTTTTCATTTTAAAAAGTGTAGCTGAAGTTTAAGTGCTCAAACAAGTCAAAGTGACAGTCTGAACAGATTTACTAAAAAAGTGGCAGTGAAAATGGAAGTGCCAGTTGTTGAAGTGAGTGAATGAAGTTGAAGCATAGTGTCAGCTGAAGTGAAAGTGCTGAAAGGAGTCCAAATGTTACAATAATGTAAGTATAAACAAAGCCTTTAAAGGAATCAGTATCAGATGAAGTGAAAAAAGAAATCTCAAAGAACTGGAGTGCTGAAAAAGAGTTTTAAAGTGTATGAAAGTGGATGAAGCTGAAGTGACAACTGAAGTTTAAGCACTGTGTGAAGTTGCAGTGCAGTTGTAGTAGTTGAAGCGGTGCTGAAAGAAGTTGACAGTGGCAGCTGAACCGTAAACAATAAGTGTCTAATAAAAGGAGTTGAAATGTCAGATGAAGTGTAATGATGAAAAACTGCAAGTGTCAATTGAAGTTCTGAAAGACGCTAGCGTCAGGAAGTGTAAACGCTGATAGAAGATTTCTGAAAGTACTTGAAGTGGCGATTAAAATGGACTTTCAGTTTAAAGTGTTGTCGAATGAAATTAAAGTGACAGTTTCAGTTAAAGCACTGATGAAGTCAAAGTACAGTAGTATTTGAAGTGAAGCTGCTGAAAGGAATTCAAAGTAATAGTTGAAGTGCAAACAAAGTGAATGCAGTTGAAGTGTCAGCTGGTGTATAAAGCCCCTTTGCCACTGGAGAAAAAAGCCACTTACACCCACTAACATTTGACTTTGTCTTAAGTTAAAAAAAAGTTAGTCACCATTTATTCATGGCCCAAGACACACCAACGGTCTTGCCAAAATATCAAGTCACACCTGTATTTATATATGTACGCAATAGCTTCTATAACGTGTGTTATCATTCTTATCACGGTATAAGACGATAAAGATAAGAAAAAATAAGACAGGTAGCTTTCATGATACTGTCTACCGTTTTTTTTTTTTTCTCTTTTCTTTCGGCGGTAGGTCATCTTTGCTGGTGCTTTTGATGTAATTTGCTCCGTACAATAAAGTGATCCATTGTCCCACATTTACGGCTTTCTTTTTTTAAATCATACCATCCCTCACACTGGCTGCCATTAGGGGCTTTAGATGTGTCACACACTTACAATTCCCACGTGCCAATGATGATAAATAGGTTTCCAGCGAAGGTTTTTTTTAAATTAAATTAAATTTAATTAAATTACATTTTTTAGCCAGAGTTTACTTCTTTATTAGGGAATGGGTGCACACAACATATTGATACAGTCAATTAAAAATTCATTAATAACTTTTTGTATTGGCCCAGTCAAATACAAAAAGATAATATTTGGTCATCACAAAATTACAAGGCTCACCATTTGAGAAACACTGATTCCCCAGACAAGTGACTCTGCAGTGGTTACAGCTCATTTATCAACTCGGAAATACAACACCTGCTAATTTTCTACCCTTTTCTTCGATCCTTTTCACACTATTCAATGATGCACCTCTACAAATCCCATCCGTCTCAAACAGCATTCGAACATCCAAATTAGTCGGCACCAAGTTGTAGTTGCAAGAAGTAACAGTTGTAACATTTTCACTAGCCTCCATGCTGCTTTCTACTGTTTACTAACCTGGGTTAGTAACACACCAGTAAAAAAAATACTCGTCCACAATGGGGCCATGTACATAACTCTGGCAGCAATGGTAAAGGAATCTTAATGTCTACTTTTGGCGAGTTTTCCTGCATTTAAAAACATGCTTATATGCAGCAATTTTGGTGGGAAAAGGGTACTTGTCAGAAAAGGGTCCGGAAATAAATTGGTGCCATTTCAAGTGTAAAAACTGAGAGCAGATATCAGTTAAAGTGTCAGTAATTTAAATGACTTTGATGAAAATCTGAAAGAAACCATTTTAAAGCGACCAAAGCTGTGACTTCACATGTAGAGGTCAAATAAACTACGAGCCTTATGAACTTGAATATCCTAAAGCAGTAGAACAGTAAGTCTTATTCAGCCTAACAGGTTCAATGGGTTTATAAGGCTGTAAGGGTTTTCTTGGGTTCCTGTCCCTAAAGAGTTCAGATTTCAAGTATCAAGCAAAATATTTGCAAAGCAGGGAACACAGCTCTTCCAGCTGAACATTACCATATAGAATAACCTGATAGCAGATAAGCTGTTGTGTGTGCAGCAGAGCGAGGTTTACACACTGAAACATGCGGTCATATGCTGAAGGCTTTTATCTAAAGCACTTTACACGTCCGTGACTTAATACGGTGTAATCATGGGTGTACCCAGTTTCTCCTCTGAGGAAATTTAAGGAGTGTTTAATGGTGGTGGTGGGCTGGGCCTTCATGGGTTGTGTGGACAGCACTTAGAAAGTAACATTCACTACATGTTTCCTCCACAGCTCAACGCCATGGCTGCTGCTTTCACCATGCTCTTCTTCTTTCTTCACATCTTCACTGCCTCGGCGCTGGAATCGGCCTCTGAGCAAGGTATGTTTATGAATATTAGTATTTATTTGGTAACTTAAACATGTGCTTGCATTAGAAGATGTCAGACAGGTTTTAAACTGTTTATGAGATAATATACATTAACATATTATGTCATGTTGTTTGCAGATTTATGCTTGGCATTTATGATGCATTCTTTGGCATCTGGTGTCTCCTGATACACAGATTTTCAATTCTTGTTTATTCATTTGGTTTGGAAACAGAAATTGCTTAACACCAGATGGGACTAATTTTTTAGATAAATGTGCTTTGAATGGGCCACAGGATGATTTCAGCCCCCAGAATAATATAAAACATGTACAGTTGCATGGTTACTGCGCTGCTTAGGCATTCAAATGAATATGAAACGTGTTGCACAACAGCGAAGCCCTCAGCACAGAGCCACAGAGAACACCCAGCAGATTTCTAGTGAAGTGGCTTCCCAGGAATTCTGGAGTGCAGAGAGTACTCTACTGCGGAACAATGGGAAGCTGTTTAGTGTGTAGAGGCCCCCCTTTCCACCAAACAGCCCCTCAGCGGCAGTAGAAAGGCTGTGTATTTGCATACACGGGCTGTATTTTATCCACATATAAACTAGGTTTGCATTGACCATTAAAGTCACTCACGGACATCCTGTGCTTCGTCTTGTTACGTAACACTGTCAGTAGTTAAACGGAGGTGTGGACGGAGTGTTCCCCTCCACTCCTGCTCCCCTGCTACTTATTTAGCTCTGGTTTTCTATGAACGAGGCTGCCGTGTTGAGGCATGTTTTCCCCCTGTAGCATAATGGGAGGGAAAGCTTTCAACTTGCGGCCAAACTTTTCCTTGAAATCAGTGGTGCCTCAGCTACGTTTTTTAATGCAGACTTGGTAGTTTTCCAGCTTTAATAGCCTGTAGATTTCTAAATCACTGCCTTCATCTCAGATTACGTGGAGTGATTTAAACAGGTCTGGTGTCGCTGTGGTGAATGGCTGCTTGCCCAGAAGGAGACACTACTACTTGTAACTGGAGAGCATGCATAAATTTAATATGCTCATGATCTCAGTCTTTTCTAAGAGAGGTGAAGACAAGGCTAGCTATGCTGGCTGGGTACAAGTTGTTCACTAGCGACGTTAGCTGAATTAATTGTAGAAAACACCAGATAAATGAGGAGTACTTTAGGTAGGGGAAGGAGGGCTAAGTGCTAAAAAATATTGTTTTATCCTTTTTGAAATAAAATGTGCTCAAAATGGTTTCAGCTACCACTCGTTCTTTATTCTGAATGGGCGGCAGCAGGGCAGAAGAACCCAGTGGCTGCAGCTACCAGCTACATCCAATACTTCCAATTAGGGGATGGGTGAAAAAAATGGGCCCTAAAATAATATAACGACATTTCAGGGTGTTTTTGCGCTAACGATATTCTTGACGATATGAGAGGTTCAGTAAAAAATTTGGCATTTACTTGTGCACATAAGTATGAGAACTGTGAAGAGTCTTTTGCGATTAGACCCCACAGTGATGGGGTATGGGCTCAAGCATCATCTACAATCAGGCACTGAAAATAATGGACAAAAAGCCTGTCCGGTGGCATCTCTGTCGCACATTAGAGCGATACAATCTTTTCAGCTTTGACAGCTTTATTAACTTTCCTGAAATTGGCTTTCAAATGTATCAACAGTTTAGCTCCAGGGCCTTTTTCCAGATTAATTCAAAGACAAGACAGTAATAGAGCAACAAAGGAGCAGCGTGAATGGCAGCTGTAAAATACCATATTGTAAATTTACATTTGGACAATCAGCTGTTTCCATAAAGGGCTGTCAGCTCTGGAACACATTACCAAGTGAAATCAAACTGATTACAGATTTAAGATCCTTCACAACAAAGGTCAAATGCTGGTTGAAAGCAAACCAGAGCTGAATGCGCTCAAACCTTTAAGGGCTATTAGTGTAAGTGTCCTGGCGTATTGTGGTATGTCTGTTGTAGTAGATGTATTGGGGGACATGTTGTGATGTTTGTATTGTGGTATATGCACTATGGTATGTGGATTGTGGTTTGTGTGTTTTATAGTGCCTTCCGTGTTTATAGTGTCTTTTGGTCGGAGGATGTTTTAAACTGGAATCAGTAACATTGGCTGTTAGAGTGATTTATTTGACTTGATGCATCCAAATTGGCCCAGAATCTGACATGAACTGATCTGAACTGCTGGATCTTTTATCAGGTTTCTACAAAGTGTATTTTGTAGCTTAAGCTTGCTGTATGTAATGCAGGCAATGGGATGTTTAAGCTTGGTGACTGGATGTTACTGAAGTTGTGGAGCCCTCCATGGTCAGGTACCTGAATGCATCAGCGATCTCCTCCATCCATATATTGTCAGTAGGTCCCTTAGGTCTTCAGAACAGGACATACTGACTGTCCCTGGCTCCAGACTCAAATCAAAAGGTGACCGTGCCTTTTGAAGTCATGGCTCCAACACTATGGATCTCTCTTTCTTTAGGTTTGCAGAAAATTTTAAAAAAACAACCGAAGACCATCTTTTCAAAATGGCCTTTGTCCCAGCCTGAATTGTCTAGCGCTTGTTTCCTGATATGTTTCTATCGGGCCTCAGTGCTTTCTTTTTGTTGCCTTGTTTTATTTGTGGTATATTGCCTTTGTCTTTATTGATTGCATGTTTGACTGTATTTTGTGGAGCACTTCTGTGAAAGGTGCTATATTAAATACATGTTGTTGTTGTTGTTGTTGTTGTTGTTGTTATTATAATAATTATAGTAATGTCTGTTGAAGCCTCCGTCAGTCAACTCAAATGATCCATGACAGGACGACAGGGACTTTTAGAACAAGGGTCACTCAAAATAACTCCCGTCACCTCCCAAATCTATTGGCCCACCAGCCGCCGGAGGTGCTACCTCCACAAATTGAATGGTCCCTGCAGGGGTGAACACGTGTTTCCTCCTCTACACCACCTGAGCACCACTGTTTATATCCCTCAGGAATCAGGACATTGGTTCTTGATGTGATTACAAGGCCATACCGTCGCTCTTCACTTTAGGGCATCCACAATCTTTTTTCTCCATCCATGTGTTGCCCACAAGGCTTGTTAGGTTTGTAAAAGGTTCAGTAATCATTGTTGAGAGCATTGTGGCTCTCAGCCAAGGAGGGAAATGGCTTTTTCTAAATACAGAGTATGAGGTATATCCCCCCTGAGAGTGCACTGATTGATGTCTAAACATGTGACTCTCTAAATAACTGTTTGCCCTGTGTGCTCACAGGAAAGACTTTAATGGCTTCCCATCAACATATATTGTGCAGATGTTAATAGACGCTATAATAAGACAAACACACACTATAGACCGTGAGTTGTGTTTCACCTGATAATTCATGGGCTCTGCTGAAGGTTTGAGAGAGTCTGACAAAGGAAATTAATACTAGCTGCTGTTTCCTGCTCCCCTCGAAATCATGGCTGAAAGGAAATGCTTCTGAGCTTATCAAAACAGATTGAGCGAGGATGTTTTGTTTCACACCAAAATAGACTGTGTCAGCAGCACTCGGAGAAAGATCATGCTGTAAACATGTTTACTCCGTCGGCTTGCGGCAGTTTGCCTCAGAAAGAGGAGTCCATTGTAAATTGATATAACCGCCTTGTATTGTGTGTGTTTTGTGGCTCTGCAGGCTGTGTTCTGAAAGCGCTCAGCATCTACTGCTCACATGTTTACTTACACCAGGGGTGAACTCTGTATGGCAGCTATTGAGCAAACACAGCAGCACTTACTTTGACACGCACACGGCCACAAAAATGAAGGTTTGCAAGTTGATCTTGTATGTTGAGGTGCACCTGGTCAGAAATAGGCATCATGGAGCAATACACTTTTCACCTTTTTGTTCTCTTTATATGCCTCCCCCCCTCTCACTCTATGGTGGAAGAAGTTTCCAGACCTAATTGTAAATTAAAAAAACTCAATATTAAAATACATACAAGTAAAAGTTCTGCATTCAAGGGCAAAAAATTCATATTGCGACTATTTTCACAGATATTGTGATTGTGATATGAGTCAGTTTTAGTGACATTTGGATATTGTACATGGCCATATTGTGATTTTCATAATATTCCAATTAACGTGGAACCTTACTACTGTAACCATAATTACTGCACACATTATATTTTTAGGTTATTTTTATTACTTAAGATACTGTGTTATTTATTAATGAGTACATTACTTATATTTAAGTAGTAATAGATTCAGTACTTTGTTTATTGTTTCATTTGTATTTTCATGTGTGGTATTTAAGTGGAGTCATTGTCTTCCCTTGGTTATGAGCTAATTGGTTCCTACCTGCCCTTGTTTTGTGGGGACAGGTATGAGTGATACACAAGAGAGTGAGTGCCTCGTGCTTAACAGTGAAGAGAAGTTGCTGTACCCCGAAGTTGGGATGTGTTAGTACTGTCTTGCCATGATGGTAAAAATTAAGAACCTGGGCACACCAACAATCAAAAAAAGAGGGTTACACTACAATTAAATTTCGTATTGTGAATGTAAAAATACTTCAAAATTAACTTGATTTAGATTCTCAATCATTTTAACTCTATATATTATGGGATCACCTGTATTGATGCATTATTGTGTAAGTAGCATTTTAATCAAGCGGCAACCTTCGGGGCTAAAAGTAAAGCCAACGCAGAGGTGCCAAAAACTGCAGTTCCTCGAATGGCCACTTGAGGCTGGCTCCAAATGTGAGCCAATCCCCATAGACCTCCATGTTAAAATGCCCAACTTTACTTTACAGCACAATTAAACACATTTACAGCCTGGTATAAAAAATGTCTTTGGTCTGATAGGCTAATTTCCACCTTCATGACAACTGTACGGAGGATGAATTTCATATAAATCACTCATTCACATTTTATTGAGGCTCAGAGTTATGCATAATGAAGGTAAAGCTGGTTTAACTGACAGACTGGCTGCTGGTAGTGTCCTCGAGTTCTCAGTCAGATCCACCCCTCGCGCCTTCACAGCTCCACCCTCTTTTCCAAATATGGTCACTTCTGGCTCCAAAAATCCAAGATGGGGACGTCCAAAATGCCAAATTCAAGGCTTCGAAACTGGAGTCCACAAACCAATAGTTGACGTCACAATCATACATGATAAGGGCTGCTCCCAACTAAGAATTTTCCTAGTCAACCAATAGTCGTCATTTAGGGCCATTAGTCGACTAGTCGCCCGCATGTTTACGATATTAATTTATCCATTAAATGATATATTTTGGGCGGGGCAACACAATGGTTTGAGTTGAAGGTGTGAGAAAGAATAGTATCAGTAACATTGTTAACACTGTGCTACATTACAGAGAAATACAAAACCGTACTAATGAACCTTCATTAATATAGGCCTATATTTTATCTACAAGTGCACGTCACACACTGAGCGAGCCGCCTGTTAATGACGCTGTGGGCTAATGGGCATGTAGCTACTTCCATGTTTCAGATGATACGCCATGTTTGTAGTCGACCAATGAAGATGAGTTTACATATCACCTTGGGTTCATCCTTCACCTGATCAACTTTTCCTCATCTATCAGACTTATTATTTACCGTTTGGTATTCTGATCTCTAGAAATGCTTGTAAGCTAAATATGTGTTTTGCATGTAATGTAAAATCTGCACAACATGACAGTATATTCATGGAACAAGTCTGTTTCTTTAAAATTATGTTCATAATGGGAGGTAATGCTGCCCAGATTACATTCTTTATCAACATAATGAGAAACATTCATTACCGTTAATACTAGATTTATCAGTAAAGTGCCCATTGTTTTCCCCACAATGTCTGCATGTATCAATTAAAGCATTCTGTTAAGATTCTCACAGCACTGGGTTAAGGTAAAGGAAAGCTCAAGGTCATGGTTTAATACAGAAAAAGTCAACACTGACTTGAACCACGAGATGTTTACTTGCCGAACTGAAACCACAATATTTCCCTGAGTCTAAGTGCTTTGTTTGTTGCTCGACCCAAACCTCAAGTGGGACTCAGGATGCGAACCTCTGCACTCTGCACGCCCACCATTCACAACCACCACCTACCCACGTATGCCATGCAGTAAATACCCATGGTTCTTCAATCAGTCGAGAAAAAACGTTGCCAAGTATCACAATCCAGGCAGCTGTGGCGTTTTCCCTAGAAATGTACTTATATAACTCATATAAATATAAACGCCATTTGTTGGAGACAAGGTTGCAAATAAAAGTTCCTGTGAAATGTGATTTAGCAGAATAAGGGGGCTGCTTTTCTGGAAACAAGGTTATTTGAGATCCGTTCACAGAAAAAGCTCAGATCTGAATACTGTCTTTGACAAACCCTTTGAATGAATTACCAGTCAAATTATTTCATAACTCTAAAGTGGTGGGCGTTTGAGCGAAGATAATTCTGTTCTTCTGCTCCCAAGGTCAACAATACATTTTCATGCTGAAGCTATTGCATCACTTTAATGCAGTCCTGTCAATCCAAGATAGCCATGTAGTCCTGCCCCTTGACTTGCCCTCACTCACCTGAGAGATATTACAGGAGTAGCTACCGCTGTGTATGGCACAATGAGATGTGAGATCATTTCTGTCGTCTTACTGCATACGCTGACTGGTCGTCCACTATTAGCACCTCAAAATTGTACTTAGCACAGTAGGAGCACTTGTAAGTACTCGAACACCCCCCCCCCCCAAAAAAAATGTATAGTAAATCAATATGACACAACCTACAAACCATCTGAATGTCCCCATGTATCATGATGATGAGCCATTTAAATGCTCTGCATAGCTGAGTGTCAAATTGATTTTTCCCCTAATCCTGAGCTAAGCAGAGTTCCGAGGAGGATCTGGTAAACAGGTTATTTTTAACCTGTAACTCCCCTTCCCTGAAGCACCCTAAGCGGGCCAGAGGTATTCATCATCTGCTCCGAGCGCTGCCTCTCAGCTGTGAAGGACCCATCTTGTCCTCACACGTCTCGGCTCACAGCCAGCGCGGGGCGCGTGTGTTGTTTTTCTCTGACGTGTTGATGTGGTCAGCTGCCTGCTGCTGCTGTCCCCAGAATCATTGATCACAAAGCCTCCTGGTAATACAACCAGCAGTGTTTACTTAGGGGAATAGAAAAAGGCCCCCTCAGCTCTTTGTTTAAAGGGACAGTTCACCCACATTAAACAAATATATCTGCCTCACTTCTGGTGCTACAGTAGCGAGTCATGCAGAAAGGTTGTTAAGCAAACTCAATCCACTTGTGAGGACTGAGATGCTCTAAAAAAGCAGCCCTGTCCTCTAGAAATTATGTTTACACCGCAAAACTTCAGTCAGTAGCCAGGGCATATAATTGCTTAAATCACTGAACTCAACAGGCGTCTGTATAGGACAGGCCTTTAATTCTCTTTGCACAAAACTCTTGCTCAGCAAAGATCAAGGAATACAATAAAATTGTTTATTCGTACCAGCACGAAGACATACTGACACGACACCACTTTTCCCTGTTAAAACAATATTTATAACTTGGATTCATTGTTACGAAAAACACTTGATTCTTTTGATTGGTCATGGACTAAAGGAATATAAATAACTCACCAGGTTATCGGGGAACGGACACATATGACAGCTTCAGAGGAAGGGAGCCACCACTTGTTTTTTCGTCATGCCACTAAATCCGAATGACTTACGGCCCTCTCTGGTGCTCATGGTGTCAGTCAAATGAAATCAACCAAGCTAGCGATATGTAGCATCTCTGTTGACAAAAGGTTAAACATTTATATTTGTATGTGCGATCTAAATAGCTAACTAACGTTAAGCTGATAGTCAACAATCTGGTTTTATACATCCAAAGAACTTCTATGAAAATAAACTGCTTGGCAACCAGACCAGGCTTCTAATTGAGACAGGCCTTTATTTGTCAAAATGTGTAGCTACACTAGGCTAGTAAAAGGGATGGGACAATACTGTTATTGAAGATTCTCAGTATGCATTGTTACAATACAATACGTTTTGAGGGAAACCTAATGCAGAGTAGAGCTTAGATCGGGCCCAAAAAATCCAGCCTGACCCCACCCGAGCCCATGCATGTTCTGTCTGAGCCCGGCCCGCCCTTTTAACTGTAATTACGAGCCCGAGCCTGGTTTAAACCTGACATGTTTTTTTGAGGATATGAACATGGACATTGAAGGCTGACTCTCGTCTTTCTTTCCATGGCGAGCCTTCGTCATGTGCCTCTTAAGTGTCGAGGTCTCAGTCTTTTTGCTGTCGTATACCAGCATTGTGCTGCACTTGGTACACTCGACGAAGCTGACACACGTTATCACCATCGACAACTCACACGTGTGTGAGATTTACAGATTTACAAAGGACAGTTATAAAAAGAAATGACCTTAATTAAAGCTGCAGAATGTGTTTGCTTTTCTATTCCACACATTCTTCTTCCCCTAAATCTTTCCGTAGGAGACGATATCGTCCATCTACAGCACACTTGAAAACTGAGTATTTTTTTGTATATATACTAACTGTTTTGAGTATACTTAAATGTGTCCCACTGACAGTGTGAACACACTTTATGCAGGCAGGAATTAGGACACAGCTAAGGTCTGCTGCAAGAGAGTTGTAGGAACGTGCTCCGTGCACACACGGTTTGACTTTATGCAGCGAGTAAAACAGGATCCAAGTCGTACTTTCTGTACATAGAGTACAGAGAAAGCAAATAACTCATTCCACGACAGCCGTGGCAGTAAACTCTCCAGCTGCAGCTTTTCCTTGAAGAGCAGTAAAATGACTTCCAGGAAAGTGCTGATGTTCGCCCTGTGGCTTGGCTGCTCAGAGACTTAGGTTACAGATATTTTCCTGTCCCTGAAGTGCAGCACAGCCCACCCTCAAAGGCACCGATGACTCACAATGGTTGCAGCGAAGAAAAGAAAGTTGAAAAGATCTTTGCAGTAATAGAAATAATTAGATGTGTAATTCATTTCCTTTTATCTCTAATTTCCTCTCTGTCTATGTTCCCCACAGTCCTCCCCGATGCACACCCACACCTCACTGGCTGCGTCTCTGCCAACATGGAGACTTTCCGCTGCAGATGGAATGTCGGCACTTCCCAGAGCCTCTCCGAGCCGGGAGCTCTCCGCTTATTCTACATCAACAAAAAGTATAGGACAAACTTCGTGATTAGTAACAGATATGTGTGCTTTATCTGTATGTTTAGGCAAGTCAAGGTTAGAGATAAACAAAAGGGAAACGGATGAGAAGAGGTTTTTGTTTTGTTTTGTTTTTTTGTTGTTTTTTTAGATTGTCTTTTGTTTTTATTTGGATACAACTCAGCAGAGTACATATAATTACAGACAAAGTGCATGAAAAAAAGGATAAAAAAAAATTGAATTTAGAAAAAATGTTTTATAAGACATCAAAGAATCATAACAATTCAAAATAATGCAGAAAACTAATTAAGAATAAAATTTAAAAGAGAATTTAATAAAATGTACATGTATGAAAAATGTGCAATGTACAAGTTTATTTGTCAGAGACCACATATGATTAACAGAAATTTAAATACTTGAAATCTGATGCATTATACAAGGGTATAGCTATATGCCAATTTTTAAGTCAACAAATATAAAATACAAACAAATATAAGTACAAGTGCATAATAAAAGAAACAAACTCAATAAACAAGTCACAGTTAACACATCATGGACCCTTAAATTGTAATACACAGGAGTATATAGTTTTGTTTTTAACCTACTAATATATATTTTTGTTTAATCCTAGCATCCTATACAACGTAGGGCTACAACTAATGGTTATTTTGATTGTCGATTATATTCTTCATTAATAGATTAGTTGTTTAGTTGGTCTATAAAATGTAGAAAATTGTGTTATCCAAAGCCCAAGATGATGCCCTCAAATGTCTTGTTTTGTCTAAAATCCAAAAATATTCCGTTAAATGTCTCACAGGAGTCAAGAAACCAGAAAATATTCAGATTTAAGAAACTACAATTAGAGAATTTTTACTGATTTTCCTAAAAAATTGTTCAACCTGATTATTCAATAATCAGATTAGTTGGTGATTAATTTAATTGTTGACTTATCGTTGCAGCTCTAATTCAGTGCAATACGTGGTGTGTGTGACACAGATAAAGAGAGCATCTTAGGAATAAACGGAAAGAGAAAGAACTTGATACATGTAAAGTCTGTTTGTGTCTGATAAGGACAGAGGGGAAACAAGTGCCCGTTGTTAGAAAATGCATCTAAGTGAATTCAGGTTAGAGTCGTAAACGGCTTCATAAAATCCCTTGTCACCCACATTTTAAAGGTCAAGCGTGGTCGCTGCTTTTACAGCTCAAATGTGCACATGGTTGAGTCTAAGCCTTATCAGGCATGTGGCGCACCTGCACCAGCACTCTGTGTTGACAAGGCAAAAGTCCAGTTCAAGCTGACACTTAGCTGTGACATTTAAGTTTATCTGTGGCTGTAATCATGTTATGTTATCAAACAGTTTAACATTAAAAAACTTGGGTTTGTGAACTTAAAAAATGCACCTAAAGGCCACGAGATTTCCTAAAGATGCTGGTTAAAGGATAAACCTGGTATCACCTATATTGTATTAGTCTGTATTTTTCCAATTGTCAGCAGAAAGAAAACAACCTTGAAATTGTGTTGGTTTTTCTGGCTCCCCTTCTCTGTTTGATATTCAGCCCCAAATCCACCAGTTCCAATAAAAACATCAATAAAACACACACAAATATATGGTAAAATATTTAGGAAATTCTTGGAAATTTTACAAGAAAGCTGGGCGATATTGTTATTAACAAACTTTAGCTCAACTGGGTATTAGGCCTGTAACTTTTTCAATAAATCAAGTATAAGTCATTAGAATAAATGTGAACACAACCCTTAATTAACATTTTACCAAAGTGATTAGTCCCGAAACAGGGAAGGTTATTTACAATATTTTTTTATGCAGAAGAAAACTAAAATGTTACATTGAAGTGCCCCGAATAAATTCTGAGATGTAATATTGGAGTTTATTCGATATACTTGTTTAATCCAGTGGTTCCCAACTGATGGGTCGCGGTCCAAAAGTGGGTTGTGGGTCATTCTTACAAGTGACTTGTTTGGAAAAATCACACTTTATTTTGAAGTACAGTGAATTTCTGGCGCATAGCTTTTATTTCGAAGTGCCATTTCCTTGGGAAACAGCTCCAGTTCCCAAGGGAGATTGTAGAAGCATCGCTCCGGCAAGACCTGGTCCTGTGGTCAGAAGCTCGCAAGACGGTCCTGCTGGTCGAGCTCACTGTCCCGTGGGAGGAGGGTCTGGAGGCTGCCCATGAGCGGAAGCGATCCAAGTACGCAGACCTGTCGGCGGACTGCAGGGAGGCGGGCTGGAAAGCCGTCACGTGCCCCATCGAAGTGGGGTGTAGGGGCTTCGTTGGTTCCTCAGCTGCTCGCCTACTCCGCAACATGGGATGCACAGGAGTGGGGCATCAGAAAGCCAATAAAGAACTGGCTGGGGAGGCGGAAAAAGGCAGTTTCTGGCTGTGGTTAAGGAGGAAGTGTAGGAGTTGGGGGCCGGACAACACCTAGGGCATCAGCAGGGGGTGGTAGGGAGAGATCCCTGCCATTGCTCCGTCACCAGGAGATGTACTGGGGTTAAAGGAGCAAAACATTAATGAGCGGTGGTCCCCAGCTGATGACCCGCATAGGCCCACAGGTGTTAGTGACACTTGCATAAAAGGCACCGGCGGAGGTGCGTCAGGCAGCAATGCCCAGCAGGTAGACCATCAACCTGTATCATGAGTATTTCGAAGTGCCATTTCCTGCTGAAGGTTGAATGACTAACGGACAGCTACTTGACAGAGACAGCAAACTAGCTCGGCGACATGGCCGAACGCAGGTATGATGTGAATTACATTAAACTGCGTGGACCTTGAACGAACGACTAAGGAGAAATCTAGACCCTTTGACGGGACCAGTTGGGAACCACTGGTTTAATCCTCAAGAACTGAATTGAACTGAATCGAATCAGGACTTTCTGAGTCAGTATTCAATCAGGAGTGCAGCCCTGCTCATAAACTTTTCTTTACCACTGCCTTCAGGCCCAAATGTCAACTTTATTCACTAGATATTTAATAATCTAATTTGCAGATTGGCATGAAACCTACAGAGCACGTTCATGCTCCCCAGAGGAAAAATACTTTTAATCTGAACGACCCCCCAAACATTCCTTTAGCATCACCCTCAAGGCAAACTTAGCACTGTAATCTGCACTACTGGTTTTAGAATAACTGAAAGATTATACTCTGTATATCCTGTCAGGATCTACAGCTATAATGACGTTGATTTTTTCCATCATAAATATTTAGAATATGCTTTGAGTAGATTTTCTGAATCAGGGTGCTTCCTGTCACCTCCTTCCTCTCATTCATGCTGTCTTTCCTGTCTTGCAGATCACCTCATGCTCCTCCCAAAGAGTGGAGCGAGTGTCCTCACTACAGCACCGACAGGCCCAATGAGTGCTTTTTCAATGAGAACCACACATCCATCTGGACGCCTTACCTTGTCCAGCTCAGCTCGAGGGATCAAGCCATCCTCTATGATGAGAACAGCTTCAACGTTCAAGACATTGGTGAGTTTAACGGCCCTCTGTTATGATCTAGATAAGAGAAAGTTGATAAAAACTGGACCAAAACCAATGTCAGGTTTTCCCGTATTCCACTTCGTTTCCACTTTTAAGTTTTTTTTAAGTTTTTTTATTTGCAACCTGGAAAAGTACCAATGTTCTCCTCCAATTCCCAGATTTAGCTTCTGTTCCACAACCTGTTGGAAGAGCCTAAACAGATATCTACACCTTCAAACTTATCTTATGAGTCTTAGCTATTTGTACATTGTCAAAACATTGTGGCAATGATATTTTAGACAATGGTGTGCCTTTGTGGTTTGCAACAACAGTTTGAGGAGGAGGTGGTTGGAAAGACATGTTCAGCAATCACATTCGGATGTAGTGTTAAGGTGTTCACTTCCTTTTGTCCATGTGGTATAAAAGAAGATGATAAAACTATTATTTTCTGGCCTGCAGTGCAACCAGATCCTCCATTTGGTGTGAACTGGACGCTGCTGAATGTGAGTTTGACCGGCACTCGCTATGACATCATTGTGAACTGGAAGCCACCTCAGTCGGCAGATGTGGGGATGGGATGGATGAGGCTGCAGTACGAGGTCCAGTACCGAGAAGTCAACTCTGACCTATGGGAAGCGGTGGGTGTCTTTTAAGCTAATTACGGCCAACTTTTTATCGTCAAAGGAAGCACGAATGTGTCTTAGAGGAGATGTGATGCTGCAGCACTGCGTCTGACATTTGAACCTTGTTTTCTTCACCACAGCTCGACCTTGTGACGAGCACACATTGCTCCATTTTTGGGCTTCAAACTAACGTCAATCACGAGGTTCGGGTCCGGTGCAAAATGTTCGGTGGGAAAGAGTTCGGAGAGTTCAGCGACTCTGTGTTTGTGCACGTTCCATCGAAAGGTAAACACTCACTGCCATGTTTATAGGCTGGGTGGACAGAGCTGTTACACATGCTGTTAGAAGGGTTTTTCAATATACATTATATCTGTAGAGGCTGCAGCCGAGTGTCCTTGTCACAGTGAATAGTCGTCTCAATATTCCTGCTTACAGTTCGTCTAATAGCTCCCCCCTGCTTCTGCTGAGTGTCAGAATCAATACATGAAAAAGAAATGATATTCCAGTCATTACCTGTTAGAGCTTCTTAACGCTGTGATCAGAATGCATCAGTAGCCATGTGGGAGTCCTTTTATGCCTAAATAATGCTTAAATATTAAAGAGTTCATATTGCACACTCCTGTCCTGCTACTACAAAACATGTTTCCCTCGGCAAACCGTAAAGTTCGTCCATTTTCCAAGGTGTACCTCCATTTCTCTACGCAAACAAAAGATGGCAGCCATAAAAGAAAGCTTTTTAATGCATTAAACATCTTGCTTTCAAAAGCTTTGTTTATTTCAGACAAGAGCAGCATTGTATTTCTGTAGCTTTAATATAATCAACATTTCAAATGTAACAAGACTGAAAGGCTACAGCCATCCTAGCTGCTTTGGAGGGCAGTAGTTACAGCTGTGCTTTGTGCTAAATGCTAACATCACTATGCTAACATGCTGCTATTTTGCATATATAATGTTTAATGTGTTCATTTCGGTTTAGCATATTAGCATGCTAACATTTGTACAGTTGAGGCTGACTGGGACGCCATCAGTAATGTAGATATTTGGATGTATAAAGAGAGCTGGATACAGCATTAGAGGTTGGGCTCTGTTCCCTCCTATAAAAGCTGGTCAGTGGCATAAGAAGCCAGAAAAGTTTGACTTCCTGGATTTCAAGTGACCTGGATCCTCATCCATGGGCCCATAAAGCAAGTGCACTAGAGACTTCCACCAGCCGAGTAGGCTATATCAAGTTTAAGCGCTCTGCTACCTTGAATGGGGATAAAATGATTTGATCGTGCAGCTCTTCTAGACTTTCAAAATGTTATCAGACCAAATGGATCAAATCCCAATAGCTGAAACGAGTCATTTCACGGGTGTTGTGATGCCCAAAAAAATGTATCCACTGATTTACAGATGTCACGTTCCCAATGTAAGTCAATGGCGTGACATACCCAGAAGTTGTACATCCACAGTTTGGCCATTATGTAAAATTGGCTTCAAAGTCCGGTGCTTGTACATTTGTACACATAAAACCTTAACATACATTTTCATTATGGAGTAATATATTCAGTATGTAGTGTTAATCTGTGTGCATTTCTTTCCCCAGTGTCGAGATTCCCAGTGGTGGCCTTGCTCATCTTCGGTGCCTTGTGTCTTGTAACCATCTTGATGTTAGTCATCATATCGCAGCAGGAAAAGTAAGTTCTTCGCAACATCAGGATTTCTGTGTAGGTTTTGAAAATCACTGAGAAACGAGGACGTACAGAATGCTGCTCAGTGATCAGCACAGTGTGGGCTGCATGACCTTGAAAAACTGACTCTGTGTCTGTGTTATCAGTGATGTCATTCAAAAATGTTTAAATGTGAGACATTCTATACATCTGCTAATTATCTGCTGTTAATACTGAGATCTGAAGTCAAGCGTGTTTTGTTTGCTATTGCTATTCATGTGTTAATGTCGGTTTCATTTTTTTCTATACCCAAGGTTGATGGTGATTCTTTTGCCTCCTGTTCCTGGACCTAAAATCAGAGGGATTGACCCTGAACTACTCAAGGTATTCATTTACATGTTATTATGCTTGACCATGACTTGTCCTAGCACACTCTGTATTGAAGTGAATCTTCATCTAAAGGACCAGACACACCAAACCAACGTCAGAGAACTAGAAGGCCCACGCCGTGTCGCCTCACGTCGCAGTGTCTCGGACAAAAAGTTGCACTTGAACATGCCAAACATAACTCTCCATACCAGCAGACAGTCGTCATCTGTGATCGACATACAAAAAGGAAAACCAGGAGACCGTCTTGACGCTAGTCATACAGTTAGCACATTATCGACACAATCCAATGATGAAAGAGCAAAGCATATTTACAGTGCGCTAGTGAGCAATAATAAAAACCATCAGGAAACTGCTAAAGAGCTCAATAGCTAACAGAATATGCTTACCTCATGTAACAAGTTGGTTTTGGTCTCACTCCCTCTTGACTATAGCTTTACCGGCGCTGATTCAACATGCTGAATGGCCCAAAAAAAAAGCCAGTGGGGGGCAACAGTGTGGGACACACCACACAGGCGAGGGTGGCAAACGCTCGCCAATGGCCCTTTGACTGATGGTCAACCGTTGACCTGGTGTGTCAGGGCCTTAAATGTATCAAGGCCCATAGAAAACTTTCCCAGCGGAGCTTTTAACTGAGATTTTTAAGGTTTTTAACACTCTGAGGGCCGAATTCACAAAGAATGAACTGCGGCCGCTGATAGCACCTTGAATTGCACTTCACTTGCACCCGCAGTTTGCTCCGTCTTAACGTCCTATTCACAAAGGATATTGCGCTAATGATATACCAGCGCAAACATGCCCACAAAGTTTGGCAGCTGAGTGCAGTTTGCCCCTGATTTGCCCCTGACTGCAGTTAGCCACATGGCAAAGTATAAATGCTGGCTTTGCGCCAAGAACACCGTGGCAGAACAATGGCAGATTTTGTTTGGCAAAGTACTGAATACTGTATACCCTCATGTAGTGATGTCTGCTGGTGAGTCAGTCTAACAGTGTCGGATGGGTTGAGGCTGTGGATTAGACCAACCGACTGATTTAACAGACGATCACTGCTGCCACGATCACTGGAAAGTCTGGGCGAGAGGCTTCCACAGAGGAGCGCCCAGTTTGCACCAGCTTTCTAAAGACGTTATTTACTTCACTCAAACTGCGTGTGGCTATTAGCGCTGGTGTTAGTGAATTAGACGTTGTTTATCAATGAGGCTCATTTGCATAGAAAGGGGCAATTTTTGCGCCAAATATATGCATATTACCTCATTTAAATACGTGCAAATAACACTGGAGCACCGAGACGCAATCTGCTTGGCAGCGCAGTTAGTGGAGCATTTCACCCTCTGCGCGTGCTTTGTAAATTAGACGGTATCTGTCATTTTTACCGGTTTAGCAGCCGCAAAAGCCACGCAATCCTTTTGTGAATTCGGCCCTCAGTCTTTTTAGATTTTGTCATCATTCCCACCTTTTTAACTTAAAGGATAATATTACTTCACACAACTCCTTCGACTTTCAGGGCTCACTTATTCTAAAAGATCTCACTGAAAATGGGCTTAAAGAAACTTGCTAGCCTAGCAACAATAAGGCTACAAACAGCTCATAATGACACTCTTTCCACTCAACAATATCTGATGTCAATATGCAATGGCCAAGTTTCATTTAATTTATTTTCATTTATTTTATTTGTAAGGACAATGCACATTAATCAACATTTCTGTAAATGTGCCAGTGTTAGCCAGCTGGCTAATTTTCAACTGCAGTCTTTTGGCAAAGACAATAGTCATTATGTGGGTCTTAATAAAATGTTAAAAGATACAGTCACATGTAAGCACTATGGTCATGTGCACTCACACACAAGCCATGCAACACAAAGTTAGCCATGCGGATAATAAAATAGATATTGCATATATACCCATGCAGAGTTGGCTGCCTGGCAACGGGCAAAAGACATAGAGCAAGTTAGCAGAACGTAAGCCAGAAATAACAACCAAAGTCAACACTCTTCAAATGTAATTTTTCAGAACAGGATATTGTCAGGCTTATACAGCATTGTTGAATGCCATATTGGCTGTGAGACACACTTGTTTTTCACTTGTGCAAATAACCCATTAAGGTAAAAGATCAAATAGAGAAAAAAAAGGTCAAAGAGTGTAGACGTAATTAGTTAATCCACTACTTGTATCCATCCCTGCACCACAGTGAGGTCTGTGTGTTATCCTGAGAGAAGTTCCTAATGTTACATAGGTTGTAAATGATACGTTGAAACTAGTATGTTTGATCGTAAAGCTGTGTCAATGATTTGTTGCACCATGGGGACATAAGGTTCATCTTTGCTGTTATGGCATAAAGTCCATACCAACCAAAATATTGCTGCAGAAAATTACGTTTTTACTTCCTGTGGCCAATCAGTAAAAAGCTCTATTCTATCCAAAGGCCCAAATTGCGTTAATCAGCAAACAACAACAGAAAGATACATGAAGTAGGACAACGCATTATGATTAAGTGAGAACTATACAACCTTGACCTACAGCTAGTGCGACAACAAACTGTGACATCAGCTGGTGAAACTGTCAACATCGGGTAATGTAATGGTACCCAATTATTGAGCAGATGAAACTGTAACGCTGTAACGGACACATAACGACAGCCTACACTGGCCAACTGTTCTAAATTCGTAGTTGTAAATTAGAAAGTTATCTAACCCTATGTATCTACTTGCCAATGTGACACAGACAATATTAATATGCAATGTTATTGGTGCCTAAAGTCCAGCATAAGTTAAAAATGACATTCAATGTAGACTGTGTTTGAAATTTACTTATAGCTGGTGCAAGTCAGTGCTGATCTTGAAGTGAGAATTTGAGCAAGACTAACTCAATTCAGTTTGAGTCCACTGTATTGGAGAAGGAGCCGAAATCTCACGAACTCAAAAAGGTTTCGGGGATACTTATTGCCTGTATCTGTTGTCTGTTTCTCTTGGGCATTGGTGAAGGTTTGTAAGACATTGGTGTGTGTCTGTGAGGGCACGTGGGTGCTCACATGTGTTCTTGTGTTTACGTCTTTGTGTTTTTATATGAGTAAATGAGAAAATACGTTTTATTGTTCATTGGATGAACTTACCCTTGAGGGGAAATTCTGGTTGATTGCAACAAGAGTCTTGTTTTCATAGTTTTGGCCATTGTATCTGTCAACAGTGAAAGAACTGTGCTCATCAAACCAGTTGCTAGGATAAGGTCAGGCAGATTTTACACAAGCCAACAGTTTATTGCATCTATCTAAACCATTTAATTCGTAAAATGAGCTCACCTTAAGTGTGTGGTTATTGTAATAGGTCAAAGTTGAACCAGGAAGAACATTTTCACTTATAAAAAGGTTTGAATAACCTGCAGGCTTGTGTATAACCATCTGATCATTGGACTGCTCGTGTTTCTTCATCCGTCTGACCTCCTTTTAGTTCCCTGTTCATAACAATAACTTGATGAGAGCAATGTTGATTGAGTCTATCAACTGTATTTTCTTTACCTCACAGAAAGGGAAGCTGAGGGAGTTGACATCCATCTTGGGCGGCCCCCCTGATCTGAGGCTGGAGCTGTACAACAATGACCCCTGGGTGGAATTCATCGACCTGGACATCGAGGAGCAGAGCGACAGACTCACAGACCTGGACACGGATTGCCTCATGGAGCGCTCTTTGTCTTCTAACTGCTCCCCCCTGTCCATTGGCTTCAGAGACGACGACTCGGGCCGGGCCAGCTGCTGCGACCCAGATCTCCCCAGCGACCCTGAACCATCCCCTTTCATTTCTCTCATCCCCAGTCAAATCCACAGTAGGGAACCTGCGTGCCTGACACCCTGCGAGCCAAACTCCCCGGCCCAGAGCCCCACAGCTGGGGAGCCTTTTTTTGTAGCGCCAGGCAGAGAGGCAATGTACACCAAGGTGAGTGAGGTGAGGTCATCAGGCAAGGTGCTGCTGTCGGAAGAGCAGACTGAGGTGGAGAAACCCACTAGCAAAGACACAGAGAAAGAGAAGATGGCGGAGAAAGAGAAAGAAAAGAAAGAGTTTCAGCTCCTGGTGGTGAATCCAGAACACGGAGGTTACACCTCAGAGCTCAATGCAGGAAAAATGAGCCCAAGATCGTCCTCAGGAGACATGAGTGAACCCTGCCAGACAGGAGGAGACTCCCCTTACCACGAATCAGATCCCATCCCCGTGTCCCCTCTTTCCCCTGCACCTGTCTACACCGTGGTCGAAGGTGTTGACATGCAGAACAGCCTCTTACTTACACCAAACTCGACGCCTGCTCCCCAGCTGATAATCCCGAAAACCGTGCCGACACCAGACGGCTACCTAACCCCTGACCTTTTGGGAAGCATCACACCATAGATCAGCGCTGACTCTTCACAGCTAAGACTATTCTCAAAGGTACATAAAAGCTTGAAAACAGTCTTGGAGATCGACTATTGAGGGTCCTATGATTGAGTGTTGAATATCAGGTCTCCTAAAATAGCTGTGTCTGTCCTGCCACCACCTCTGACCTCCCGCTGCTCCCTCTGACAGAGCTGTAAAGCTGGAAGTTTGGTATGAGGGAGGAAGAACACGTCATACTTTGTTTTACTGCAGTTGTGAAAAGGGCAAAGGGAAACTTTATCATTCATTTGGAGTGGTCTTCAATATTCACTCGCCTGTAACTCCTCTGGTTTGGTGGTCTGGTCCATCAGCTCCTGAGGAAAATCTCTGGCTCTTCAGCAGCTTCACTGTCTTCACCAACTTGTGTCTGAGTTTGTGCGTCTGCCAAAAGAGGCGTTAAAGTTCTGTAGCGCTGCAGAGTTGGTGGTAATTCCCTGCAGTTTTGTCACTATGAGTAACCTCTTCGACATCACAGGTAGTCATTTCATTCAATGTTAAAATAAGAGTATTGAATTTAAATAAGAGTGCATTTAATTTACTGTCACATGCTTCATAACGGTGATTTTGTACATATCAGAAGCTTCAGGTCATCATGATATACTCTCGTGTTTTTATGAATCCAACATTTTTATGTTTTTTCGTAACATTCCTTTTCAGGCTTTAAGATAAAAATGGCCATGAGGAAAATGTTACTTGCCAATCAGCCTTTATTGGGGTATTGCTGCCAACATATGATTAAAATAAAGCATGAGCTGTTCGCATGTAAAAGAATCAAATGGAACATACAATAGTGTCTTATTTTTGTTCTAAATTGTGAAACATTTTCAGGGCTGACAGCCAAAATAATTTGGATTGCGAGTCAGTATTTCTTTGTGAGTGCATGGACTATTAAAGTTTGTATGTTTTAGGTTGGTTTCTGGTTGACAGTGCATATGATGCAGATTTAAAGTCGGGGGTACATGGTCATCAGTGTTGAATTTGTACGGTTATTGCATTTTAACTGTTCAGGTGTTACAAATAAACAACTTTCATACCTTTTACTTTGCCTGTCTCATTAATATCAGATAGTTTTAGACCGCAAAGATGACTGCAGTTAATTTCTGTTCAGAGTGTACAAAGAGGAATACTCATTCAGTGGTGGAGGAAGTATAGGTCTTTTTTTTAGCAGAAGTAGCAGCATTATTTTATCCCCCTTCTTATTAACGCTCTATACTGCTGACGATAGCAATAGGCAAGTGTCTTAACATCCAAACGTTTTGGGGTGACACTCCCCTGGTCAGTCTACTGAACCAAGGCAATGACCTGTCCTGCAAAAGAGAGGTTGTATCATTTGTCAGCTGCTGTGATGCAATTTCTTTGAAATGAAATGCTAGGAAGACCAAAGAGCTAGTAATTGGTTTCCAAAAAGAGGGAGGAGGTCCTCTCAGTGGTAATAAAGGATCAGCAGACAGAAATTGTCCAGATAAAACTGATGTTTTATTGAACAGAGCTCAGTTGAGGTTATTCTTTTTCATTCTTTATTCTTACATCCTCTGACATTAGCAGAGGGTTTCTACATGTTTATCAGGGTATCTTGACTAGTGTCCTCTTCTATGCTGCGCTCTGCTGGGGAGGCAGCATCACTGCAGATGACACAAACAGGATCAATAAGATTATCAGAAAGGCTGGCTGCAGTGACTGGCCTCACTCCACTAACTTGAGGTCACTTTAGCAAAGAGAATAAGGGTCTAACTAAAACCAGATTTGTAATTTAAAAGCCATCCATTACACTGTGTTTTTCATACAGACTTAGAAGCTCATTCAGTGAGCAATTCAGAAGGACTTTTGCTCCAGCAGCAGCAACAGCTGAGACCACATCTAGAAGTTCATTATGTCAGAACTGCCTTCATTTATTTGTTGCATTATGCATTAGTATTTGTTGTGTACTGTCAGTGTACTGTGTACATTGTTGTCTGTACCAGTGGCTTCTGGTGGTAAATGGGTTTCTCCACTGGGGATTAATAAAGTTTTCTAATTTAATCTAATTGCATAGGGAAAATACTAAATTAAAAGATATGGCTTCTGTATTCGAATTTATATAAAGTGGTTGATCATATGCATTGCATATCATTAAAAAAACTATGCAGAAAAGATATATTTGGCAGATATATAGATGAGGAAAGGTTCTGTTAGAGGAGTGCATATTTACTTTGTAACACTGAGTGGAACTTGGACTGTAAATAAATTGGGTTTCTTATTTTTTTAATTGGGTGGTGAATAGACTGGGGATAGCTGTATATCAGTTGTAAATAAATTTGGGAATTTGTTGACATGAGTTAGAAGACATGTAAGAAAGGGGAAAGGACATAACTTTTACTAATTATTTTCAGAAAGTGTTATCTTTGTCTTGTTATGTCTTTTTGGGTTCGAAATAAAGTTATTCATTCATTTATTGAAGTCTACGTAAACACACACATTTAAATAAATGGCTCTGTGAAATGCATTACATTTTGTATGTTCAAATCTATATTATTTTTTACTCTGAAATGTTAAAGAAAAGTATTAAGTGCATTAAACGGAAGTACTAAAATAGGCCGTCTGAAAAATGAATGAATATCTTAAAGACGCGCATGCGCACGTAGGCATAGCAGCAGCACGCGCATAGACTACAAGCTAGCTTAAACAGCGGAACTTGTTAGCTAACGGTTAAAGATTTTTTCAAGATAGTTAGTGTAACTTTAGCTTTAATTTAACCGAAGCAGTAACACGAAATTATTACCTTTTACTACAGTCGTTGCTCTTTCTCAGACAAGTAAAATGATAAAGTTAAACTGTGTTAATCTTGACAGGTTTATGTCGGACTTTACTCAACTAGAACAGGTAACGTCATCGTTAGCTAGCTATGCTAACTCACTCTCGCTAGTTATGGATGCCTTTTTGTCTGTTTGTTAGACTAAGGAGTTAAGAGACACTAAACTAAAATTTAAACCATATTATCTGGGATGTTTTAATATATACCCCGCAATTACAGCGCCCATTAGTTACTGTTGTCTGGAGTGAACAGCATCTCCACCTGTCTTTATGAAACAGAAAATTACAGGGCTTACTGGCAAAAACAGCATGTTGGAGATCATGCTGGAGGATGCTAATAGACTCCTGAAATTCTCCCAGACCAAGGAGAAAAGTCTGATTGAGGGTGAGCTTTTGTTCTTTCATCTGAGAACTGGGGGTTTATATTAATTTCACGTTTTAATTGCAGTGTTTTTAGGATCCTTGTGGCAGTTGATTTGGTGTGTATATGTCGCCTCCTGCTGGTGATTTTGCTAAACGACACGTTGACCTGGCATCTACAGTTCACGGTCCAGGAAATATCCTGCATTTGTTCAAATGTACAGAGGAGCTGATGTATGAGAGAGAGTATAATTTCTAATACATTAAAAGGCAGGTGAGATTCATAGTCACAGAGAGTATTCTTTCGACCTACCTGTTGCAGAGAGAGACAGTCTTCTCGTCTCAGTGAACAGACTGCAGCAGACTCTGCAGGAGCAGTGCAACCTCAGAGGTAAAGGCAAATAACCCACGAGACACACATTTAAAAACATACGCTAATGCACCTAGATAATTGCAATACTCTAATAGGTCTTAAGCAGGGAGATAAATATGCATGGAGCCAATCCTAAGCACTCATGTAGCACAGGATTAAGTCAAAGAAGAATAATGTGGTCCACGACAAATAAAAAAAGTCTTATTTTCGGTGTGATAACTATTTAATATCCAAAATGTAAATAACCCTATAAATATACTAATTCACTTAATTATGTATAAAGGGATTTGCGTCCTGTGACTGTTCTGAAACTGTTTGTTGTAGTGGAGAATGAGAGACTGAAGAACGACATGGCGGACCTGAAACAACAGAATGAAAGAACAGCAGAGGTAAAATTTTGAACACTGGTAGAATTTATCATTATGTAAATTGAACACAGCAGTGAATCAGGGAGTTTAATTGAAAGGTGAATGTTTCCATTTCTGTATAGCTGGTCTGTGGACACATTACTGTTCTCTGTATGTTGTGATATGAATTATAGACATTAATTTATCTTTGTAGGCTGTACACAATGGTGTCATTTCCTCAGGGTCTGTGTCCAGTTGGTTTAGTCATCATTATTTTTCTAAACTTTGTCTAAATACTGTCCTGCTCCCAAAATCCAGATGAGAGAAGCTCTAAAATTGATTTTTTTAAATGTGCTCAGTTGAGTTGCCTTCAATTGTTACTGTGGCTGACAGAAATATTAAGCTTTGTGATTTCTGTAGTCGCTGTAAAGGCCATACAATAATTAACCCTTTGCTCCATATTTGGAGAAGATATCTATGTAAAATGTATGTTTTTATCAACAAGAGACAAAGTTGTATTTGTTTTTTTATTCTATTTATATTTTTTAATTAAAAAATATTGTACAACTGACCATCAGTCAATGCTAAATGACAGTGCTCTGTTGTTTATTTATTTATTTTCATGATTTGTGTTAGAGAAGTAAAGAGTTTTCTCAGTCACAGTTCATAATTTTCAAGTTTAGTGCTTTAATAATTTAGAAATTTAGGCCACGTGTAATTCTCCAACCCTGAAGACAGATTTCATTAAAATATGTAATTTTCTAGGTTAATATAAATGCGTGCAAATAACCAGTACTGACGTATTTGTTTTGTCTGGTTGAAGAAATTTTTTTAGATAGAAGCACTTATTCAGTTTTTTTTCTGCCTCGTAACTCCAGCTACTGAATTACATTTCAGTTTGACATCATAATAATAATTTGATTCTCTCCATAACTATATCTTCTTACTAATAATCTAAAGCTTGTTGGTGCCTTTCAAAACCTTAAATCTAGGTAGCAATTCCAAACGTTTGCTTATAAATGATTTCAACTAGATATATGTTCTCATCAGGATGGAGCGGCTGAGCTTCAGCAGCTCATCAGTGAGATGGCAGCAGAAAGAGAGAGACACAAGAGGGAGCTAGAGACTGTCAGGCAGCAGTGCAGGAGAGAGGTGGAGGATGTCCACAGGAAGGGTTTCATTCAGTGTAAGGCCAAATAACACTCAATACTCCTCACGATGCATCCATGCTGCTTCTTTACTACTTTTGAGGGTTTGCATTCTATAATGTTTTTTATGTCATGTTTAAGTCTTTCATGCTTATGTCTTATGTTTTTATTGTGTCCTGCTTGTGGATGGATGACAGATTGTGCACTGGAGAAGCAAGACAAATTTCTGTGCAAACAGACAATAAAGTATTATCTTATCTTATCTTATCTCTTACACTTAGGCAGTGACGGTGTTGATGTTATAAGATGTTTCAGAGAGTACTTTGTTAAACATGCTAAATATAACCTCCCTACAGCCCTAAAGTCCTCATACAAGACATAGAAAGCGGATCAGATATATTCTTAAATTTATATTTAACACTTGTGGTTGCAATGTAAGTGTGAAGCATTTCCCACTTCATTTTCCTGTGAAACATTACTAAATGTGAGAGTTGCATAGCAACAATAACAATGATATCACCCCACAGCACAGGAGAAGAAATTAAATGTGTATAGTGTGTAAGTAATGTGTGTGTGTCTGGGGCCTGCTGTTGTATCTCCTGACAGTGGAAGCTAAAGATGCTGAAGTAAAGAACCTGTTGGAGAAAAAAGATCTGGATCTGGAGGAGCTGAAGAAGAAGCTGAAGGACCAGGAGAGGGAGAGGCAGAGTGAGCTCCTCAAGCTACAGATGGAGGTAAATTGAAAGCTATACTTCATGTTGAATAGTGTCGCTGGGGTTAATTTGTCATTAAACATGTACAGTCAAAGTCACAAGAATTTACTTTTTCTTCCTAACAAGTGTTTGATACAAAGGAATAGACTAATATTGATATTTATCAGTTGATATGAAGCTCCTGTCAATCAATAATAACTGTAAATTACCTGTCCTAACCAGTTTCAGCTTTTCTATAAGCTTGTCTGTGTTTTGCTTTGTACGTTTTGGCAGTTTGGTGCAAAGTTAGCCAGAGTTCAGAGCACAGCAGCTCAGTGGAGTCAACAGCAGCAGCAGCAGCAACAACATGGCTCCAACCTTCCACAGAGTGTCTTCAAGAGGGTGAGCAGCCCACACAGTATCTTTTTTAACATACAGTTTTTCATACAGTGTGTAGGAGTGAGGGGAGAACTGTAGGTGTAAGTGATTATGATGTTTGATCCTGCAAGATACTTCAAGTGTCTGTCTTCATATTTTCTTTTTTACATCATCACCATAAAAAAAAAGATCCTTGAACAAAATCCTCAGTTTCAATAAAATGATTCATCGGACTTAATAGGTTCGTCCTCTTTTAAATTGAATCAACTTTCTTTCATGAATAAATGTAATTTATGGTGCTCTGATATTGTGACTAGATTGCCCCATTAATACAGGTATGTGCCTTCCTTTGGGTGCCACAGGAAGGAGAGCTAACAGTTTTTTGACTGCAGTGAAAATTCTGCTTTTGAATGGCTTAATGCCAGTGAGTCTGGATTGAAGCAGAATATCATTAAATAAAAATTACTGCATGCATATTTTTCAAGAAATGTTGACTTTTGGACTTAACGGGATGGTGCACCCAAAATGAAAATTCAGCCATTATCTACTCACACTCATGCCGAGGGAGGTTCAGGTGAAGTTTCAGAGACCTCACAACACTTGCGGAGATCCAAGGGGGGAGTGGGTAGCAGCACAACTGCACACCTAATGCAGGCTGATGGCGCCCCAGATTAAAACGTCCAAGAACACATTATTGAAACCACAAAATATCTCCATACTGCTCATCCGTAGTGATCCAAGTGTCCTGAAGCCCCGACATAAAAAGTTGTTTGGAAAAACGTCATGTGAACTCTGTTTTTAGCCTCACTGTAGCCTGCAGCTCTAACTGCCTCTCTGTGCACCGCATTCACGTGTGTGCACTTGCGCAAGACTGTGAGACATGGGCACTGCCTTTGGACGAGCAGTATGGAGATATTTTGTGGTTTCATTATGTGTTCTTGGATGTTTGCATCTGGGTCGCCGTCAGCCATTAGGTGTGCAGTTGTGCTGCTACCCACTCTCCCCTTGGATCTCCGCAAGTGTTGTGATGTCTCTGAAACTTCACCAGAGCCTCCCTCGGCATGAGGGTGAGTAGATAATGGCTGAATTTTCATTTTTGGCTGCACTATCCCTTTAACCACTCTCTGAAGTTATTGGAAATGGTTGAATTACACGATTCGGAAACAATCTTACGCAGCCACCACTGGAATCCAATTCTACAAATAATATAATATTCGTGTATCCTAATCTTTATCTGCAGCTGTGCTGAATGTTGATTTAAAATTGAGTGTCGACGTTATGACCGAAGCTTCTGTGCCTCTAACTGGAGTCGTATGCTTTCAACATGAAGTCAACTGTGGAGGCTGAAAAGCTTGCTGGCAAGATCAGTGATGACGACAAGCACTGGTCTACAAATTTCATTAGATTTGACCTGGCTGTCTCATCCTGTTAGTCCCCACCTTCAGAGTGACATCAGGCTTCCAGCATGCCCCAGTTGCTTTGTCTGAAGGACAAATGTCTGGAAAACAAAGCCTGAAAGTGCATTAAGACCTGATTTTCACCTGGTGTTACTCTCACAGATTTGACCACTGCAGCATTTGATTATGTTTATTTACTCCAAACAGCCAATATGCTGACTGTGTGTGCATTACTAGCTAACTACAGCTCATGTCTGTGCAGAGTTTTTGATGCACTGTCCTTGGTCACCCTGATATGTGCAACACATTTATTGTTTAAACCAACGCAAGTGCTATGGTTCTACATTGACTCAGCAATCAAACACTTCCTTTGGAGAGGTGGTCATCGCTTATGGCAGCCACTCTCCAACAAGGGCAGAACATGGTTGTAACTTACCACTCATTATACGCTGGGTGCTGTGTCTGCAGGAGTCATCTTTACTCTGTGGCGTGCCCCAAAGCATGTCTTGTCAGATCAGGGACCTCAGTTCACATCTGAGGTTTTCAGTGAGCTCTGTCATAGCAGGGGAGTTACCCAGAAACTCACTGCTGTCTGTCATCCACAGACTTACATGTCTGAGTGTATTAACCGCTCTCTAAAAGGCACAACAGCTTATTATGTTACTGGATTTGCAATTTGCCCTGAGCTCTGCGCTCAGTGAAGCCACTGGCTTTGCCTCAGTGGAGCTGCTGCTTACAGGGTCTTTGAAGGGACCTTTTGCCAGGAAGCTTGAGCTGTCTTCCCAGGTCCCATGTGCTCTGAAAAATGTCCAAGCTCTTGTAGAGTCAAACCTGGAAAAGGCAAAAAGGAAACAGGCTCATACTTAGAACAAAAAAGGCTAAATGTTAGATACAAAGATAGAGATATGGTGTGGTTGAAAGCTCTTCCCCTGTCCCTCATTATTTGATACTTGCTGCTGTGAATTCCCATTTTTGCTGGATGTCACAGTTCCCCTGAGTTGATTAGAGGGTAATTCAGATCACCTGTTGTGCAGAGTGTGGGTACTGACTCCTGATTAAGAATGGAGAGCAGCTTGGTGCATTGTCTCTCTGGGCCAATCAGGGTGTGACAACACCCTTTCTGAGGACTTAAAAGAGGAGAGAAAAGGCACACTCAGGGCATTCTGATCCTTCTTTAACAAAATGCAGACCTTGTGTTAGCAAATATCAGCAGCCAGAAACCCTAGTCTCTAGGTCCTGAATTCTGTGCTGTCTATTGCTGTGTGGTTGAGGGGTGATTGAAAACCTAAGTGGAGGGAATATTAAAGTATCCCCTCACACTAGGTCATCTGCATCTCAGGCTGTGCTTTGTGTTTTCATGCAAGAGTTCAGCTTGCCAAACTATCACCTAATACTGCAGGCTTCATATAGTGATTTTATTTATTGGTTTATTTCATCGAGACCCAATATAACCCCTACCCCCATATATAAATGTCTTTATTATTAGCAAAGAGACTCTCGTGAGACTTGTTTCTACAAATGAATCTTTTTTTATTAAGTGGTTGGGAACTGGTTCTTAACTCCTTGCTGCCCAGCTGAAATGCGATTAATCAGTATCACCACACATCTGTGAAGTGTGCACACAGTTTTTCCTTTCATAAAACCAAGGAAGAGAACAAGGTATTTTACTGAAATTGATGCATTTCAACTCATGAAGACATAATTTTGACTCAGGTTGCACTGCCCAGAGTAAATTTATGAATGATTGCATCCACCTGGGTCTTTCAGGGTTCCCATGCAGTATAGAAAAGTATGAAAGTTGATTTTAGTAACTTCTAGGTCTGGATGAGTATGGAAAAAAGATGCATGTTTGATAACCACTGCACAAGTTGTGTTAGAGTTTGTAAATGGTTGATAAACAAAAGGTTTACTACTGTGTGGCCAAAGCAAGCTTGATGATGTTGAAAGCAAGGCAAGAAGTATGGCGTGTGACTCAACACACACTCCTATGCAGAGCTGCAGCTACGACTGTACATCACAGCCTGAAAAACAAGTGCCTTCTTAGTGAATGCTCATCTGCAACCAGATAAGTTTGAAAGAAAATGTGGCATTATCTTTAATATCCTAAGTACATAGCATCTCAAATAACCAATCTATATTTTCTGCATAAGAAAACCTGTATGGCTGCGTTAATGGTTGTTTCCAGGGACACTGAATAAACAAGGCTGCACAGGCTCGTCAAAATTCAATTATTTTACTTTTTCAATTAATTTTTGGTTCTTATTTATAAAAGAGACAAAAAAAATCTCAATGTGAAGAGAAAAAAAATATGAGTATGGGTAGCACTGTTTAGTTTACTTCCTCTTTGGGCAGAGATGTTTGACAACGGAGTGTCGTCAAACTTTCTGCGTAGGAGACTGAACTGAACAGCCACAGTGGGTAAATTCAAGTTGTCCAAGGGCTGGCTAAGGATTCTAAATGGGAAAGGAAAGCTCGATACAACCTTTGCGAAAATTAGTGAGACATCTCCAACATGTGGAAGGTGGCGATTGTAAGCCATATGCACGTGCAAAGTCACTTCCTCTTTGCTCGGCCCAACCCAACATAAAAAGTCAACTGCAATGGTGTCAATGGTTGAAATGGGAAACTGTGTAGAAATGGTTGTCTTTGAATAGGCATTAAATAAACAATTGCACCACTTCTTAATATCACCTTGCGTTCAGTGGAACACAGATTCTCTGCGTGTGTTCTGTTGTCAGCAGCTATGTCTCATCACATGAACATTCTCTTGATCCAACTTCTCGAATATGTGAACTGCTTTTCTCAGTTTAATGTCATTGTGAATTTAATAGCATTTTGAAAGTCACCTTGGGATCTGGGAAATTGTGATGTGCATTTTGAACACTAAATTAATTAAGAAAATAATCATTTCAGAAATCATAATATGATAATGAAAACATTAGATAGTTCCAGCTCCAGAACAAATTTGATGAGCAGTCCCGAAATATAAACACCACACACCACAGTCCTTTACCTGGTACAGCCATTCACAAGAGTCACTGAATAATAGATTTAGAATTCGTGGGTGTTGTTTTTGTAGGTCATCCACTGTTAGCTGTGTGGTTCTGTTCTGAGAAATGGGTTGCATGTCTTGTTTGTAATGCCTCTCTTTAGCGTAGTGTGTGTGGATTAACTGTGTGTGTCCTCAGAAGCTGCAGTTCTTCCAGGAGGAAAAGAACAAGGAGATTGTGGCTCTGCGTCAGAGAATCAAAGAGCTGGAAGAGAACCAGCGCGCCAGTGGCTTGAGTGACAGCCGTCTGAAGAGGAGAAAGATGTAGTTTGGTCAGAGGCTAGAGAGCTGTTGACCTGTCGGCTCTGCAGGTGCATCAATCTCCCCACTTCTCAGGGGGGCTTGTTTTTTACGTATTTATTTAATTTCATTTGGCTCGATTTGTATTTCAGTTTCGTTTCAAAGCAAAATTCAGTTGTTTCTCAGCGCTGTTGACTTCTTTTACAGATCACTTCATTGACCACACTGCTTCTCTTGCACTGTCATACTTCAGCTCTGCAGATTCACCATGCTGCTTGCAGGTGACCAGAGTACAGAGAGCACATGTAAACACAGGCCATACTCCTGTCTAAGGCTTTAATCCAATCAGACGCCTGCATGGGCGGGCAGGAGGCACTGAAGAAGGAGGAGTGCACCTCGTGAATCAGATAGCTGGCAGGCCAATCTCATTCAGGGAGTTAAACCTGTTTATCTCCGTTCATTCAAAGAAAACAAACCATTTAACTTCCATTCATTTATCCTGGTTATGTCAGATTCGTTTAATTCAAACTTTCTGAAAAAGTAGAGCTCTTGATCTTTATTTCCTGTAAATTGTGTTAAATGATTTTCCATTGTGATGTTTAGGAAAGTAAAGGTCTGTAAATATCTGCTTTTCTCAATAGCCTGAAACTTTTACATCTACCCGAATAGCTTATTAAAAATCAGCTTCTTTATATGCGTCAGCTTTTGATTTTTAACATGAGAGGGAAGTGTTCAGTGAGATCATTCATAGTAATGCAGGTATCCTGGATTTGAAGTCTTCCTGAGCATGACTCTGTCTCTTGAAAGATGTTGGAGTTTCCACATCCCAGCCTGCACTCATTGGAGCCAAACTGACACTGGAGAAATTTGATAATCAGAAAATATGATCTGAGCAATACCTTGGCTGATATTTGCTTATAATTCTGGTAATTGAAAAATTGAGAGCAGAAATTAAAGATGAAGGGGCAGAATCTATTCATATTTGAAATTCATCTCTAAAGCATATATGCCAAATTGTGACGAGTGCAGTTTCCCAAATCAACCCTGTTGCCAGAAAGTGTTTGCATTGTACGTTTGTGCAAACCATGGATATGTCACATTTATACGTTAGTACATTGTGGATTTGTAGAAACTCAAAATTTCAACACCGCTGTGGTTAATGCGTGGCTAGATTTATGCACAACAAAACACTTGTTTATGATAAAATACAGCTACTTTTCGTGGCACAATCACATCAGAAATCTCAACCATGGCATTATAAAAACAACTGCTGTTCGTGGTGTAAAAATAGCAGTTGATCACCAAAAACCCTCCACATTATGTGTCTAAAATGCCCCTGGAAAAAAACAGTTTTGTTTGTTGGTCTTGTGCAGTGGTTTGCAACTTGGTAGGCATCTTGCTTAGGTGACTCACCATCCACTGTCCCCTTCACCTCCAGATGACAAAGTCACCTCACATCATATCACTGGATTTAAAGTTAAGTAGTATATGAGACTGAAACATGCAACATACTTGTGGTTTGCAGAAACGTTCAATGCAAACATTTTGCTTATGGCTTTTTCTTTTGACCAAAATATGTACTGAGCGGGACTTTTTACAGTTGGAAAACAACAAGCTAACAAGCTAAACGTTGCACCAGTTGGGCTGTAATGCAAAGCTAAACTTGTATTATTTAAAAGAAAGCAGATTTGAATGCGTTCTTTAACTTTCCTGATGTCCTCTGACTGTTGTTTCTCCCAGCTGCCCCTCCGCTGTCCCTCACAGGGACAACACACCTGTACAAAGATGCAGTGCCTGGTGAAGTGTTGACCTCATGCTTTGTAATCTCTTTATCTGCGCTGCTCAGCCAGCGTCTAAAGGGGACAGAGAGCTAATCCTTATGGGAACATTGGGTAACACCATTGCATAACATTTCATCTTCACAAAAGCTTAGAGATCAACCTTGGCTGCTTAACACACAATCCATGTGTCTCACACAGGTGGGCTTTGCTACACCTGCAAACCAAACTGCTTGTATATACTGTGGATACAATATTTTTGCACATTTGTCGTGCGTTGCGTGCTTCTGGCCTCATTTTTGCTGCCCCGAACTGGTGTTAGCCGTTTGAAGGGATTGGCACAGTCCTAAATTGAAGCAGGATTAGAGTTCATGACACCACCTTGATCCTTGTTCAGTGAGGAGGAGACGATGAAGATAGGCAGAGGTGAGGGGTGTGGCCAGGGAAGCTCTGACTGTCTGTCCACTTGACAGACGTGCCCCCCCTCCCCTCCTGTGCTCTCAGCAATCAGCGTACAGTAGTCTGTTGGAGAGGGCAGATAGAGAGACGATGACTGCGCCGTGCTGCTCGGTTTATTGGGACCGCCTGCAATGATCTTGGCACAAACTGTCCGACTTCAGCATGTAAGTGAAGAAAATTCATTTTTCTGGGTGCTGCTGGGCCAAAAGAACAACTTTGTCATATTGCTGCATGCATTGGATTCTACAGCAATGTTTTGATGCAGAGCAGCAATTTGAAAACCTGTATTCTGGATCTCTTTAAGCTTTTGCATCCATTTAAGGGGTTGCAAGTGTCTAGTCTATAGTGCAGAGTGTCTGCTGGTCCTTAAAAGTCTTAGAATTACTTAAATATATAAAAAGTAGCTCTTCAAAGTCATTACAGAGTCTTAGATTTTAATTTGTGAGGTCTTAATTGCCACAAACATTTTATTTTTAATGTCATTTATCCATCTTAATTTATGTTTGTGAAAATGAGTCGTAGTCTTCAAGTCCTTACTCCTGGTGTTACAAATCTGCAAACCAACTGACCCTAATACTGTCCTTTCCTTTTGTGCTTGCACTTACCTGTTGCAGAATATAGATTGACCTAACTCACTCGAATAACCATAAGAACTACCTCTGCACAGGACCACGTATATGATACTTTATTTACTTCATAATTACCTGCATTGCTCGAAGAAGTAAAAGATCATTCGTCCAAGAATCAGACCTAAATTTGGTTAAAGATCATCTTCAAAAGCATTTAATTTGACACCCTGTTGTGAATTTACGGTAATATGTGAACTACAAAGTGTTGCATAAGACATCTGAATAATTCATATTTAATGGTGTAGTCTTAAAATGTTATGTGATATGCTTCTATTTAAGCACTAGAAGAAGCAAGTGTAGAATATTTGTGATGTTAAAGGAAAATTAAAGGGAAATGTGATTGCATTCACTCTTTAAAATATTAGATATTCTTAATTAAGGGTGACATGGAGCCCATAACTCAATCTCAAACACTTGCTTCCTCATTAAGACTTAAAACACAATTTCTACCTGAATATTTACTGTTAATGTTTAGATGAGAGTGAAGCAACTATGCTGTTTTTTATCATCCTATCAGTTATTTTAGACAAAAAACAAACCACTGTGTGTTCAAACCAGGAGCTGGTAAAGACTTAACGACATCATTGTGTTTTTCAAGATGACCACATCTCCAGCCTGCTGCAGAAATGCCTGGAGGCCTATACCAGGTGACGACCAGGCGCCACCACAGTGTCTACAGCCTGACAGACAGCTCTGAGGTCGGCCCAGACGATGACATCGACGCCCCGCTGCGCCTCACCCCCCTGCAGAAGCTCACCACCGACATGTGCAAGGATGAGAAGACCATCAAGGACTTGATGATAGGCCGCAGGGTGGGCTTCTACAAGGTCCGCGGGGAGATCGGCTCTGGGACCTTCTCGAGAGTCAAACTGGCTTTCCATGCTCTGACTAAAGGTAGGTGTACATGCTGTCGGACCCTTAGCCTGGGATCCTTCCACTCATCCATGCACCTTAAGTGTTTAGCCCCTCTATATACAAAATAAGACAGTCTCAGAACCTTGTGAATATCTTATATCTTGGTAAAATGATCAGCAGTGGAGCGTGGTCATACACAGTTAAATTGGATGCAGTCTGTTGTTAAACAACATGGGAAAGAAGAAAGAGATGGACACCTGCACACCTTCTGTTAGTAGTGTTCTGTACAGGCGTAAAGGTAACACCCACACATCAGCTTCCAAGACTTATGCAACGCTCAGCTACACACACTCTTCCTCACCAGGCATTGAATGTGCCAGACAGTTGGCACAGCCACAAAGAGAAATGTCTTATACATTTCACTTGGAAATAACCCAAACCCTAAGCTTAACATAGCAAAAGAGGCCGAACCCGACTCCAAACCTGATACTCGGGTCGGGTAGCAGAACTCTAGTCCTCGGTAAAAACACAACTTCTGTTTTCATTATTGGTTAATCTACCAATACTTTTTCGTAGTAGTTTAGTCCAGGGATGCACTGGGAATGAAAAATAGCTCTGGTATTTTTGACTCATTTATAATTCTTCTAGGATCTGAGGACATTTGGAGCTTAGTCTCAGACTCTGTCAGGGGGTCTAAGGGATCCTCCCCTGGCATTTTTTATGCTTTCCTATGCACTCTGGCACCTTACTTACAAGCACAAAAGTACAAGTACAAAACAATGTTACTGTGAAGAAGAAAGTGGTCAGCGGGCCACCCAGCACCCTATATGTGTTCTTGTTGACACTCAGACTGTTGCTTCCACTGTCCTCCTTGTAGACAAAGTGGCCCTGAAGATACTGGACAAGACCAGGTTGGACAGTCAGGCCCAGCGTCTGCTCTCCAAAGAGATCAGCAACATGGAGTGCCTGCAGCACCCAAACGTGGTGTGTCTGTACGAGGTGGTGGACACGCCAAGCCGCCTCTACCTGGTGCTGGAGTACGCAGGAGGAGGAGACCTCCACAACAGGATCTGCACCAAGGGGAAACTGTCAGACAACACCAGCAAGATCACCTTCGCCCAGATCCTGTCTGCCATCAAATATATGGTGAGTGTAATTAAAACATTACTGAGCTTAAATTCTGTTTGTTTTTTCCCACCATGCAGTTGTGATAATTTATTCTATTAGGTCAAGGGCTGAAGAGCAATATGGCACAATATTTGTTAAAGGGCATGTGTTTCAAAATACAACTTTGAAATAAATAAAGAGTCTTACAGAAAATCTTTAATGTCAGATCAGTGTGATGTTAAGAAATATGTGTGTTTTGTTTTGCAGCACAACCTCAACATCATCCACCGAGACCTGAAGGCCGAGAACGTCCTGTTCACCAGCAGCGGCAGTGTGAAGGTGGCAGATTTTGGATTCAGCACGCGGATTTCAAACCGCAACCTCGCCCTCGACACCTTCTGCGGCTCGCCACCCTACGCCGCCCCGGAGCTCTTCAGGGATGAGTGCTATATCGGGCCCCCAGTGGACGTGTGGGCCATGGGGGTCCTGCTCTTCTTCATGGTGACCGGCACCATGCCGTTCCGCGCCGAGACCATGGGGAAGCTGCGGCGCTGCATCATCGAAGGCATCTACACCATCCCTCCCTGGGTGCCCGGCCCCTGCCAGAGGCTCATCAAGGGCATCCTGAAGGGGGTCGCCGCCGAGCGCTACGCTGTCGACCAGATGCTCGGCTGCGATTGGCTCCTACCTGTGGAGTTCCCCTGGTCGTTGGTGCCTCCCGAGCCAACGAGCTCTCTGCAGAACCTGCTGGATTCAGAGCGCAGAGACCTGGAGGAGCAGATTGAGGAGGAGGTCAGGAGCTCGATGGAGGAGCTCGGCTTCACCCGGGAGCACCTGAACAACAATCAGATCAAAGACAGTCGCAACCCGGTCACCGGGGTTTATCGGATCCTGCTGCACCGAGCCCAGAAAAGGAGGGGCTGCGACAGTCCCCCGGTCGTCAGAGGGATGGTGAGGGACCCCAAGAGGGAGGGGCTTCGAGCCTACAGGGGCCTCAGACACACATCCAAATTATGTGTGCTCTCATAACAGACTGGTAGGGATGCTTCAGAACAGTTTTTATACTTCTTTTATACAAACATGAAATTAAAAGCTATAGTGATTTTTTTTTCTACATTATGGGAAGGTGACTTGTAGTTTTTGATACATGTGTTTCATTTGCTCCAATGCAGCTTTGTGGGAAAGTATGAGTTAAAGTGCCTGGTGAAATTAAACAGAATTATATCGGGTGACTTTTCCCTCTCAAATAGTTTGATTTGAATGATTTTTAGAGGCCTGAAGAGGTGAAGATATCCAGTATGTTTAAGAAGGCGAGCAAAACTTGGAGATTTATTTCAGAAAAATAAACATAACCTCATGTAACTTTTCATGGGACCCCTCCAGTTTTTAAAATAGTCACAGTTGCTCTTAAAATTCAGAGCCAAACAGCCCAAAAGCATTTAGTGCATTGGTAAATGACTCATTTTGTATTTGTTTTTTTGTGCACCTCATTGTAGCTTTTTAGTCTTGTGAGTGCACACAGTGGGTTTATTAAATATTATAGTATGTTTTTTAAAGGAAGATGGGGAAGCTTACACCCACTTAAACAAATCCTGTATCTTAAAGACTCCTATTGTTAATGAAAAACTAAATAAAGTGGTGAAAAAAAAACTAATGCGTCACTCATTGTTTGGAGCAGGTGGCTGCACGCTGCACCCAAACAGAGCCGAGCTCGCGTCTCTGCGGCTTGTTTACCAAAGTTTCACTAAGTGCCTGCGAGTAAACAATAGTCCCGACAGCAGCTGGCAGGACACCAGATGATACTCGGGACCCTTCTCCATCTCCACAACCGGTCCAAACCAGCCAAAACCCAACCCCTCTGCCTGCCCCCTCTGGCACTGCAAAAACTCACTAACCCCACCGGCTCCTCCCCGCCCTGCCCCTGCCCGACCCCCACCTGCAGGAAGCGGCAGATGGCGCGGCGTGGCAGCGGAGACATCTGCAGGCCGAACAATAGGAGCTCTGTGCGGACCGCTGGAGCTGACAGGCCCCGGGAGCTGCGCTATTGTGCGCGGCGCCATACACATGCAGATGAGGTCTGCTGGAGGAGGGACAGCAGCCAGCAGATGACAGGCCTTAGCGCCTTCCATGCAAATCTGCTGAGTTTGAAACTTTTGTTAGTTGCGTAACTGCCCCCACCCTCCCTCCTCCCTGACCCATCACCACCTCCTGCTCCTCCACCTTCACCTCCACCCAAACACTTGACACACAATGCAACCATGAGGTTTGCAGAGAAAGTGAAAACACATCACACCACTGATATTACTTCTGTGTTTTTATTTCACATTTTCCACTTCAAACAATTTCTGACGTGAAACTGTTAGAAAATGATACATTAGTTTGTGTTAAACATTGTTCCAACAGAATCAGACAAATCTTTTCTTTTTTTTTTAAACATCACTGTCTTGAGCACATAATTAAATGTTTATAAGACAATCTTACAAATTCTCATTATTTTTTAACATTAAATTAATTCAGCTATTCTCTAAAGTGAAACCTTTAGAGAATAAACTTGTTCTTCTTTATTATTTTTTATGTTTTAGAATATATTTTTTTGTCATTGTTAAATTTCTAAAGTGAAACCTTTAGAGAATTAAGACAATTCTGGAAAGTGGGAAACATTTCCGCTGATTGCAACTGTTGTCATGTTGCTCAGCAAAGAGGACGTCTTCAAAAAGTCCCTTTTCAAAAACGCCTCTTCCTCAGCACCGCTTCTTCTCCTGCTGCGCGTGCTTTCAACGTGCGACGTTGGCTCTGTGGCACAACTCGCATCTCCTTCCTCTCCAAACCTCATCCGCACAAAGAATGAGGGTCGATGCGTCGCTCTTGTGGCATACCCGACCTCATTCACATAAAGAATGAGAGTCATCTTGGCATGGACGGGACAAGAGGCGACGGTTCACGGGGAGGCCCCTCGGGCCGGCGCCGTGCTGCCTGGACGGGAATCCTCCTCAGGAGTGTCCAGGGATGAGCAGAAACAGGCTCATCCTCTTCATCAGGATGAGTATTTCCAGGTAAGAAGCTTCACAGCTTTTGAGCAAGAGAGGAGCCGAGGCCCAGATCAACGCTCGGGGAGGCTGATCTCAGGAACCCAGTCGTTCAGACGGCGGCTCTCCTCACAGAACAGGTGCAGCTTCTCCAGAGCAGGGTCCTCCCAAGACCCATCAGCTGGGTTCTGTTCAAACAGGAAGAGGAAACAGAGTTTAGCCACGTGTGTCTCTCAACAAAGCATCTCATATACACTTCAGGTATGATTCAGACTCATATTATTGAGCTCTACATACCGTGATGAGGACACAGTGGGCATCTTCAAGCTGCTCCGCCTTGTCACCAACAATCTCAGCCAGACGCTGCATGTCGCTCACTCTGACGATGCTGATGTCGTTGTCGAAGCAGAAGGACTGGATGAGGGTGAAGTGGATCTGCAGAGCGATGTCACACTCAAACTCCTCATCCATGGCCAGGACGCAGAAGGACACACTGTCCGGGTCACTGTGGAAACAAAACAAAAGAGCGCATGAGATTCCATCCAATAATCTGCCTGATATAACTAATGAAAATGTAGTTAGCTGTAAATCTGCAACAGAGAGTCTCATACTTACAGGTTCATAACTTTGGCGCACTCGTAGACGCCAACGGTGAGGGAGTCGTTGTCCTTAGCGGACACCAGGACCTCCTCCAGGGCTTGGCCGGTGCACTGAGCACGCTCGGTGGGTTTCTGGATCAGAACTTCCTCAAGAGTCATGATGAAGATGATGAAGATATTCCGCACAGGGAGATCTTTAGAGTTTGGTCAGAGAGTAAAATCCGAAAGGGAGCAGAGTGCTTTCAGTCCTGCAGCCTCCCTCTTTTATACTCTGCAGCTCGTGCGGCGCAGTGAAAGCGCTGCGCCCTGATTGGCCGCAGCTGAATGGTGTATTGGTATGATAATGCTATTGTCACACTCCCGGCTCGTGGCAGATTGATGGGGGTCATGGAGCCACGCACGCTCCCCCTCTGAGCGCAGCAGCCTGCAGACTGAAACTAAAAATAGCCTCATTTAAAAAAAAAAAAAAGTTTGATTACTGTGCAGCACTTTTGTGCAAATGAGAGAAACACAGCCGGTGTTATTTAAATGCAGAGATTCACGAGGAGCATCACTGCACTTTTATATGTATTCATAAGAACTCTGGAAACGTGCAGAATCTTTAAGTGTTCCTTTTTGGAGACGCTAAAACGACTTACAGTTCAGTTTGCGCACCACGAGCAATCTTCAAAACATTAAATATGAGCTCCAACAAAAAGAAAACTTTCAAAACAGTTTCTTGGATTTTAGTTTTTGGTGCCAGTATTTCAGCAGCAACACGGAGAAAGTGTGAAGCGCCCCCTCCCCCCGCTGCAGCAGAGAGAAAGGGCAGGTGGATGATGCCATCTGTGGACTAGAGGCTGGCCATAAAACGGCCCCATTGTGCGCACAGAAGCCCTCTATTATCACGGCCCCCCATACAAATGCAAATGACCAGCGCGTGCCAGAACGCTGTGCATGCTGCGCAATCTGCGCTGCTGGCCCATGCTGACCACGTGGCTATCAGCTGTCCAGAAAATCCTTGCTCGCTTTTTTATTTATTTACTCTGGGGAGTTCAGGGCCCACACGGACTGAATTCTAAAGGAGAACTTGTGAAGTTTATTACACTTTGGTTTTTGGGGCTTGGATCCAGCAAATGTCGTCATCTGTGGTTTTATTTCAGCTGTTTCTGACAGCTTTTTGTTGGTTTTCATCACTTTTACGCACGGCGAAACTTTTACGCACGACTCTGTTTGATTATATTTAGTATTTGGTGCGTGGGTCCACTGAATGTATTTATCTGTGCGTCTAAATAAACTTGTTTTTGAAAGCCAACTATCACTTTTACGCACAACTCTACATGGTTATATTAAGTATTTGGTGCGTGGGTCTACTAAATGTACTTATCTATGCTTTTAAATAAACTTGTTTCTGACAACCATCTACTAATTCACGCTCACTTTTACGCACTGCTAAACTTTTATGCACGGCTCTAAGTCATCTGCCCCAGTTTCTCCCCAGCAGCTCGTGCTTATCTGGCTCTTTTTTTTGTCTGCATAATAATTCAAAACACATCTTGCATCGGGTCAGGCCTGCTGCCACTGCTGCGTAAATAGAAAAGGGGGGCTGGAGTGGAGAGGCTGTGCAGGAGACACAGGTTGGCGGTGATTGATTCAGCGCTATTGTTGTGCGGAAAGCAGAGCGGCAGATGGAGAACTGTCGCTATGACGGGACCCCCCCTCCTCCTCTCCCTCTCTCCTAAACCCAGGTCAGCCCCGACCCCGGGGCGCGCCTATCTTTTGTCTGCAAGTCTCCACATTCGCCAGCCTGTTGTCTGAGTTTTGATTAAATTTGAATGCCAAAAGAGAAGAGCTTATGGTCTAAACTTTCACAATGAAAAAGAGTTATCTCCAAATGATGCCAGACGCGTAAAGGCAGATAAAAATCACCTTGAGTGTGAGCTGTAAACACGCGCAAGAATGCTGAAAGTGTGTTTTGTGAAACAACAAAACTCTTATCTGTGCATTTACTGCAGCAACAAATCATTAGTTTATTTCACTCTCTGTCTGCGTGCTGCACATTCATCTGAACATCAGCTGGCCGCGAGGCTTACATTTGGACCAAAGTTTGATTCGTATCCAGCTGACAGAGAGTCATCAAACACTGAGCTATTTTAGGAAGGATCCGCTTGCATGGCCACAGGGCAGGCGCGTGCAAATCGATACCGACCTATTGTTGCTGAAGCACATCTGCCAGACGGAGGCCTCCCCGGCAGCGCGCGACAGGTGTTGGTGGTCAAAGCTGTTTTCTGGTGACCTGAGGCGACTCACTGGAACTCTTTGTAAGGACAGAACGTGTCTGAAGCTGCATGGTAGGATTTTTGGATATATGGCCTCTGGTGTGTGCAGATATGACTCGAAGTTGGGAACATAGAAGTTTATTTTTGAAAAAGCACAATCATTGGTTATTTTTCATCTATCAAATACACATTTTAAGCGGTGAAACTCAACTCAATAAACTTCAGAGTGATTCAGTTGAACTTCTGCGTTCTGATTTTGTCCAACTTCAAAACTTCATAATCATATTTACAGCGGATTGTAAAAACTGCCATCACGCCCAGCAGGTGCTGCCTGACTTCTTTTGTCCACCCTCCTCTTCACCTTCCCCCCCGGGACAGATGGTATCTCTCGGTTGCTATGGAGAGTGATGCAGACGGGAGAGATAAAGCACGCAGGCATCTCCAGATGCCACGCGTCGCAAGTGGGACCGAGCTTTACGCATGCAAAGCAGCGGCGCGTGCCACTGCCCACTCTACAAAAAACAGTTCATGCAGTGAAATCGGTCATGAGGTATGAAAGAGCTGAATGAGTTTTGTGTGCAATTAGGATGGCTGGTATCTGTGCATTATGACACTTACAACTACTAAAGTGCAGCATGCCAATGCTCTAACCTTCAAAATATTATCTCTAATTTTATGCTGTTATGGTAGAGATGTGGAAAAATTGGCCCCTTCATCAGAGTCATTTAAAGGACCATAACATTGCTTTGCAAGTTTTAGCAAACCGTGTCTACATGTGAGCAGGAAGAGGACATTCAGAGGTAAAATGTCAAATATGTAAAATAGAGGTGATGTTTGACAAACAAAAGTCAGCATGAGACTCAGTCTGACAAACTTTAATCATAGGTGAGGCACTTAATGAACAGTCAGAGGACAATACTTAATTCAGACCTTTATTGTGGTGGTTTTACAGATATAAGAAAAAAACAGTTCAGTTTAAAAAGTAGTTGACTGTGACATGAAGTGAAACCTTTACTGTTACATCTTCAATCACAGTGAACATCAGGTCACAACCTTTTGTCAAAGTTACATCACCATTGCATGGTAATAGAGATAAAGTCAAAACCTATATACTTTTTCATTTGTAACTATGGATTCCTGCACTCTAAAAATGGTAGTGGATAAGGCTTGAACTAAGTATGTGTTTCACCATAAAAAAAATAGGTTTGTTTCATTAACGTGTTATTTTAAGATGTCAAAATCAAAAACATTTGACATTTCTGAGCAGGACTGAGTTAAAATATAAGTTAGAATATTAAATAAAATAGTTTGATCACTAAATATCACCACAGCTTTTGAAGTTGGTTCGGCTTGATTGAGCTTTTCGAAGTCGAAGGAAGTCATGTTGGTTATACTAAATTAATTCAGCTTGTCAGATTATTAGAGACTCTTAGGATTGACTCGATGATGCCGGAGTTGAAACTACTTAAAAAGATGCACACACATTGTTACCTTTTACTTTTTAAAATTTAAACCAGTGGATTCTTTTTTTACAGTGTGATTAAAAAGTTTGTACTGCATAATTTAAAATTTGACCAGAATTAAAGGAACTTTCATGTTACCAGATTTCACACCTCAAGCTAATTTCAAAAGTCTGCTAATTGATTTTCACCTTGAATACAAATGAATGGAAGTCAATGGCTGACTTGACTGGGAGGGTAAATACATATACCAGTTAAAAAAGCTTAAGTTTGAACCTAAATTGTGTGACTGTGCAGTTATAATGTAACGTAAATGGCTTTACGGGGAGAAAAATGAACAATACGGAAAGAAAACAACAAACCAAGAATTTTCTGAAGGTTTTACTTCAACTGTTTTGTACTGCTCCAGCCACTGACTTCCATTACTTTTCTGTACAGTATGACAATCAAATAGCAGACTTTTGAAAGTTGCTTAAGGTGGGGAATCAATCATAGTAAATATCAAATCTGAAAAAATGGAATGGATGGAAATCAATGGCTGCATAGAATATCAAAAGAAAATCAAAATCTTCAACACAATTGTATGGTTTGCAAAATGTTCTGCTGTGATGTAAAGTACTGTAGATGTGAACATGGTCCTCTTGACTGGAAGTTATCGGTCTGTACTAATTCTTCCAGAACTTTAAAGACTGTGACGATGACAGTCTGCTCTCCCTGTGTGGTTTCATTATTCCTGTCAGCTGAAAGAATCATTTAAAGGTCAGGGAGTTTCTACATCTGATCCTTTCAACCAAAGCTTCCCCCGACTTTCTAAGACTTTTCTATAGGCACGCGTCCCTGAGGGTGGGGAGAGGGGTGCGGGCCTGTTGTAGCCATTGTACCCCAAGGAGCCAATGAGAGAGTGAGCGTGTGCCGGGTCAGCGGTATAAATAGTGTCAGACTCTTGGAGGCAGCACAAACACTCTTCTTTGGACTTTCTGATCACATCAGCCAAACTGTAAGCTAAAGCATCACCATGCAGTCTCCTGGAAAATCTCTGAAGGAAGCTCTGCTATGTGCTCAGGGTGAAGATCGACTCACTGTTGGAGTCTATGAGAGCGCTAAAATCATGACTGAGTAAGTAAACTGAATGTGACTTAAATACAACTTTGGCTTCATCTCTGTACAGCCACTGTGTTCATCATCCAAACAGCAGCAGCTAACAAGACTTTTCTTTATCCACAGTGACCCGGACAGTGTGTCCTTCTGCGTCCTGGCCATGGATGAGGAGTTTGAGTGTGACATCGCTCTGCAGATCCACTTCACCCTCATCCAGTCCTTCTGCTTCGACAACGACATCAGCATCGTCAGAGTGAGCGACATGCAGCGTCTGGCTGAGATTGTTGGTGACAAGGCGGAGCAGCTTGAAGATGCCCACTGTGTCCTCATCACGGTATGTAGAGCTCAATAATATGAGTCTGAATCATACCTGAAGTGTATATGAGATGCTTTGTTGAGAGACACACGTGGCTAAACTCTGTTTCCTCTTCCTGTTTGAACAGAACCCAGCTGATGGGTCTTGGGAGGACCCTGCTCTGGAGAAGCTGCACCTGTTCTGTGAGGAGAGCCGCCGTCTGAACGACTGGGTTCCTGAGATCAGCCTCCCCGAGCGTTGATCTGGGCCTCGGCTCCTCTCTTGCTCAAAAGCTGTGAAGCTTCTTACCTGGAAATACTCATCCTGATGAAGAGGATGAGCCTGTTTCTGCTCATCCCTGGACACTCCTGAGGAGGATTCCCGTCCAGGCAGCACGGCGCCGGCCCGAGGGGCCTCCCCGTGAACCGTCGCCTCTTGTCCCGTCCATGCCAAGATGACTCTCATTCTTTATGTGAATGAGGTCGGGTATGCCACAAGAGCGACGCATCGACCCTCATTCTTTGTGCGGATGAGGTTTGGAGAGGAAGGAGATGCGAGTTGTGCCACAGAGCCAACGTCGCACGTTGAAAGCACGCGCAGCAGGAGAAGAAGCGGTGCTGAGGAAGAGGCGTTTTTGAAAAGGGACTTTTTGAAGACGTCCTCTTTGCTGAGCAACATGACAACAGTTGCAATCAGCGGAAATGTTTCCCACTTTCCAGAATTGTCTTAATTCTCTAAAGGTTTCACTTTAGAAATTTAACTGACAAAAAATATTCCTTAAAAATATTGGAAAATACCATCTAAAGGTTTCACTTTAGATAGTTAACACTGAGAAAAAAAGTGCTAAAATAAAAAGAATATAAGTACATGAATCTGAAATATGAAAGAAACTGAATCTGTAGTACTTCCTGAGGGTTTCACCTCAGCTTTATTGATGTCTAATGATGTATCTTGTTCACTGCCTATCTGAATTTTTAAAGCATAGAAATAAAATCTTTGAATTCAATATCACCCTCTGTCTGCACTTTGACTTTTTCATGTGAGGTTGAATTTGTCTGAAGCACGAATTAAGTCCAAATTAAGCAACCTGCTCCAGTCTGGTTTAACTTTTTGACCTTCTGTACTCTTTTGGGGGGATTTCTTTAAAGTTTCCTGACCTTTCAAATCTGAGTCTTCACCAACATGGCCAACAATCCGTCTGCTACTCAAAACAGCAGCAAACATGTCATGTCTTTACAAATTTCACACATCAATTCAGCTCTGGAGAGGCTTTGATTTGAAATACGTAAGTGTTTTCTGCCTCAAACTATGAGATGCTTCAGCAAGATCTGTAAAGTGTCCTCCACAACTACCCCTTTAGGTTGGTAGTTTAGAATATGTATGCATTTTGGCTAAATAGTATGCAGGATTGTTGTGAAGTCCGGCTCTTTTTTACACTTATAAGTCAAACTATCCCTTTAAATTTGGTATTCTAAGAGTGCTTATTGCCATCCTTCCAAGGGTTCGATTAAAAAATTGCTACCACTGATGTCTTAGTGTGCAGCTAGAGGCAGCAGGCAGTTAGCTTAGCGTTAGCTTAGCAGCTAACCTGTCTCTGTCCAAAGGTAGCAAAATCCACCTCCCAGCAATTCTACATCTAACACCTTTTATCTTGTGTGTTAAATCCGTTCCACAGCTGAAGTGCAAAAACAACAATTTGAGCTTTTTGGCTCAGCTTTTTTAGCTGCATATTTACTGCGCAAACATATGAGAGAATCTTTAAAAGAAGGCGAATATGTGTGTTTCTCAAAAGTATTCAAGAGGCAGAAAGCCATCAGATTTAGGCTGTGTTCAGGCAGACGTTAATGCAGGCTGCTCATTCATTTCAATGACTTTCTTGGCAGGGCAGGGTGCTGACTCGGGCACAAACGTGCATTTACTTAAGCCAAAAATGTAGACTTTTTTCACCAATCAAATACAAGCACGCACACAGTCTGTCTTGATGGTGAACAGCAGAATTAGCACAATGCTACATAGTGGACAGTCACCCAGAGGGGCGACATAATCCGATAAGAACTTTCTAGACTTGTAAATTCCAGGAGCATCTTAGCATCTATTGAGACTTTTTTTTTTATAAATGCATTTTTTATGCAGGGGTATTGTCAGATCTCTTTCAGCTTATTTGACAGTGACTCTGAGCAGTGAAATGTTTTCTCATGTTGTGCAGCTCAGTGATTCAGTGTGTTTACAGAAACAAAACGTCATGCTAACTTTACAATGAGATCAGTGTCAGCAAATAAAGCTACAGCTTCTGTTATAATCATGGATAAAGTCAAGAAAAAAAAACCCAACCACACTGAACGTGCAGCATAATGAAGGTGATCTTTTGCTCCTGGCACACGCTGCTTCTGCTTCTCTTTGACTCATTTGTGATTCAGAACATTAAAGAAGCTTTTGTGTGTTTGGATCCGAACTCTAAAGTCACTCTGACCTGCATGCTGCCTGTCACTGCAAACTATTGTGGAGTTAACAGCTGCTGCAGCCTCCACGCCCCACTGTGACCACCACACACACGCCCACACCGAAGTGCATCTTTAAACAACAGAGGGAGGACAAATTTGGAAACTGAGGACATTTTGGTGTCCTCACTTCAGGTTAGAATTAGGTTTAGGTTAGGGTTTGGGTAAGGGTTGGTGATAGGCATTTAGGTGTGATGGGTAATGTTAGGGTTAGCGGTTAAGCCAGATTTACACTTGTGCATCAGCTCTATGCTACTCTGAGTGGGTGGAAGTTTGCTGCAAAGATCAGCCTCTCATTGGGCGGAACAAGCCACCCGCTGAAGTCCCACCCTACCACCTCCGGTTGCAGTTTTCAACACGTCCTTTACTAACTTTTGCAGTGTTTGAT
>NC_065514.1:12356454-12402757 GCF_006386435.1 Epinephelus moara | reverse complement strand
CACTTGTCTTTATCTGGACACATTTTCCCCACAAATACAACATGCTAATGTTTTTAGCACAAGCCTATGGCATTTTACATTGTATAAATTAGCTTAGCGGCTAACGGACATTTCCTCTTCTCATATGAACCCAGGAACAACAGCAACATTTAACAAAGGTAATGTTACAAAATTTGGCTCCATTACAACTCACAAGGTTCACTGACAAAACAACTGTCTTATACTGAACACGTTTTCCACACAATTGTACATTGTATAAATTAGCCTAGCGACAAGCGGAGATTTCCTCTGCTCATATGAAGCCAGGATAAATCACACAAGACTTAAAATGCTATTTTGTGGAGGCTTTATTGTCTTCACAATTTATTGTTTCTTATCTGTGAAATTAAAGTAAAGAAAAAGTTTCGTCTCCACTGAGGGAAATGGTTTCAGCTTCCAAAAATAGTCAGGAGGTCATAGGCACAGCGCCGACTCAATGCAGGAATATAAATCCTTGATAAGGGGTTAGGGTGAGGATACTCACAAGGAAGTACAAGAATGTTTGTCCTCACTATCTCTCTTTCTTTTAAGTGGCTCTGTTCAATTTGAAATGATGCAACGTTTCACCAGAATAAAACATTTTTTTCTGAGGCTATGATAAAACCTGAATCAGCTTCATCATTCACCGTGCTGCACCCTCACATGTGCATATACACAAACACACGCGCACACACTCGTCATGTCAAAATAGAGAGGCGAAAAAAAGGGCCAGCTGAAACGCAATTACCCCTTTAAATCTCCAGGACAACCAACCAAACACTCACTCCATCTGCTGTCCAATTAATGATAAGGAGAAAGGGAGAGAGGAGGAGGAGGAGGAAGAGGCAGTGTGCCTGGCACAAGCCTGCTGCCATTCATCCATTCAGGAGCAAATCCTGACTAACAACATCATCCCCCAACAGTCAGCAGAAACACATCCAGAGGCTCAACACAACACAGTCCCTGCAGAGACAAACTTCAACAAAATATTGCAGCAAAATACGTAATGCAATAGTTCAACACTTTATTTCTGGACTCTTTCTTTCTCAGAGTGAGATGTGAAGATCAATACAAATCTCCATATGTTTGTATGTGAAGTACAGAGCTGGAGTCAGGCTGCAGTTAGCTCAACTTAGAGCCTGGAAACGAGTGGAAACAGCTCGCCCAAAAATCTTGCTGATTAACTTAATCAAAAAAGTAAAAATACTTCAATGTTCTGCCTGAACTCTGTCACCCTGAACAACCCCGGCTGCCCTCTGTCTCAACCCCACGTCATAAAACGCTCTGCTGCTGCGGCCACATGCTGCTTCTCAAGTGTCCTTTCAATATAAAAGCCTCCTCCTCCCAAAGTCTTTTCTGTGTGCTGGAGAGCTGCAGCAGATGGTACTGACGGGCTGCAGGCTCAGTGTGTGTGCGTGCGTGTGTGTGTTTCATTTTCTATTGTTGGTGTTTTGGTTTGCAGGTTGCCTAGGATATGGGCATCAACATCCTCTCCAGCTCAAATGTATTTTTACTATTTATCCTGTATATTCTGCTATTTATATTTTTGGAGGACAAGTAGAGTTTAAAAGCTGGCTCATAGTTGGGTAGTTTCAGAGGTTAATGTCTGCTGACTCTCTCTGTCTGATGGCTATGCTAATGCACTTTTTGACTATGCTAATGTCGCCCTGCGCCATTACCATAAGCCTGCTGCTGGTGGGCCGTGGGTCACAACACACACACACGTGCAACTCTGTGCGTGCACATTCAGTCAGATGTGTGTACATGCACACACACTCAAACACGCCCATTCCCTCAGTCATCAGCTGTTGATGCTAATATCTGTCTCTGATAGCCATCAGTTCGGCCTGTGTCAGCTCATGATGAATCTAATCACTAATTACATTAACAAAGCTGCAGCCGCTCAGGGTGCTCCTCTCTGGCTCATTCAAACACTTTTTTCCTCCATTTGAATCTTTAACAACAGTCATGTGATAATCCAAACATTATTGTTTTGGTATTTAAGTCACAACCTGATATGTAATTGTTAAGTTTTCAGAATAAAAGCTGTAGTTTTGTACACACAGTACTGCATGGTTGCAAGATAATTCAGTGTTATTTGGAAGTGACATCTGTTTGTATCTGATTTTATCTTTAAAAGGTAACCACAGTGTAAATAAATGCAGAGATAAACTATTTTTATCTGTTTACATCAACAGATACAGCTTGTAAACACAAAGTGGGCTCAGAGAGTACACACACATGCACACACACACTTGCACGCTGCCAGCTGTTGCCAAAACACTGGTCTGGTTCTTCAATTCAATGCTGGAGCCGCCCTCAAGGGCCTCGTTCAGAAACAGCAGCAACACTGTCTGCGCGTGTTTATTGTGTTTGAGATGGCTGACATGGCAGAATCCTGAGTGTGAAAATTCATTGTTTGAAACAGTTTAGTCTCTGCGTCGATGCAGAGGTGACGCCATTCTCTAGCCTGACGTGCACCTCCCCAGAAGTACATGTTGGTGCAACGTAGACCTCTGTGCACCTCCCCAGAAGTACATGTTGGTGCAACGTAGACCTCTTGTCTACTTTTGTAAGCTGAAACTATTTCCCTCAGTGGAAACAAAGCTTTTATTTACTTTAATTTCACAGATAAGAAACAATAAATTGTGAAGACAATAAAGCCTCCACAAAAATAGCATTTTAAGTCTTGTGTGTGATTTATCCTGGCTTCGTATCAGTGTATGAAATCTCACCTCGTCGCTAGGCTAATTTATACAATGTAAAATGCCATAGGCTGGCGCTAATAATGTTAGCATGTTGTATTTGTTTGGAAAACGTGTTTAGTATAAGACAATTGTTTTGCCAGTGAGCCTTGTGAGTTGTAATGGAGCCAAATTATGTAACGTTACCTTTGTTAAATGTTGCTGTTGTCCCTGGCCTCATATGAGAAGAGGAAATACCTGCTAGCTGCTATGCTAATTTATACAATGTAAAATGCCATAGACTTGTGCTAAAAACATTAGCATGTTGTATTTGTGGGGAAAATGTGTCCAGATAAAGACAAGTGTTTGTCTGTGAATGCTGCGAGTTATAGTGAAGCTGATTTGTGTACTTGTGTTTGAAATTGTCTCTATTAAGCCATGTTTAATGTGCATTTAATGTGTGTTTTGAATCAACTAAACTTTACAGCACCGCACAAGTATCAATGCACACAACGGTGTAAGCTACATAGTATGCTGGGCATAGAGCTGAAGCACACATCTGCCATCTGTATCCAGGTTATTTGACAGAAGAAAGTGTTGGCATTGGACAATCTGCAAACCACTGATACGATACATTTCATATGAATGCTTCTAAATGATATAGTAGGATATGAGCTGACTTTGCCATCTGGGGGATGGTGGATGGTGTGACACTGAGCTGCAGGTGACTGTTAAAGACTAACAAACAAAAACCGTTGTGATTTAGTGAGTCATTGGCATGAAGAGCAGCTGTTATTTACTGAGTCATCGCTGCTTTTTCAGACAGATTGTGCCCCCAAAAATGTGTATTTTAAAGTACAAATGTAGTGTATATGTGGTTTGCAGAAACATGCCATGTAAGCATTTATTTTGGCACTTGCATTGCAGTTTCTGTGTGCATACATGCAATGTGTGTTGTATAGAACCAGATCAGATGGCTAAATGTGCTTGTACTGCCCCCACCTCATCCACTGCACACCCTCACCAAAACAAAACTCAGACAAAAGCTCCAGCCAACACTTCTACGCCCTCCTCAATGGGCACAAAGAGCAGAAAAACGACAGGAGGGGCCCCGCACAAAGGTGCACCGAGACCCCGGCCCTCTCCCTTCTTTTGTGCCGAAGAATGGAAAGGTCCAGGAGCAGCTGCTGTTGGCTGCACGGGACATTTGAGACGGTCCCTTTCACCAAAAACAAAGTCTGGAGCTGTGAGTGTGCAGGCTGCAGGGCTGCAGGGGCGAGGAGGAGGAGGAGGAGGAGGGGGGAGGTTGTATACAAAACGAAAGGCACACTTTGCCTGATCACTGTAGAGCTGACTCCCCATTCATCCTGCAGCTCAGCAGCAGGGGTGGAGGGTGGCTGGGTGGGGGAGGAGGGTCTTAAAGTGAAGGAGGAAGCCTTTAAAGTTGACATGAGTCACATCAGTCACAACACAAAGGAGTCCCAGAGGTCTGCCATATGGAGCAGCCCCATCATCTGTTCAGGAATCACTCAAAGAAATCCAGCCAGAGCCAATAGGAGCGCAAGCTCTGCACCTTTCTCTACCCAGTGACACAGTTCTGGTTTCTGACTGGCTGCAGAGGTGTTGTCATTAACACAGTGTCTCAATTAGCCAGATAGGTAGGAGGAGGGCAATTTGTTGTTTTAGTGCTTCAGGATGCTGTGTGTGTGTGTGTGTGTGTGTGTGTGTGTGTGTCGGGTTGATTAGTGTTGGATTTCCCCTCAGGTTACCTCTACATGTGGGGCTCCAAAATGTCCTATATCAACTTTAAAGCGTGTTTTCCAAAGAAAATCTCCACGAATCACTTTAGATATAACTTAGGCAAGGTAAGGCAGCTTTATTTGTATAGCACATTTCATACACAAGAGCAGTTCAAAGTGCCTTAAAGAGGAATGAAATGCAAAACACAATAAAGGATACAGAACACAGTAAAGAGAAAAAAGATATAAGGGGTAAAAGTAATTACTAAATTATTTACAATTAAATTAAAATGAGCAAACGTGCAGACAACAGGTGCAAAGGTAATATGTTTATTAAAAAAATGATTTAACATCATCTGGGAGGTTATTCCAGGTTTGTGCTGCATTATAACAAAACACTGCTTCACCATGTTTTGTTCTGTCAGTAGGCCAGCCCCAGATGTCCTCAGGGTCAGAGAAGGTTAATGTGTCACAAGCATGTCAGAGGTATATTTAGGTGCGGAGCCACAGAGTGATTTATACACAAGCAGCAAGATTTTGAAATCAATTCTCTGAGTGACAGATAAACAGGATAAGGATTATTACATATTACATATTTCCTAGTTTTTGTCAGAACCTTAACAGCAGCGTTCTGAATAAGCTGAAGTTGCCAAACAGCCCATTGCAGTAATCTAATCTACTGGAAATAAAAGTGTGTGTGAGCCTTTGCTTTGACATTATTCCTCTGACTTTATCAATGTTTTTAAATGCAGACTACGTTACAGATTTGATGTGGCTGTGGAAATTGAAATCTTAGCCCAGGGTAACACCAAAGTTTCTTGCTTGACTCTCAGTTATAAGAGAGAGGGATTCGAGGTGAGAGCTGACTCTGTCTATCTTTCCGTGGCCCAAAGACAGTTATGTTGGACGTGTCTCTGAGTTGGAGAAAATTTTGACACATCCAATCATTTATTTGCTCGATATAGGTGTTCTACAGGTCCATAATCACCTGGTGAAAGTGAATGAAAATGGTCTGTTTCTCACAATCATACTATTTGCTTTTCTCAAAGTAGAGGACTTATTGCTCTGCAGATGAATCAGTTTATGACAGAGTGGTATTAATCAGTGGAAAAGATGCATCTAACAACTCTAAGAATAGTAAGAAACATCTAAATTTTGCATTTTGAAACAGAAATATAGACTACAGCCTGCTTTCAAATGACTGAATACTAATTGTCAAATAGGCTACACACTGTCATAAAGTACATAAACAGTGGACATCCTCATTGAACATTTGCCTTGTTTAATGTTTTTATACTGTTTATTTTATCTATTTATGATTACAAAATGTCACATTTTACATTTTTTTGGTCATCACTTTGGGTCTCATGTTTGATTTGTGCAGAATAACGAGTCCAGAAATGCAACAGTAGAAGCCTGATTGCAGTACAATGATTAGACTACAGGAAATACAGATTTAAAAAAAACATTATTGTTCCGTACTGACTGTTTTCTTGTGATGAGAAGGTGGTGAGAAGAAGTTCCCCTTCTGAATGTCCTGTCAATTACTGAGGAAAAAATGTCAAAGATAAACCAACCCTAAAAAGTATGAGTAGGCTAAATGTATGTGTAAGCTGTGTGAGCCCTTAACATGAAGCAGTGTCTATTTGTGATGAAAGTTTGAATCTGTCTAGAGTATTGAGCAGATCCACTGAAGGGTCATTTTCCCTGTCTACACATCTGTGTAGTGGTGGAACAGCTGACAAGATCCTTTACTTCAATAAAAGTACCAATACAGTTCTGTACAGGTGCTTCACTACAAGTAAAAGTCCTGTACTGTGAATGCAGAAGTAGCATCAGCAACATATACTGATTATAAAAGTTAATCTAAGTTAAGAAGCACAACTGAGTCAGAGCTGCACTGAGTCTGAATTTATATAAATGAGGGAAATCAAGTCCTCACTCCCAGCTGAATGAATGGATGTTGTCTGTATGTGGTGTGCCATCTAGTGGTGCAACAGTGGTACTACAGGCTGTAATACATCATTAATACATGGCTCCAGTCAGGATGATGAACACAGAGCAACAGCTCCACCTAGTGGTTCAGAGCTGCTCCTGCATCACAGCAAGTCCTGAATATAACTGCTGATATCAGACAATCATAAAAACAAATGACTATGATGAGCATGCGCATTTCATTCAGAAAGGAGAATAAAGGAGCTGCACGCTATAAATAATTCTTAGTATTCAGTTGAACACAGAGCACGAAATAATGTTTCTTCAGTGTGTTTGACACTCAGCATGCGGACTGACATACAGACCCACTGAGTGTCACAGATACACAGCCACTCATTTCTCTACCACAGCAACTGAATTTGTTATCTACTGCTTTGGTCTGGTTTTATTTTTCATTGTGATATTGGATGTTGTTTTACTGCATTTCTTTGCCTCTTATCAAACAGTTTAAAATACCTCTGTGTCTGAAAGCCATGATTACATTTATTTTTCTTAACGATTATTTTGTCTCTGATATTTGTCTTTTCTTTGCATATTTCAGTTATTTATTTTATTTGTTTGAACCCTGAGCCTTGGGAGAAATAATAATGCAGTCTACATCCAAATGAAATATGAACAGAGTCTGGCGCCTTACATATCTTAACTTTTCTTATTACTTTACTTTATATTTGTTGATGAATGATTTCTGTTTGGGAGGATGAGCAGACATGGGAATAGTTCCTGTGCCAAAATTTTTTGAGAGAGAGAAAAAGAGAAAAGGAACAAGCATATTTACACATATGCATAAAGGTGCACATATACACATATTTACATTCAATAAATGATGTATTAAAGGAGGCGGCACAGTGGTTCAGTGGTTAGCATTGTCGCCTCTGGGTGGGAGTTCAAACTCTGGTGTTTTACAGGGTTAGTTATTAGTATTAGAATTAGTCCCCACCCCAAAGTCACACAATAGCACAAACTAACTAACTGATTGAGGCAGCGGTAGACCAGCCGCTCCTGTGTTCAGTGAGGTAAAATTACTGCTTTTGTCAATGGAGTCTGGCTTTAAAGAGAGCACAGATTAGTTTCACTTTCAGTTCAGTTCCCCGTCAGAAAGATCTGTGTGTTACTGAGCATACGACTGGATACATGAGACTTAGATTATACTGTACAAGTTGTATAAGAGTTTGTAAATGCATATATTTGGATTACGTTTTGTTGTTGTCAATCGTGGACCGCTTTTACTTTAATTCATCAAGAATTTTCTTAGTTTTTGGATTCTTCATTCACCAGAGGCATTCAAGAAAAACAAATTTTTCTTGAAGAATTCAACTTATCATGGGGTGTGTAACTGATATACAAGAGGTCGTGTGGGGAGTGAAGCATTCCTTTAAGGAGCTATTTCAAAGATTTAGTGCTGCATTTGACAGATCAGAGAGAATGGTCAAAATTGGTGCAGCAGAGGCCAGGTTATTCTGACTTTTAATCCCTGGGTTATGATCCACAAATGTTGGATCCTACATTTCCCATAATGCCACTCCACAGCATCCATCATTACCGTGTGATCCATTTACGTTGCTACGAGCGGTGAGACTCAAGATGATGTCGTAAAATGTCGTAACTTCCTGTTCAAATTGGCGGTATGTGTCCCCGTTTGCGTTTGTACCATTTACGACCTAAAGGTAAACAAAGACGGACGCCTCCAAGAAAGCAAGCCTTTATTATTAGCAACACTGCTAGCTACTTTCACCAACACCAATGGATAAACAACACATACACGACATTCCATGCACAACAACCCATCAAGCATTCCCATAAGGCATTATAATGTGTACGAGTAATTAAAATGAAGACTCAGATTGATGAAAAACAGTAAAAATAATAAAGTGCACAGCCACTTACGGAAAATATAGGGCACAGCCATCTTTGCTTTCGTCAGTCTTTCAAAACTCGTAGTCCTCTGAGTTCGTACGAGACCGCTACTGGTAGAACCGCCTCAAAGAGGAGTGTCATGACGTGTCGCTGAGTAATTTTGCGCAGCTTCCTGTCTTTCCTACCGTCTTACTAGCGGTAAGATCTATATAGAACGGCCCCAATAAACAACTTCTTTCAAATGTCACACCTTCAGCCTGTAGCTCTGTAAATGCTGTAAAAACTGTGGTTTCTAATTGAGATTACCCTGATGACATCACACTGACATCATCATGATTATTGTCTCAGACTTAACAAAGCTCTATACAACTATTTTCTGTCATGATCCTGGGTTTTTGTTGATATAATGTTATCTTGTGTCACACCTGTCTTCCACCTGTCTCGTTAGTCCTTCCCTGTTCCCAGAGTCTTCCCTTCACGACAGCTCTGTCTTAGTCTTGTTTGCTCCACCCTAGTGTTCCCCTCCACGCCCTTGTTGTCAGCCAATCCCCATTTCCCTCCTTTTGTCCGTGTCCTCCTGCTCCAGCTGTGTCTCGTTCTTGTGATTAGTTTTCTGTGTATATATACCTGTGTGTTTCCCTTTGTTTCTTGTCAGTTCATCCTGTGTTCATCCCTGTGTTCTTGGTGTAGTTCCCTGCTCTGTTTCCTGCCTCGTGTCTTGTGTTCTGTTTGGATTTCTTACCTTAGTTCATTGTGTTATTTAGTTTTGGTTCTGCTTTCATCTGGACTTCTGGTTACCTGCTTCTTCTGGATGTTTTTTTTTTATCAGCTGCATTAAAACTCGCTTTATGTTTAAACCTCAACCTGCCTGCTGCTCTGCACTTGGGTCCTTCCTGAAATGATTCATGACCATTTTCATTCAGTCGTCCTTAAGGCCCATTTATGCTCAACGTTAAATACGGATCTGGATACGGATGGAGCCTTCTGTCTGTGCTCTGCGTTCATTTCGTCCTTATTTCTGCACGTTTCCATAAAGCAAACGGATACGGGCCAAACGGAGCAGTACCACCGGGAACCGTGGGGGCAGTGTTGCTGTCACTACCCGATACGTAGCTCTAGTGAGACACGAAGAAGAAATAACAATTCAATTTCTCTCATCGGCAGTACTAGAAAAAACAATTCTCCGTCCTCCAGTCGCAATGTATTTAACGGCCTCACCGACCACCGCCTGCTACAACGCTGCCTCCTGGTGGATGTATTGGTTAACATCCATGCCAACGTAAAGGGTGCATGGAAGTATGTGGGCAGTGACGGTAACATCGTTTGAAACGGACGTATACATTTTCGTATGTAAAGGGAGCATAAATGAGCCTTAAATGTGATGGTTAAAATGTGCAAAATCAGGAGTTCAAGTGTTGATCCTTTTAATAAATCAGGCTCGATGTTTGAACTCTTCTTCCTTCTTTTTCCTCAAATACCTTTTTGGCACTTGAGGATATTCCCCTCCTCCTTTACACCTTATCTGCATATGTTTCCCGGCTGTCAGCAAGCACACTAACGCAAACAGTTATCTCATAGTAAGCATTTCAGTCAGCATACCTACCTGCCACACTGAAAGATGCACAGTGAAAAGACGTAGTTTCCATCTCTGGATGTGCAGTGACCACAGTCTTTGCATCAGCCATACTATACATTTTTAGTATGTGCCTGTTTTTAGGGTGTAGTACTCTTTGATGTCACATTAGCTATACGCCTTTAACCTTTTCCTGGGCATACACTAAAGTTGAATTTTGGTTTTTGTTGCTGATGTCAGCTGCAGCAGGAAGCAGGAAAAGCCTGCATCTCCCTGCGTTCCAACAAGCAGACCACCCACACAGGAGGCTGAGGCGAAGGAGCATCAGTCTGCCCGTGTGTTCAGCTCACAGCGAGTGTTTACTGAGTCAATAGAGGATCTGTGTGTGGTCGGAGGACCGTGTTAGAGATTCATCCGTGTTTCCCTTGCACAGATCTGCCATTCAGGGTGGAGTACGGCGAGCAACGAACATGTCCAAGCACTTGAGTTCATATACAGTCCATTAGACTGAGGACAGTCGGATGAGTGAGTGTAAAGCACCGTGAGACGCTGCTGACTTACAGTCACGTTTTGCTCCACTTGAGAAACACAGTTCAGAATGAAGTGCTGTCGACTTTTTTCTGTCTCTGTCAGACATCCAGCCGCTTTTCTTCCAATAGATCCTCAGCACCTGGAAAACAGATATGCACTAAAAGCGTGTTAGGTTACTGCATGTGTATTTATGACCCTGTTTTAAAAACTGGATATCACAAGGAAACAGACCTATTCTAGCGAGGTCGTGGCTCATGGACTGACATCAAAGAAGGAAGGGAATGTTCTCATAACTCTGATTCAATCTTCAGAAGTCAAAGCTCTACAGATCAGTGTTTGGCCCTTCAGGATAAAAATCCAGCAGTGAACTGACTAACATACAGCTCACAGGCAACTTTATTAGGTACACCGTGATAGTACCGTGTTGGACCCCTTCTGCCTTCAGAGCTGCCTTAATTCTTGGTGTCATAGATTCAACAAGGTGCTGGAAACATTCCTCAGAGATTCTGGTCCATGTTGACATGATAGCATCACACAGTTGTTGCAGATTTGTCGGCTGCACATCCATGATGTGAATCTCCCGTTCCACCACATCCCAAAGGTGCTCTATTGGACTGAGATCTGGTGACTGTGGAGGCCACTGGAGTACAGTGAACTCATTGACGATGCTCAGCTGGTACTAAGGGGCCCAAGGTGTGCCAAGAAAATATCCCATATCCTGCTGGAAGTAGCCATCAGAAGATGGGNATTGTCCAGTTTTGGTGAGCCTGTGTGAACTGTAGCCTCAGTTTCCTGTTGTTAGCTGACAGGAGTGGCACCTGGTGTGGTCTTCTGCTGCTGTAGCTCAGTTTGAACTTCAGCAGGTCATCTTGACCATGTCTACAAGTTGCTGCCACGTGATTGGCTGATTAGCTATTTGCATTAACGAGCAGTTGAACAGGTGACCAGACCTGGCTTTACAAATCAGGAATATTAGGAGATGTGCACATTATGACAAAAGTTGGTGGTGCTAATTCTCCCATGAAACTTTGTCTTCTTCTTCTGATTGTTTTATGACAGTGTGATGACATCATTAAAAAAGCTCCAGTCAAACTTCAAATCAATGGAAAAAAAATGTGTTAAATATGATGAAGATATGGCATTTCTGTTTGTAACCTTCCTCAGATAAATACACGAAACACTCTCCTCCTCGCTACGCAGACTTGATGTGCCACAATTTTTTCCTTCCTCCAGTGGAAGCTTCACATATTTCAAGTAAATTATAATTTATTCACAATTTATCCAAGTCTGTTCCCATTGCTCTTTGTTGCATTTTGCTTGCACAGCAACTTTTCACAATCAGCCAAGCGAAAACCTTTTTTTTTTTTCAATATTTCAACTGCAAATTGAAAATGCACATAAAAACAAGAGGGTGGAAACACACTCACCCGACTGTCCAACTGCCAAAATTCAGATGAGAGAAGCTTTGAGTTGATGGAAATGGTAATACGGTCATCAGAGTGACCTTCAGCTGTTACCATGTGCTTACATTAGTGAACGTTACAGGCGGCAGGAAGTGCCTTGTGGACTCTTTTGGCCTTGGGTCTCAGGCTCCACACAGGCTGCCTTATGGCTTGAGCCTGTTGGGGCTGTATACAGAAATCTGCAGACATTACTCAGGGCTGAAAAACCCAAAGCAACCTCCTCCATGTTGTTCGTAAAAAAGATTATAATTGTAATGTAAAAATTGTGACATGCATTTTAATAAATATCACAATGTGCTGATGAATCAATTGATATAAAGAGAAATACAGCCCATTGCATTCAAGTTATTTTGCCTATCCCTCCTGCAGCTTCTATTTTTATCTCTGTTGTTTCTCCTGATTCCGTCTGCATCTCCATCTTTCTTCCCTCCTTTTTCCTCTTTTAACCTCCCACTCTCTCCCTCTGTCCCAGGGTGAACACAGAACAGACTGGAAGTCATTTCAGGAAGAAATTAACACAGGAGTCTAATACTCTAATGCTCCCACACAGCAAATTGGATTCGTGCGCTTCACTGACTCTGAGTATCAGTGTGTTGCAGGACACAAAGCCTCCTGCAGCAAGTGAGGAACACAGACTCTGGGGAGAGACGGCGGTGCTTCAACACGGCTAAACTCTCCCAAGAAAGGAGCGCGTGTCTGCTTTGGGACAGCTGTGTGGTGTTACTTCTAGTCGCATTAACACTTCATGGCCAAAAGTATGTGGACACCTCAGAAATAAGACCATTAATCTGCTGTTATAATAGTCTCCACTTTTCTGGGAAAACTTTCCAGACTTTAGAGCCTGGCTGCAGGGATTTGCTCCCAATCAGCCACAAGAGCATTACTGAGGTCCAACACTGATGTTGGGTGATGACGCCTGGATCACAGTGGAGCTCCAGTATATCCCAGGGGTGTTGGATGATGTTGAGGTTAGAACTCTGTGCAGGACATTTAAGTCTGTCCACCTCAAAACCATTTCTTTATGGCATGGCAGCCTGTTCTTATTCTGAAATCGTCGAATATCGTCGCTTTGTCAGTGATTTCAGCGTCAGACGCCTGATGCCAATGGCTGCCTTTCATGGGGGTATGATAGGCAGCCAGGGGGCAACAGTATGTAACGTGGCTGGATGTTATCTTTTGGGTTGATATGATATGCTGCTAGTCAACAGATGGCACCAGTCGCGGCGGTATGATATGCAGCCGGGCGGCGTCAGTATGTAATGCAGCCGGACATAACCATTGGGCGGCACGGTGGTGTAGTGGTTAGCACTGTCGCCTCACAGCAAGAGGTGTTCCTGGTTCGAGCCCTTTTGTACAGAGTTTGCATGTTCTCCCTGTGTCAGCGTGGGTTTTCTCCAGCTTCCTCCCACAGTCCAAAGACATGCAGGTTAATTGGTGACTCTAAATTGTCCGTAGGTGTGAATGTGAGTGTGAATGGTTGTCTGTCTCTAGACCAGCTGAAGGATGGGCTGGAGCCTATCCTTCAGTGTCAGCATGATACGCAGCTGGTTGCAGTTATAGCCTAATGACGCCTGGCAGCGTCGGGGAAATGTGGCGGGACAAGAACAAAAGTTAAGGTGGCGAAAATCTGAGTGGGGTAGGCGGGAAACACTGACTTTTACCCAGGAGAGTGGTGTTTGTGTCCCCTCAGATAATAAAGCCAAACCCTGTTCTTTTTTCCTAAACCCAACCACGTGCTTTTGTTCTGAAAGGGAAAAAAATGTAAATTTGCTGTGTTGTATCGACATAGTGCATTTATTTTGAAAGAGACTGTATGTAAACGGTAAATTTCCCGTGAAAACAGAAGTGTATTTTGAAAGAACTTANTTTTTCCTAAACCCAACCACGTGCTTTTGTTCTGAAAGGGAAAAAAATGTAAATTTGCTGTGTTGTACCGACATAGTGCATTTATTTTGAAAGAGACTGTATGTAAATGGTAAATTTCCTGTTGAAAACAGAAGTGTATTTTGAAAGAACTTAACCCGATGTCCCAAACGTCAACCACCAACGCACCCAGGGTACCTTGCACGTTGTATCTGAATGTGGAAAGTCCATGACCAAGCAAATATATAATGAGGTCGGAATAATAAAGAATAATTAAACAAGTCTGAGGTATGTACATTTTTGTTTTTCCTTATTTTTTTTGGAGAATTTAGTGTTCACATTCTGTCTACGGTTGCTGGAGTCTGGGTTTTGCTTCAGTTTTGAACAACGATTTGATGAGTTGAAATTTTTTTTCCCATGTGAATTCGTAGGCCTATGCTATATCCTCCTTTTTCAAGCTAAATATGCTGCAAAAACTGCTGACGGTGACACAATAAGTTTATTGTGTATTTTATGGTCTTTCTTTGTGTCGGCCTCGTCAGTAGGGTGAGGTGAACGGATAAGGACATTGATCCAACACAATTTTAGTTTTTTTCAAGATGAGTAAAAGGTTTTTGTTTGTATTTTTAACAGTGTTCATTCAGTAGTTAGGATGAAATATGTTTGGACATGATTAGAGATGTTTTTTGGCTATTTTTTTAATGTATTACTGTCAAAGTAAAACAAAGCATGTCTGTCAGAAAAAAAGTAATTTTTGTAACGACTAACTCACTTGAGTAAAACACTCTGTCACAAATTCTCCCTCGAGGTAAAAACCCTGTTCCGTCTGAACCTTTCTCAGCGGCTCATTCCTCATTTCCCACCTCATATTGCTCTAATGTTGTAATATGTTTCATTACTTTGCTGCCCTGTGGCCCAAATGGTAATTAAGTTTGTTTGAAAACCTGCGTGTCAACAGAGACACAGCACATCATCAACACAGAGACTTAAGATGTGGACGAGGTCGAGAAGATGCTGAAAATATGGTCCATGCTGCTGCTGTTTTGTGTCGACGTTCCAATATTAGGATTATATGATTCCTGTCCATGTATAGACTCAGTAATGGATTTTATACGTTGTTAGACTCTCTGAAGTACAAACTGTGTGCCTCTTTCAACCACACACAGCACAGTAATTGAATTCAAAGTTTCATACATCTTTCCTTTAGGAGCCGAACTTTGATTCCAGTGTAGTAAAAAAAAGTTTCCACGGTATTCAGAAGTAAAATACAAGCGAGCAATGGTTCAGTACACTCGTACTTGTTCCCTGGTGTCACTGGAGGTGCTCTCTCTCTCTGAAGTACACCTTCTCAGTAAAATGCTCCTCAGTAATGTTATACATGGATACAAAGCTGTGAAGGAAAGCACATCACTTTTTCCATTTGTGTCCGCGGTCAGAAAGTGGGGTCTATAAATGTAGAAGAAAAGGGTGAGTGCTCGAGCAGAGGAGCCGACTGCACATACTGTGTTAGCAAACAAAATAGGTGTGCTGCATAACATGAGAGCAGTTTAGTGATTTTTTTGCAGACTTAAACATGATTTTCACAAATTTGGGCAAGTCAGCATGAAGATATTGAAAATAACATTATGTCATTTAAATAGCAGTTTATTCTAAGTCACCCCCTACTGCAAACCCACTGACAGAATAAATGGCCTATGTTTTTACAAACCATGCATAATTCACATTGTATGTGATTATGCGACTGATATCAGCCTGATTATAGCCCGCAGCAGTGTTGTACAGTATCGGCTTGGATTGTGAATGACAATGAGGGTTGTGTGCGATAATTCATTGTTTCATCTTGTGTAGTGTGTCGGTTGCTGTGACGCCATGTTTGGCCTCACAACATCCTGACAGTAAGTCTAGCACATTTGACTTTCTTTTTGTCATTCACAACTTCTCCCGCCGTCACTTTGACCTATAGTAACACAGAGCCATCTGCTGCCATTGACAGTTGTATGGCAACAACACCCCAGATTTTTTGATATTTCACGTTACTACAGTAACATTTCAGCTGGCACATGAACAGCCACAGTGACTGAAATAATAGTATTAATAATAAAAATAGGACAAGAATAACGATGACATCACGCACATCATGACAGATGACCAGGGATGACTGGTCGTGAATCAACATGTAGCCTGTCATGTCTGTCGGCCAAATCACAGCACAATTGTACGACTCCATAACTGCCTAATCTCACAAAGTGATCATTGGAACGGACGAAAATATCATGTGGTGTGAACGCCGCATTAGGCCTTATGGGGGACGTTGGGTGGCATTGGGCCTAAATCTCAGTGTTGACTGAAAGACGCCAGAAGTGTAGAGAATACAAGCTAAAATGGCAAAAAATAATACATATAGACCAAAATGTATTTCATGCCTTAAAGTTTGTTTTGAACCTCACCTTCAACCAGTGATGAGGTATAGTTTATATTTATTTCAAATTCACCCTTTAAGAACAGATGTCTGGCAGACGGCTGAGGCAGAGTGATGTTTGCATGATCTTGTTTAAATCAAACAAAAACAAAAACCATAATAGCTAGAGTGTTCATTATTTTTGCAGCAAAAAGCTAAGGCTTCTGTCTTGCATGTCATCACATTGTGCAGTCGTGATGATGTCATTATGCTACATGATTTGTGTTGCAAAAACATGCAAAAAATCACGGTAGCACAGGAGGAATAAATGATGAAACCATCAAAACGGCTTTGCACTCTGCTCATACAAATGTGCATAACTCGATAACTAAATAATGTATATAGTTCAAATACATATGGAGTGTTGAATAATATTTTGTTTACCTTTTTACATTCAAAAATCATTTGGATCAATATGTTTTGTTTATTTATTTTGCAAAATCTGATGAAAAACGTGTCAGATTTTGCTAATTTTTAATGACACAATTTCACTAAGTCTATGAATTATTATGGTTTATTGAGTTACAAAAAGTTTTAGCGTAGGTTGTACAGATTTTAGGAATATGAAGCATTTAATGTAATCCAAGACATGACATTACAATATTTAAAAATGCCAATGAAGGCCCTGGCGGACCATCTCTACTGCAGACTTTATAAGGTTAAAGGATTAACCTCCTGAGGTGAACTACCTTGTTTTTGAAAGGGTGATGTCATTTAGAGGTAGTTAACATATGTGTGTGTTTGTCGACAAAATGTCAGCTGACGACCTCTGACAGCAGCTGGATTTAAAGAGAAGCGTGTGATCCTACAGCTGATATTAAACCATGAAAGTCAAAGACTGGATTTACGAGCCTTTAGCAGGACGGCGGTGATGTGCAGGCATGACGGACACATTATGAACAGCGGCTGCTTCGCTGCACTTCTGTCGAGCTCTTTAAACAATTTCCCCACAGCTCATTTTTAACCTGCCACACAGCCGTCATCATTTAGCCCCATAATTCCCCAAATTCACGCATAATCAAACAAATTAGCCTTTATGCTAATTTCTTATGACTCAATTATGTTAAAAGCCCGGCTTGAATGACAGTCATAATTACAGTCATAATGCTGGCAGAGATATTAGCGGCGAATAATGCGGTAATGGATATCAAAGGAGCAGGCTTCATCTGCCGTACAAAGACGCTGCTGAGTGGGTTAGCAGGAGTAAATAAACTCTGATGTGTTTGCTGATGAGCTGTTTTTGTCCTACAGCACTGCTGAGATGCCACAGAGGTCAGAGCAACACACACACACACACACACACACACACACACACACACACACACACACACACACACACTCTCACACTGATAGATGGAGAAATACCCAGTAATTTTCACAGATTTGATTTCGGTTATGCTCCCCTGTTTACCTTTTGTCTCTCTTTAAGCTTTCAAAGTAAAGATACTTCTGTTCCTCAAAGCTGTGTGTTTGAGTTTTCAAGCTGCTTCACTCAAAAACTGGCCTTTTTTTCTTGTCATCCTCTGTTTGGGGATTACGATTAATTTTACAATGATAAATAAAAGGTTTAATTCATTTATTATAATGGAATCACCTTTAACACGTATAAATTATGGAAGCTGTGTCTGACAACTTCTGTTACTCTCTCAAACTGATAATCTGACAAACACACCTACTTAAAGCAGGTGTGCAGAGGTATGAAAGTTGGCAGGGTTTCAACTTCTCTCCCAAGCTCTCTTTTTCACTCCTCACACACCTTTACTGTTACTTTTCGTGAGTGCAACATCAGGAATGCCTTCAGGGAGTGACTGTTTGAATGTGTGCACTGTCATCCTTATTTATTACTGACGATTATCACAGCTTTCAATCATGCCGCCATCCGCAGAAGGAACCTCGAACCTCGAAAGTGCAAAGTTTTTAATTGGATTGAAGGAAACCCTTTTGCTCTAACAGGTACAGGGAGATCTGAATAGTTTTTCCAATGGGAAGGCTCAGTGCCAAAATAAAAGGGAATAACACATACTTTTAGGATCTGAAAAACAAACAAAAAAACTTGTCTTTTGACCAAGCGGCAGTCTCTGGGGCTGAAATATGAGGCCAAAAACTGCAATTCCGTGAATGGCCACTTGAGGCTGGCTCAATCGCCATAGACCCCCATGTTAAAATGCCCAACAGCATATTAACAGCAGAAATAAACATGCTTACAGCCTGGTACAAAAACAGGTTTTGGTCTCTGTGGCTAATTTGAACTTTTATGACAACTGCACAGGGGGTGAACATTTATGTAAGTCAACCGTTTATGTTTTATTAAGGCTTAAAGTTATGCCTGTTAAAGGATGGGGCTGCCTGAGTGACAAGCTGTCTGTGAATTCTGTGAGTCAGCTTCACCCTCTCGTCCAAATATGGTCACTTCTGGCCCCTAAAAACCAAGATGAAAAGCCAAATGGTGTGCAGAGGCATGCACCTGCATTGCTGGAGTGGTCGAGCAGCAAACAGCACCATAAATTATATTAATTAAAGACAGCTGATTCAATAAAAAATCACTTAGTTAGCCTGTATTGATGAAGTTTGTTTAGAATTTTCAAGCAAATTATTCTATAGACGTTGCTATAACAGCTGCAAGAAACAGCCTATCATGAGCACTTGTTTGGTAATTTGTTGTCTAAGATATCTTAGTAACACATTTTAGGTGTTTTTTGCTAAGCAGCTTCAGATTAGCCTCGCGTCACCAGGCTTTTCACATAAAGTGAAGAGCCTGGTTTTTATTCACTCCGAATTTTGTCTGGATTCTGGTTCCCGTCTATAGAGCAGATGCGGAATTCACCAAATTCACCAAAGTAAAAGTGTTCAACAAAGTAAAACGTTAAATTCTGGCGCACCATCGATTTGGGGTGATGAGGGGTGTAAGAAAATCGATTAACTTAATGGCTTGGGGCTTTTCTTGTAAATTATATTCTTTAAATTAAAAGTTTCACCGCATTTTTATTAGCTTGGTGCTTTTATTTTGATGGAAAGGCGCATCCATCAAATTCCGGATCCTGTCTCACTCGCCCTGGCTCCGGTTCCTTACCAAAACGGCCACTAACGGCCCCAGACTAGCTTCAGATTCTTTGAAAAGACAAAAGAAATTCATATTTTTTAGTTCAATAAATGTTGACTTTCAGTGTGCTTACCAATATTTATTTACACATTAGGCTATATATTCTCAGGATTGTAACGAGTTTTGTACAAATATTAGCCTGTACGTGTCCAGTGTGTAGCAAAGCAACAGCAGCAGCACCGGGATGTACCCAACTCATTTTTGTACTGATGTACATGTATTTTTCTGCAGTGATCTGTCAGATGTCTCCGTCCTTCCCTCAGAGTGTGTGCATGTGTTTGAGTTAGAGTGGATGATGCAAGGCAGCTGGTGATTGCTGACTGGATCATTCAAAGAGATTGCTGTCACTGGATTGGTCCACTGCATGACGGAAGACTTTTTAAACTCCAGCTGAAAGAAGCTCTTCCCTCCTTTCACCTCTGTCACTGCCAACAAAAACCAGCATTTAGACTGTGTGTGTAAATTTGTTTGTAAGTAACTGCAGGCAACGCATTAACTAATATTGCAGGGGTTTAGGTTAGTGATGTGTCTTTTGTTTTTTCAAATTTGTTTTTTCTTAGGTAAGTTTAGGGTCAATGAGTATACCTTCTCTGAAGACTAATAAACTGCTAACTTTGTTGTCTGAAATACTGTGAAGCTGGCTTAGGTTCCCTTAGACCAGGGACATGACAGTACAGACTTCATTCCTAGACCTCTCTATTTGATTGAGCTCTTCATCTGACAATGCAACATATCTTGTTTTTTTTTGTTTTCTGTTCTTCTCATCTTCTTTCAAACATTTATCAAAACTAAGTCTGCTGTATAAATCAAAATTAACCACAAAACAATCCATGAGGTATCAGATTTTTACCCCTGGTTTTTGATCCAGCTCTGGCAGTTGCAGCGTTGCTATGGAAATGGTGAAGTAACATTTTAGTGATGAGCAAGGTGCCCTGATTTAAGCTCATTCTCAATGTCCTGTTGAGTAATCAGATTGCTTGGTCAGAGCTAACTGTTGTATTATAGGTGATAAAAGTTATATCAGCTTTAGTGGAATTGGGACATGGCATTTCCTCTGTTTCCAAAGGGGTGTATGGTACAAAAGGTTAAAAAACTACTGACCTAGAAAACACTAGTCATCAGCACTCATCAGCTGTTTCCATCCTTCATATTTTGCAACTCCCACTGAGAAACAAAGACGTCTCAATCACAGGCTGGAGTCTTAATTCCAGCAGAAGAGGCGAGGAAAAAAACAGTTCTCCTGGCAAACATGGTGATTGATACCTCTGCTTATTACAGCAAGAGTCTCCTTTTCAAAGCCTTGGAATTCTGGCATTGTTGGACTCCTGACAGACAGCAATAAAAAATGAAATCAAATCACGGCAGTTTTCCAAAGCACTGCAGGAGCCAAGAGTTTGTGTTGACAGAATAATGAGACATTAAGAGACCTGGACATTAGATTTTTCTTCAGGGAACAATTTTTCTTTGTTTCAGGATGGATTGATTGTGTTTTGGAAAATGTTCTTTCACTCCTCCTCGTCGCTGGAGTCAGAGGTCAAAACTGAACACTTGGCTTTTCACTGCGAGGGAATTTTTCAATTTTCCTCCCTCAGTGTTGGTTTCCTGTTGTGGATCAGACCTCTGTCCTTCTCAGCAAGAACAAAACAACAAAACATGTGAGTCCATAACTTCACATCGCTTACTGTTGTGCCGATAAAAGCGTTGCCTTTTCTAGGCAAATTGCTGAGCACCTTGATAGATGGATCCGGAGCAACTACAGAGTAATTGCATATTTTAGGGCCCTCAGATGAATTATCCAGCGCTGATCCGTCATTATAATACTGAAACTCAGGCCGTCATTTGCAGTGAGGAATGTTGCTCAACACTGGTATTTGCACAGCTGCAGGGGGTCATAAATTATTTAAGAAGACACGCGCACATTAGTTAAACTCTTTCATCACAAGTTCTCAAACAAGGTAGCCTCTTCCTTTTTTGCATGTTGTTGAGGAGGCGCTCCATGTCCTTTTACTCAGTCTGCCAGTCTGTAGCTCTCTGGTTTTATTCCAGTATATACTTACAAGCTTACAGTAGATGTACAACACAGAAATTAAACGTCCCAGTCCCGATGCTTTGTCAATCCTGTCTCAGGCTGTTCTCTTGCACTGTTTGTACATGTATCTTCAAAAAGTAATGCACCAGAATTTGTATGTAATTCACGTTATCATGAACCAGTAATACGTGTATAACCCATGTTATCGGGAAGGCTGCGATCACAAGAACAATGTGCTGACGGGAGTGAAGGAGGAGGTAGTATAAAAACTGCACGTCTGTGTAAAAAGGCAGGTCTGGGCGGTGGATGGGTCAAACATCACAGGACTTTCTCCAGGAGACCAGTGTTTGGATCTGTTTAAAGTGAACTTTGAGTTATTTTAAGGTACATTTTCCTTAACCTAACCTAGGTAACCTTACATTAAGTGTGTAATGTGATAATGCTGAACCATTTTCCTTTTCTAAACCTAACCTACTTGACTTTACTTGTTTTTAAGCCTTACCAAAGTAACTTCATGCCCAGGTCACACTTAAGATTTGCAATGAGGCAAGTTGAATCAAACAACTACTTGCAATGTGCTGTTCTGCAATGTTCTAAAAACCTGCTGGTTCAGACCAACAACTCTCTGTACTTCTGTTCTGATTTGCAACTTTTCAGGTTTATTTTGTGGCTGAATATAATTTGTTGATTGATTGTTAATTAATATGAATGAGGATAGTGATAGTGAGATACTGGCTACAGCCACATTGTAGTAGTGATGACGCGGCAAAAAACATTAACAAAATGAGCATCAGATGGACTGTATTCATAATAAATGGCCACAATAATATAAATAACCAGCGCCAATTAATCAGTCAGTGAGAACGTGTATGTGTGAGGGGGCATAAGCACATACAGCAAGCAGCAGCAGGGACAACGTCCGACATGGGTACACCGTGAGGACAGAAATAGAGGGCTCGGCGGGGACGGAGCACCTGCTGCAGCAAGCTACCAAACCATCTGTGGTCATTTCGACTTGACCAGTGGACTTTACCCCAAGCCAATTGGCATTAGAAACAGGTGATGAGGTTTCATTCTAAAACCAGCCACCAGCGATTTGACCAGCTGAGTTGCAGGTGACACCATCAAAAATGGTTAATAAAATGGTTTCATGTCGTCGCAAATCATAGGTCTGAAGTGGGCTTTACTTTCCTACACCTAAGCTATGTAACTTTACTTATCTAGACCTAACCTACATAACTCGAATTACCTAAACCTAAAGAGGCCCAGCTGGGTTTCTTTTCCTAAACCTTACCAATGTAACTTTAGTTGCCTCAACCATAACCATTGTCCCCTTAACCCTAGAAATGAAACTTAAATTGCCTAAACCTAACCTATGTGACTTTACTTGCTTAAACCTACCCTATGTAACTTAACGTAAAGTATGTAACGTCATTCATGGGGCACTATTTTGTTAGATTATATATGAACTGTTGTATGAGGATGCATTGGTTGTCTTCACAACTTTTTTTTTTTTTACACATATGAATTGTTTTGGAAAGTCCTGATTGCTCTATTCTATTCAAGTGTCTCATTAAGTCATGACAGTGTTACAGCGAGGCAGCCTGCGCAATGCCAGGACCTGGAAACTGAAGCTAAATACAGTTCATTGGTCATTCATTATTATTTGCCTTTGTGCTTTAACTCATTTTCTTGCAAAATCTAATAGAAAAAAAAAACTAAACTGGCAAATACTTAAAAAAAAGAAAATCAGATTTTTATTGAGCATGAGCAAAAACAGTGTTTGTGCTTTTATAGCACTTAGTAGAATGAAGTGTTGCTTCTGGTGTGAATTTCAGGTGTGGATGAATGTCCACGTGTAGATTTGTAAACCAGCCTTGGCTATAAATCCTCGCAGACATATTGGCACTAAAATCAAAATGATACTGTGAATGTGTGTGTTTGTGTGTGTGTTTACGAGGATGTGTGTGAATTGATGCATGTGTGTGATGCTCCTAATGTCTCTCTGTCTCTCTTAACGACTCCTCATTCTCGTTTGGAGCAGGATATGGATCACCACTGCTCGCTGCTCCGCTGCCGCTGTTCACCGTCTGATAACTCTGTCCAATTAGATCACAGAAGCTGCTCACACTCACTGCCTCAGCTCGCTTCTGAGGGTGACAAATATGACAATTACCCAAAGTACCAGGCGCTGCTGTTCATTCCTTATTAGAGAATCAATCAGGACCAGGAGCGCCGGGCCCCAAGGCACCGGCACTTCTTTAGCCCTGAGGATGGAAGGCAGGAGGTTGTTGTGCATGTTGGCCTCGGGTTCTGAAAAGACTTGAAAGGGCTTGTTGCTGTTGGGTAAAAATAACTAAACAGAGCTGAGTTTCTATTTTCATACTGACTGTAATACAAATACTATGAATCTTGCAAGAATCTGTTGTCAAGGAGTGCTTTTACATAAACACCAGTACAGTATATTTACAGTATGTGTAACCATACAGATATTACACAGATACCAGTTGAACAAGACTGAGAGTCTACAGCCTGGCAACCCGGTCTCACTCCGAAGTCGCCGAAACCAGTGCTTGGGCAAAGACTTCTGGTGTCAGATACCGATGAAAAAAAGCTGTTCTTTTATATATGATACGTGACATGATACGCGGCTAGTTGTCACTATTGTGTAACGGTGCCCAGCGGCGTCAGAACAACATAGGTTAAGAAAGTGAAAGTCTGAGTAGGGCGGGCGGGAGGGGTGAATGGGTCCAACAACCATCGACTTTCATCCAGGAGGCCGGTGTTCTCTTCCCATATGATTTAAAAAGTTCTTTATAAAGTGAAGTATATAATGTTTATAATGTAAAGCATGACTGTAATATTCTTAATTTCTGAACCAAACTACATACTTTTGAAGCTTAAACCCAACCATGTGCATGCGTGCGTTGGCTAAACATAACCACGTGTGGTTGTTGAAGGAAAAAAAACGTCAGTTTGCGGTGTTGTAACGGCAGTGCGTTTATTTTAAAAGAGACTGTATGCAAACGATAAATTTCCCAATGCATGTAACAGACAGAACTTGACACGGCGTCCCAGAATATCACCAACCAATGCACCCAGGAAAAGTCCATGACCAAACACTGATATGTGATAAGGTCGGAGTGTGAATGTAGCTCTGTGAGGGGATACTTAAGATGAGTTCCATTTGAACTGGGAAGTCAGGATTTCTGAGTTCCCAGTTGGAGATTTCAACTGGAACGCTCCCTGCTGTCAGATTTCTGATGTGGAAAGTTGGGACAAACTCACCAACCCCGATCTCAAAATCCAAGATGGCTGCTCCATGCTGCTCCACAGTAAGTGAAAGCTGTAGTAATATACTGTTTATCAGCACTTCTGTCTTATTTGTGTTGCCTTAAACCAGTCATACACACAGTACTGTCCACCTTCTATCTGTGCACATAAAATAATGCATTGTTATCAACTAGTATTAGTAACACCTGGCTCACCTGGTGAGAGCAAACCCCACCTCCTCCACTCTGTGAGGATAAAAAACCTTACTGGAGGTGGAAATTCTAAGTAAAGTTGTTTTTTTGTTTAGGTTAAAATGCTATTAATAAGCTGATGGCACACTAAAATTTAAGTGAATTCCACCAGAGATAAAAACACATTACCATTCTCATATGGTTCTAAGAAAACTCCAACCAATCATTGCACTCAGACCGCATCCAGTAGCTAATGGCTAATGTTAGCCTACTGTAGCGTAGCCTCTGAAACATTAACGTTATCTTCCTTGTGCATTTCCACTTACTAGTAACGTTAGCGCTACTATCTAACGTTAGCGCTGTGACCTTATTCTAAAACTCATCAGTCATTACTGACTCCGGTTGAGTTTTAAAGGGATAGTTCGACATTTTGGCAAATTCGCTTATTGCCGTAATCCCTATAGTCATATGAGTAGGTACATTACCTTTAATTGTCAGTGCGTGCTGTTCTGAGATCGGTGGGGCAGAGCTGCCCGCTAAAATGGAGGTGAACGGTACAGGTCCCTCTCTCCCTCAAAACTAATCAAATACACCATCAAATGACTCCAAAACGCTCTTGTGGACAACTTGTAGCTCACACATTCACCACGCTATGAAATAATAATGTAATATTACGAGACAGAGTTGTTTTGAAGCCAAATGCAGAGCCGGAACTACATTCCAGACATACAGTACTTGCTGGGCGGAGTGATTTCAAATAGCGTATGTTTAGTGCAGTTACTCCCGTCATCAAAACAACAAGTTTGTTGAGAAGAAGCCAGAATATACAGAGGAAGAGTTACAGGTTTTAGAAGAAGAGAGAGCAAGAAGGCAATAAATAAATCCCATTGTTCCGAAAATGACCCATTGTTCCGAAATCTCAATGTTTCGACATCCCATTGTTCCGACCATATTATATTATCCGACCACATTGTTACAAAGTCCTGTTGTTCTGAAATCTCATTTTTCACTGTTACAAAATAACTGTTTCATGGTTAAGGTCTGGTTAGGTTTAGGCACAAGAACTACTTGGTTAAGGTTAGGAAAAGATCATGGATTGGGTTAAAATTATAACTTTCAACATCGTTTCTACCTCCTCAAAACAACCGACCATTGTCGTCATGGCAACAGTAAACAACACGGTCTCTTGCTGCTTTCCCTTGCTGCTTGTTTTTTCAACTTTTTGCATTGCAACATTGAGATTTCGGAACAACGGGACTTCGGAACAATGGGTTTAATATGGTCGGACCAATGGGATGTCGAAACATTGAGATGTCGGAACAATGGGTAATATTTGGAATAATGGGATGTCGAAATAATGGGATGTCGGAATTATGACATGGCACCAGACATTCTGTTTGAATGAGGACTTCACAATCATGGCAAACCTGGTTGAGGCTGGAGACTTTCACACCATAACAGGTTAGATAATAATAATAATAATAATAATAATAATGATAATAATAATCATCATCATAATAAAAAATGGTAATAATATTAATAGTGTTATGAGAACACTGATGCCACATCCAGCCCATTAGCATCACCTGCGCCCATGCTAGCAAGAGAGAGCTATATCAAGGACCAAACTCTGTTTTTAATCGACCTGATGCAGCAGCACATCCAGACTAAAGACAAAGTTCTCCCAAAAACTCAAAGACACAAATGCACAATTTAAATCTGCTGAGGCCAATGAAAAACAGCTTTGAAAAGATGCAGCAGGAAAGTTAGACAGCTGTTTTAATATATCTTTCTGTCCTGATAAGTCAGTCAGGAAATGGAACGCCCTTGTTGATGCATACAGAAAAGTGAAAGATAATATTTTAAACTACAAAGCAGGAAACCACGTCCAGTTTTATTCAGAGATGGATAACCTTTCTGGGAGGACAACATGATGTGGTCTTCCTTTTTGTTGGGACATCAGAGGGGGTAGAGGTGCATAGACCTGAGGCACTAGCCCAGCTACTGCTACCCCAATGCCAAGACATACTGCCCTACCAACACCCACTTGTAAACCTAGAAAGGTGGTAATGAGTTTATCATCAGAAGCAATTCGTCTGAAGAATAAAGTATTCTCTGTGGTCATGTTATAATGCACCTATTTTAACATACAAATTTACAAGCAATGCACAGTTGTAAACTGAGCTGTCCACAGTGTGAAATGCAATCAATTTTCTTCCACAGTCTGCTTTATATCTGTGTCTCTGAAGACACCATTTAATGACTCTAACAGAAAGATAAAATAATAACAAGCAGAGCCAGCTGAATGCTGAGACTGTAGGGTCAAAGCCACAACGCTCACATAATAGCAAAATATATCTGCAATATTTATAAGGAAGTAAGTTGCAGGCAGAAAGTTTATTTTTTCATTGCAGCAGCAGCAACATGAGTAGGAAGTAGCGGTCGCTGAGTACGGATTGGATGGTATGTGAAGTATTTCTTGAAGAGATAACATTTCATTTGACATCAGTGAACACAGAAATCATATCAGTTCTGACACCATGCAAGACAGACTAAACATACAGGTCCAGCTGCAGTGGAGACCTTGACCAGGGTGCATTTCTTAGTGAGCTGTGAGTTGGATAAGCAACTCCACATGTGGGTCATTTAGTTCAGGCCTGTAAATGGATTTGTGGGAGCTGCTCGTCATTCTTTTAACGAGGATTAGACTGAACAACAGGTCACCTCTGTCAGTCCTTGGTTTGTCATTAAAGCTTTGTAATGTACATTTTTAGTTTCTGCAGTTTTGCTGTTGTTTTAGTGTTTTTTTCCTTTCACAGCCAGCCACCAAGGTCATTAGATGTTGATATTTAATTGAGTTTTGGTTGTTCAGTGTCAGGACAACAGCTAACGCCAACGTCGATCTGACGAAGAATACTGGCGACATACAACTTTGACATTTTGTATGTTTTAGTTGTGTGATCAAAAACATCTTCCGAACATCTGCAAATGCCATCTTGATGTAGAACAATGACATTTAGTTGTGAGGTATGGAGACTAACAGCCAATGTCTGCAAAACATCATAATGATAACTAGAGTTGAGCTGAGTACTTGGATGAAACGAATATCCGGTACAGATAATGTACTTTCCACGAGCATGAGTATCATTTGAGTAAAATGTGTCAATTTCCATACTGAGGATAAAAGACAATCCTAGTTTGGGTAGGTGTGTTCAGCTCATACTATTGTCTTCAAAAGTGGTCTGAAGCTCAAATTTGGGATTGTCTTCTAAATAGTTTTATGAGAAATCTAGCAATTTCTGATGAACCCATATCAATTTCAGGCTTAAAATAACAACTTCAGGTTAGGCCCCTCCCATTTCCAACTTAGGTCCTGCCCACTTCCAGCTTTAACATCGCCTGTTCATAGTATAGGTATGGATATAGATCATTTTGTTGGTCGCACCAATACAGAAACAGACAATGGTGTACTTGCTCAGTCCTAATGTTAACATCCACACAACGTGAAATTCTAACATTTCAAATATTGTCAACCTGATCTTTATTCCGACCAAATTAGTCTGACATTAAGTTAATGTCCGGTGGCAGCTGGGTTTTGTCCCATGGCCTATTTACTGACACTGCATGTCAAATGTTTCTCCAACACACTGAATTTTGGCAGTTTTGGTTAAATGTAACATGCCCTAAAATAAAATAAAAATGTAAATTAGGAATAAGTTTAGATTAAACAATCTCAACACAAAGTCCAAGCAGGAATTCCCAACTAGATTACTTTGCGGACTCAAACAGGCGACACGGCACACGGACCAGGTAAGGTCTTCAAGGCCCCTGTGTGGATCAGTGGGGTTGGAAGTACCCTTAACTTGTTTATGCTTTCATTTTTCACAGTTTTAAGTTAAATATCTAGAACATTTATGCACACAAAAGACTTTTCTTCTCCCTTTCCGAGATAATCCGTCCACCTGACAGGTGTGGCACATCAAGATGCTGATTAAACAGCATCATGACTTCACAGGTGTGACCACCATTTCACATAGAGTTGATCTGGTTGTGGGTTTTGACCTGTTGAATGTTGGCCCACTCCTCTTACTGGATACTGGCAGGAATTGAACATGCTCAAAGGGTGACATATCTGGTGAGTATGCAGTCCATGAGAGAACTGTAATGTTTTCAGCTTCAAGGAATTGTGTACGGATCATTACACCATGGGGCTGTGCATTATCATGCTGCAACATGACGTCATGGTGGCTGATTAATGGCATGACAATAGAGTAAAGAACGATCAAACTACAAGTACTATGCTCAGTCTACTAAGACACAAGTTAAACAGTGTATAATGAACAATGTGTAAACCGGCAGAAACACTAAATAAAGCAGTTTCACTTTACAAATCAATATTTCTCCTACACTTTTTCGGATGTTGGAGACGGGCTGCTGGTCCAGCACCTGCTATTGTGTGCTCACCTTTTCTCTCTGATAACTTATGATCCAGATGTTCAGGTGGTTTTTACCAGAAGCCAAGTTATGTGCAGAGGTCTCATCCTTTTAAAAAAAGACTCAGTGATTTAAACATGTAAAAACACTGACAAAAGCAGCTTCGCGTGAAAAAAAAAAAATCAATGTTTTTCCGATGCTGCTCATCGTGGATGGTGGCCATTTGTGAAAATGGAAAAAATGGATATTTTCTCTTTGTCGGACCATCCTGTGTAAACCCTAGAGATGGTTGTGTGTGAAAATCTACACTCAAATTTACACTCTTGTTCCTGACATGACAAAATGTCCTCCATGAAAAAGACCTACTAGCTTTCCACTTTACCTTCCTTTGTTTCAAGTTCACTCAGTTGACTTTTTTTTCTTTTTATAAAAGTTGGAAAGGTCATTAAAAGTAATATTCTTGATTAATGGTGGATATAACATCCCCTATAGATATAATGTGATACCATGGTTTTACTGCAGAGCCAGTTTGTGTACATATTCCAAAATGCTGGCTTTCCCCCTCTATCTCCTATTCAGAGTTGTTAAGTTAATCAAGAGTATAATATTTTTCTCATTACTTCTAAACCATCATAGTCAGACTATTTGTAGGCCTTTAATCAGTGTTTATTATGTCAGGACTTAACTGAAAACATGCTTTCTCATCAACTGACACACTTGACTGGCATTCACATGGACACATTATTTTCCTCTCAGGAATTCTCCCCTCCTGGCAACCCAGAGAGTCTCCTCCGCACTCGGGGAATGACCGATACCTGATCCCGTCCAGGAACCTCCGAGATCTTCTTCCCAGCCAAAATGAACCCTCTGTTTAATGAATAAATAACCGTTTGGGCCCGTTATGGCGGATCACAGGCAAACATGTTTTGAGTTAGTTCTCGGCAGGAAGAGGCGACACAGATACTGCCATGGAAATCTGAGAGAGCAGGAATAACATTTACGGGGGAAGAGAAGATTGTAGCAGGTTTGGTCGGGTCCTCACTCACATCAAGACAAAAGGGACGGGTGTGTATTTGATGTGGAGTCACACTGAGAGGATGAGGATCACTTCAAATGGACGATAACTGTGCAGGAAGTGATCAGTGGTGGCTGGACGGACTGATGACGTACAGGTATTCAAAGTTTACTGCTTCATGCACAGACACACTCAAGCACATCGAAAATAATTAATCCAATTATACTTTATACATTATCAGAGTGACAAACTCAGTGCCAACGTCACAATGCTAACCTGCTCATGACAACAGTGCTAACATGCTGATGTTTAGCAGGTGTAATGTTTACTATTATTTTCCATCTTACTTCAATATGTCAGCATGCCAACATTTTGCTCATCGTATTTATATATGATGTAAGTGTGGATGCTTCCAGTCGCCTCTTTGTCAGCTCAGCTTCATTTGTGCTAAATTTAGGCTCTTGTGTTTATTTTGCAAGTCTTGGTGCTGCTTTTTGTGGTAGGTGTTGGATGGTGGTGGCACATGGCAGTCACTCACTGGATGAGGAAGTCAATTCACCAGTCTGTAACCTCTCCTCCTGCTGACTTTTAGCGAGCTAGCTGCTAGCTGGCTAAGTCGAGGTTTTCAAACGTTACATCAGTTAACATCAAGGAAATATGGAGGAGACTGAGCACCAGCTAAACTAGCATCCTGCTCGCCATTGTACAGGCATTGGAAAAAAAAATTTAGACGACCTCCGTGCCACATCTGTTTCCACTGGATATCAGGAACTGTAATATCCTTTTGGTGTAACGAAACATTGCTAAATCCTGGACAGTGCCATTCAACCAGCAGGCTGCTCGTCTATGTGCCAATCCGACAGAGCAGAGGACTCTGGCAAGAGAAGCAGAGGAGGCATATGTGTTACAGTGAATAAGGACTGGTGTGACAGCGCTATTGTGAGGTGCTGTCCTGTTCCTGCTGTGGATCACTGCTATACGCCGTTCAGAGGCAGCTGCAGAGCGGGGCTGCCCATGTTTGGGAGAAGTAACCATCTGGCCATCTTGTTGAGGTCAGGATGAACAAACGGTAAATCATTTCAGAACCAGAAACCATGGATTACCAGAACCATCCGGCAAAACAGCAGCAAACAATGTAAAGAAGATGCAAAAAAGGGCTAAAATACAGTGCACAGGCTAAAGGAGCTGATGGGATCACATTTCACTGGAGTTGTACATTGATCCATCCTTGACAAATATATTATTGATTGATTAATCAGCAGAAATACCCGAGGACTACCCATTGTTTCAATGGCTCACAATTCCTAAGCCCCCGTAGTCCAAAAAATGTACCATTTGACCGAAAGCTCAGTGTCCTGAAAATGTGCATTGCTCCAAAACTCTTCCAAACAGAACCACATAGCTAATTATACAGAATGCCGTCATTAGGCATTACCTACCCTACTCTAACTCTTGATCAGGTTTAGGCATGAGATTGGTTAGGGTAGGGTGGATCATGCCTTTGGAGCAATGTGCGTTTCGTTTTTTGGGCACCAGGCTGTTGGACACATTGCCTTTGACTTTAGTGGGGCAGTATTTGCACTATTGAGACTTTGGAATTATGAGCCGTCTGAACAATGGCATGGCACCAAAGTCACAGTACAGCTAAGTTTGATGGAAATGCCATTTCTAGTCATAGACCAAAGTATTGAACACATTGAAATTTTGACCTAGTGATGTTGCTAATTGAAAAGTCCGAGGTTATTACAAATCATCATCAATTAATGTCTGATCACCAAAGTCAGTAGGCTACATCATCTGGGAACCATGAATGTTGGTGCCAAGTTTTATGGCCATCCATCAAGTAGATGTTATGATAGTTCGGGGAACAGTCGATAGATTTGACCTGCTGGTGGTGCTACAGAGAGAGAGTCAGGGGACCACCAAAGTCATTCGGCTACTGCATCTGGAGACTTGAAGTGTTGGGAGAAAATTTTATGGCAATCCACAGAGTAACCTGAGATAAACTTGCTTTTTGGGACTTCAGTTTAGCTTTTTTTGGAGTGAAAGGGAACTGGTCCACCACCCTGACTGTGCTTTAAGCAGTGCAGTGTTTTTTCTCCTTTAGGTAAATTATTATGTCGTTGAAAAATGTGTTTTCCTCACTTTCCAGGAGACTTGCAGATGTTTTGTTTTCAAGATGAAAATGGCTTTCACTGTCTAGCACTGTACATTTCCAGCATGATTTGACTTGTTTAGATGTCCACATATTGGATATATGTATGTGTTTTGGAACAGAAGTCTTGAGGTGCTCAGATGAAATATTTTGTTTGGTCGAGGAGGCTCATGTATGGACAGAAGCCCCTGGGGCCCTCTCACTCAATCGGCCCTGCTCCTCATGTCACGACCCCGCTGTGACCCCCATCACTTCTCACTTCCCTCTCTGCATTTTCCCACCGACATAATGACGCACTCCTGATGGCCTCGGAGGCCTTTTTGATACGACCGCCGCCACCTTATTTAATCTAACCTCAACTGAGAGCCATAGGTCAAAGTCGTTTCAAAGATGTTTTCCTACGTGTCCTTTTCAAAATAAACTCTTCCCCTACTGATACAATGGAGAGAATAAAAAGGAGGGCTTGTTCTCTGAGAAAAAACAAAGTGTTAAAGCTAGACATTGTTTAAACTGCAGGTGAAGTGTGTTTATAAGTCAGTCCAGTGGTTCCTTTTGGAGTGACAACCTTGTCAAATAAACATCACGCTAAGTGTTAGCGCTTGTTCCCTCATTTCCCCACTAAAGTCAAACATGCCACTGTCATATTTTATGCTACTAGCGTGCACCTCTCTGGAGAGTTTGTCGCACATGCTAACTAAATTTTAATGACTGCTCATGAAACATATTTCCTGGAAGAAAAGGCTGAATAAGAGCCCTTGTTTTAATGAAGTGGTCTATAATTTAAACGCCTGAGAAATTTCATCTTTAACCATAAAGCAAAGAGAGTAAAAGCTCCAGAGATGCACGTAACATCTCCCCAGATATGCATTTAAGGCCATCATATGTATGTGAGTAATGTGCTGCCTCCACAGGGTTATTACATTGACTCTAGGACTTTTTCTTTCACAATATTGATTGCCCTTTTGCATTATTCATAACTGCGGTGCCATGTTGAAATAAATAAACCTATAGACCTATTAGATGTTATTATACATGTTCTTATTCTGTACCTGTATAATATCAAGGCTGTAGGGTCAACTTAAAGGAAGACTTGGTAAGGCCTTGATGTTTGCCTTGTTTGAGGGTCAAGACACATTTTACCTTGATGAGTGCATTGGCCCAAGACATGGAGTCTACTGGCTTGATTTCCATGAAATTTGCTGTAGATATTCTTGAGCCCCAGAGGATGAATTGCTAGTCCGGTGCTTTGTTAACCTCCTGACCACTCCTCCACATCACCGTTAGGTCGAAATTTGTACTTGTACCCAATTATATCAAAATTATGAGTGGAGATTCCCTCTAGATTTGAGCACATTCATGCTCCACAGAGGATGAACAGTTTTTATGTTTAATGTGCCTTGATCTTCTTGACCATTACTTTGGTCTACATCAGGGTATCCTAAAAACTGCTGGATGGATTTCCAATAAATTGTCTATAGATCGCCATGCTCCTTGGTAGACAGTTTAGAATTGTTGTTGTGATCTGCACACATTATGCTATTCCTTCCTTATGCACAGTGATACAGATGGCAGGCGTAATTTGTGAAATATAATAGTTCCTATATGAAACTGCTGACAACAAGGTCATGATTTCTGGAGAGGGACATTGCTGTTGAGTTTTATAAATGTATTGTCATTATTACTTTGCACTTTAAGCACCACAAGCCAAGTGCCATGTAGTTCCATTGTACCTGAGAGAAGGCAGACACTATGGTCGATATCGCCAACATTCAGGAACTCACACCAAAACAATCTAGATTGATAAATAGCACTACAGGTAAGAGGAAAAATACGTATTTATGATTTTGGGGCTAACTGTCTCTTTAAGGACAATGTTTAATACAATCTACTGAACACATTAATGCTGCTCAGAGGATGAACCTTTTAAATTTAATGTCAAGTTTAATGTTGAGTTTTCCTTTTGTTTGAATATTGGGACAAAAATCCCCCTTGACCAACACTTTGTCCATGACAAATAATCGAAAATACTTGCTGCTTATTGTAAACATTCGTGGTCACCAGAGGAGGAATCTGAGTGATTTTAGTGGACCCATCATGTGTGATGAGAGCACCACTAACACCAAAGTTTCCATTTCTACACATGAAATATCCATATTCCATGGCCAGATTTTCACGACATTCACTCTTAACCATCATGTTCCCCAGAGTATGAACCCTTTTGATTTTAATGACCTTTTCTATGGTGCCACCCTCTTCTTTTTTCATGTTTAGTCTTCTATCTGAGTCATTATACATGTTCAATAATCAGTTATCCTTGATAACACAGCCTGGTCTCACTTACATGGCGTCAAGAGACGTCACTTGGGCTATGGCCCCTGGTGTCACATACAGCCACATACAGTAGTGCATCGTTTAGCATTGTGTGAGATGCACTGGACCTTCGACCAACCTCGATTTAGACCTAACCGCAGCATTATTAGATGTTTAGAGCAAAGGACATAGTATAAAGAGTGAGAAAGTCTGCCGAGGGTGGTTAAGTCCAATAAACACAGGACTTTGACCCAGGAGACTGGTGTTGGTGTCCTGTTTGAAACTAAAGTGAGTTTTGTATTATTTTGGCATGTGGAACCCCAAATTGTGCCCGATGGCTTTTCCATCAGTGTGTGAGTGCATGTGAATGGTTACTGAGTAGCAGGTGGCACCATGTATGGTAGCCTTGGCCACCATTGTGTGAATGTGTGTGATTGGGTGAATGTGACATAGTGTAAAAGCACTTTGAGTGGTCAGAAGACTAGAAAGGTGCTGTAAAAGTACAGTCCATTTGCCATTTACCATTTTCCCTAACCCTAACCATGTAGTTTTGTTGCCAGAACCTAACAGCTGCTTTAATTCTGCGTCAAGATACAACGCAAAAGGCTGCCCAAGTGTCAAAATATGACGAGTAGGGATAAGATCACATTTCTACACAGCTTTAAACAGGGCTTCTAAAAAGGCCCAGCAAGAAAAGACATAAAGATTAAGCTAACGGAGATCGATTGTTTATCAATTAATAAATAATCAATGCAGTTTTGCTCATGGTACTAGATGAAACGGTCTTGCAGAACGGTGGTGCAGTTTTAAGCTCAGCACGATTAGTCAAACCACAGTTAAGACAAAGGTCGAGTTTGTTTTCAAACATGCGGGTTATCTAAAGTGCTGTAATCAAGTGGTGGTGACCGATTGTGTGATTGCCGGTGTTGTTGTTGGCATTGTTGGCCCTTGTTCTCCACTCCTTCCAGACCTGGATCTATATTTAGAGACCAGGACTGTGGTAATGGGATGATAAATGCACTCAGCTAGGCCTAATTTCACGGGGCAGGAAATCACTGGAGAAAAGCTAAACTGTAGAGGCTGTAATTATCCTCAGGGAGAGATCAGTCACAAACTACAATACAGGAAATAGATGTATCATGATTCATGGTAAAGTAACATGTTGTACATTCAATCTTCCACAGTGATACCACCTTCAGGTGCGTGTGCCCCTTTGTGTGCCTTCTCAGGGGATGTTTTCCTTTTTCTTTAAAGTGATATACTTTTCATATGACCTCATCTCATTCCACTTCTCAGGAGACACCGAGCCACACACTGTTGGTCACTTACCACCGTTTCCTCTGCAGCTGCAGCTTCACTGCATGACGTACATGCATATATAATGTTTTATGTAAACAGTGTTTCTGGAGTGATATATTGTCTTGCCCGATACATGTTATTCTTTTGCACCGTGTGAGATTCTTTGGATCCATGTGCTGGCTGTAAAATTTTGTCAGCGTGTTTTTGCATCCACGTTCAGAGGAATCTGGAAATAAAAACCTGGTAGGAGAGATCAGGATTGGTTGACTACAGGTTTTTACAGCTGTAGCTGGGAATGCTTTGACATGGGCAGTCTATCAAATACTGTTGTAGCTACAACAAAGCTTGGTTAGGTGGAGGAACCTGTGATAAATCATTCCTTAAATTAGTTTTTTTGTACGCTTAAATTTGTGCTCCGAATATACTGCATCACCTCGGTTTGGTAATTCATGCTTGAATAACCTAATTTGTTTCCTTAAATGAATCTTGGAACCCTCAGAATACTTAATTTACTGTGCTTTAAGACGAGTTTAAAGAGTGTACCAAAAGATTTATGCCAAAACATTTGGTTAATCCAAAAAAGGTGTCAAAAATAAATACTGTTAAAAGGATACCAAAATCATGAATGAGCCACATCGTTGCAGTGGGTGACATGATACTGCATTACCATGAATAAACACACTGTAGTTTATTTTGACTAAATCCCACATACACTGTCCTGCTGCTGTAAATACTCACTAGTGCACCAAATGTGGATTAATCCGCCGCTAAAAGTAGTCTCTTGAAAAAGCACATTTGTTTTTCCACAAACCTACAGTGAACAGCTGTGTAAGAAATTGCGGAGCGCTTTTTAAAAATAAATTGACATATTTGTAACCAGTTTTTAAAAGATTTGGATTTGAGTGTGACTCTGACTTGGTCAGAAAGTCAAAGATGGACTAATACAGTGACAGTTTTCTTTTAATGGGATTGTGGACCAAGATATATAATAACAACCCTATTTTTTAAAAAAGTTTTTTTAATTTAATTTAATTTAATTATTTCATTTTATTTCATTTTGCAGCTAAGCCCTGAAAAGTTCTTATGCACTTTAAACAAAAATAATAAAAGTATTAAATCAAAATGTTCTAATGGCAGGAATGTTGAGGCACCAAGGACAAATGGAATAAAGATGATAATAAAGTTAATCACCCCCCCTTTTTTTCAGTTTTAAGAGTTTTGGTTTTTTTTTTAACTTTGAGGACACTAATTATTAATTTCAATTAAATTAAGTCAAATCAAAGGCACTGAAATATGTATATACTTAGCAAACTATTAATGTAGAGAAACAATGAGATTTATCCAAACTATCTAATCTACATGATACCTACAAAGCTCAAGAACAGGAGTTTGTTCTTGGTTCACTTTATGAATAACTTTTAAATTATGACTACAATATTTTTAAACAAGATTTTGCAATGTGATAGTTAGTGTGGTGTCATGGCTGTTATTATTGAATATTTTATATAAAAAGTATCTTTATTATTGTTGTCTATATTTTTAAATGGACTAAATATATCACCTTTGTGGTCTGAACTTTTACCTGTAAGTAACTTGTTATTTATAAACATAGGCATTCTAGTAACCTTTATTTTATTGATCTATTTATTTTACTTGTTTTACTCTCTCACGTGTAGCTCCTTTTACCCAATTTTTATAATGTTTAAACTCTTTTTTTAATCACTTCTACCCCATTGTCTACAGTTTTTTTGTAAAGCTCTTTGTAAATTTATTTTGAAAACCACTATATTAGTAAAGCTTAATATTATTATTCATGATTCTCAATTACATAAGCTTCAGATAAAATAGATTTGAATTTCAAACATTATCTTAAGTAAAAAAAAATTGAGTCTCAAGAATAAAATGACATTAAAATAAATCATTTACATAAAAAATGATATAAAATGTAGATTCCACCAACTGTAAACATTGTGACAATACTTCAGTTAAGCCAATCTTATGTTCTCTAGTTCACGTTTGAATTAAAGGTGTTGCAGAGATAGATAACAAGTCTACTCCGGACTTTGTGCTCTCCCTTGACCTTGATGCTGTATCAGTGATATTAGACTATAAGTTAAGAAAACACCAGTCCCATTTGGATTTTTCTTTTATTCTGGAAAACAGTATTTTTGTTTTGGGACATTTTAATACCCGATCAGTGTGTCCTCATTGAGGATGTGTTTGTTTCTCTCTCAACCAGCAGAGGGAGCCATTCCTCAGTTTGACGATATCAAGTTTCTTCTCTGGTTCGAACACAAGTGTCGATCCTATCTCTGCCAGCTATTGTCAGCTCTCTGTAACAGCTATGGTAAAGAGTGCTGTGTGTGTGTGTGTGTGTGTGTGTGTGTGTGTGTGTGTGTGTGTGTGTGTGTGTGTGTGTGTGTGTGTGTGTAATCCAAGCTGGTCCGGTCACAGAGCTGTTTGGCCTTCTGATACTCTGGAGTAAATATGAAAATAAAGCTTCACGCAGGAAAGCCTTAATTAGTCTGTCACTCTAAACTTACCGTTCAACCCCCACCTCACCCGCCCCCTTTCAACTCCTCCACCCTTGCCTCCCACCTCCCCCCTTCCTCACCCACAGTATTTTCTCCCCCTGTCAGAGTTGGTCATGAGTGTCAGATTTAATCTGGTGCAGGGGTCGACCGAGCCCTGGGGTGCAGGGAGAAACCCATCATTTTGAGTTTGTTTGTGTGTGTGTGTGATGGATAGAAGAGATAGAGGAAAGGATTGGGCCGCAGAGAAGGAAACAGCCTGACAAATTCAATAAAACACCTCTGAAGAGTGCCCGCCGCTCCTTCTGCTTCACTTTGCCTCTCAGAATAAATATGAGTTTGTCTAAATCCGCCGCGCAGCGCATTGCCGTTGTGTATAATTGTCTCATTTTTTCCCGGACCGTTCCTTTGTTCCGTTGTTTCGCGGAGTGAATCCAATTACAGGTGTCACCATCACTCAGGGTGGTGGATGGAGCGGATGATGCGGGGATCTGGACGATTGATTGGTTGTTTGCGGGGCGATCGCATCGATTATCCGTGAAAACACTCTGACCGACAGTTTCTATCACTCACTCCCAAATGAGGCTCCGAAGAGCTAAAGTTAAACTGAAGGGAGGGAATGAGACTGTATCTATGATGCTAAAAGTAGACTCCAGATATTTGTCTTCAGGTTCTTTGTGGGGTTTGAAAATACATATTTTTGAAAACCGCAACCAGTGTGAAAACAGATGTCTTCAGTTTTTAAAAATGAGAACCTTGAAATGGGAATTTCCCAATCTCTTAGCTTCTTGTTGACCTTGTTGTGACTTGAAGGCTGAAGGCTGAATCTACATTTGTAAAGTCTAAGAAACCAAACTGAGCCAGGTAGAACATACAGGCAAATTTATGGCAGCATTATGAATTTTCAAGAGATTCTTTTCAGGAAATACTGATCAACTGGCCCCATCAATCAGCTCCCATCAGCTATCGGTGTGAAGACAGTAAACCTCTAGGGGCAACAGCCAATATTCCATAGAGTTACGTACTTGACATAAAGTTACGTAGGGGGTTGGGCAAGTAAAGTTATTGTGGGTAAGTGTAGGAAAAGAAACCTGGTGACGACATACCTGAAAATGAATCACTGAAGTTCACACGGTTCTGAACACCGGTCTCCTGAGGAAAGTCCTGTGTTTTGTGACCCACCCACAACCCCAACCTGCCTCTTTAGAGGGACCACTTCTTTCTTTACTCCCACTAGTGCATTGGTCACATGATGGCAGCCTTCCTAAATATGTGGGCTATCCACAAATTATTGGCTTGCAATTTTCATGGAATATGTACCAATTTTGGTGCATTATTTTTGCAGGAACACTTAAGCCCCATTTCCACCAAACACTTTCGGTATGGTACCTTTGGAACCAAAAGTAACCCTTCAGTTTCGGTATGGTACCTTTGGAACCAAAAGTAACCCTTCAGACATGGTACCTAGACCCTAGGGTTTCTACTGCAAACAGTACTCTTAAATGTGGGCAGGGTTGTTGTCACTCACTGCTCCATCCAGCACTCACTGTATTTCCTCATTACTTGTGACACAGATGGAAGTCTGCACCTCGTTTATTGTCCACAGAACGAGGCTGCACGCCGACATTTTCAGAACAAAATAAAACAGGCTGCAGTGAGAGTCTCTCTCCATGGGATATTTGAAAATAGCGGGTTTGTGCATTTAGTCCTTCTCAGGCAAGCTCAGGGCTTTAGTGTTGCCGGAGCCCACAGGAACTACGCTCCACAACACTTTTTTTTTCTTCAAGTGAGGATTAGAATATACGCAGTTCACAAAATGATGGTGAAAGTTGTTCAAGTGAAATGAGTAACATGTTGGCAGTAGTCGTCCCAGTATATTAAGTTATTTTTCTCTCTGACTCCAGCTGCTGTGAGAGGCAGCAAAACATCCTTTCATTTTATAGTTACAGTTTACTAATAAAACTCTCCACGGTATGACCAGTGGTTACATTAGCCTCAAAAAAGGAGGATCTATTCCTGTAAATATCCCTTCAAGGAGATGAAGTCTGCGGAGAGAAGACTTCCACAGGAGCTAAGAGCGCAGTGTATTTTATGTTTGTACCCCAAAATCAGAATTAATTTAGCAAGACTTATTTGGGAAACTATCTGTATTTGCCTATTCTTTCCTTAGTTAAAATGATTCCCTTTTCTTCTTCTCTTATTTTCTGATCTAAGTGCATCTTGTCTCATTATGGAAAAAAATTAGCTTTTCCAAATATATGTCCTATACTACAGAGTTGTAATTATCATTAGTCCTTATTAGTCCTATAATGTCAGCCTGAGCCTGAAAAAGACTTTCAAAACTAAGGCTACAATTTATTGAATTCATTTGGGGCTGTTTTTATTGCTTCCTTATGTACGTTCCCTCACGTTCACTCTGTTCTTAAACACACATTTTAATTGTCTATTGCTGTTTCTATTAGTCACATTGCGTTACGCCCTGATGCCAGAATGGATTTGTAATTGGTATTATAGCAGCAGTCATTAGGTGTCAGTTGTATTTCTTTAAGATTGTAACTTAATGTTAAATAATTGCCGTGTAATTGGGGAGAAAATGGGGTAAGCTTGGCGATTGTGAATCTGCAATTCATCAGCTAAAAGAATGTAAGTTGGCCACCATATTGACAACGTTTGCCTTCTGATTGTTTCCAGTGGTTTATAAATCACAAAAGTCTGAACTGAAGTTGGACACGGCGGACCTCCTATTGTGGAGGACAGCAGGAGGAAAACCGAAAATCGTTCCCAGCTTCTTTGTCTGCAAAAGGAGAAAAACATGGATGTATTTTGTGAGCTAAGCTAAAACACAACAGTGGGAGTCTGTTTCTTGGGGTTTCTCAGGGTCATAGTTAAGTAGTGGGGTTAGAGGTGCAGAGAACTGATGCCCTGCCCCGAGTGTCAGGGGGCGATCCAGGGCAGGACTCTTTCTAATCAATGGCCACCAGCTTCAGGGATGAGTGTGTAGACCACAAACGCATTAGACCCACTGAGATGAGGATCAAACTGACACTGATGACCCCTCCCCCAAACTTCATGGTGAGTTAATTTCATGGTTTTCAAGCTATTATTAACACGACTAGTCAGATTGTGCCAATAAAAGAAAAAAAATCATTGGCTTATGAAGACATTATAAACTTTGTAGTTTGTCAGCACTAATATAATTATATAAAACCTCTAATTTAAAGTGGCTTTAGTCATCTTTTTCCTATGAAAAAAATATCAGAATACTGTTTTGAATGTGAAAGGTGTCGCTCGTACTTACAAATGCAGCACACAACTCTGCAGTTCCCCTCAGCTTTTCAGCATTTTAGCCTCTTTCAGCTCAGTTTTGATTTTATAAGCAAATCTCCACATGAAAATGGACATAAAACAGACAAGGCAGTTCAATATAAACAGACATTTAAAACAGTTTAAAACATGGATTAACTGATCATAGAGTTGTAAAACTATAAATTATAAAAAACAGGTAAGATTTTAAAAAAGCGTTGCAGCAGCGTGAAGTGTAAAAAAAAAGTTTCAGACCTGTATCAGGAAGTCATAGCTAGTTAAAGGCTAAAGTGAACAGATACTTTTTTAGCTTTGTTTTAAAAATATTTATCGAGCTAGCTTCACTGATATCTACAGGTAGTGTGTTCCATAGCTTTGGGGTGTAACCGACAAAGGCTGCATCCCTGATATTCTTCCGGCTGTTGCTGCAAACCTCCAGTAAACCAGCAGCAGATGATCGCAGTGTTCTTGGAGGCAAATATTAACAAGTAGTTTATGGCCACAACTTTTTTTTTTTTTATTCACTCTCAGTGCTCTCATCAACCTTATTTCCAGATGCAGCAGGAGGCTGTTTTCGGTGAAAGAGCTCTTATAAACCCACTGTACAGTCTCTGCTCAGCACAGAAGAGAAAAGGGACTAGCCAGTGAACATAGTGGACCATTAAGCAGCTAAAGAGCCAGAGTCGGTGGAGACCAAAAACAGAGCAAAAAGAAAATGATTTTAGATTCCATATGTATCATGTCAATGTTTCTAAAGTGACATAGTATCTGAGCTGTCTTCATCATCTGGAGGTGGAAGGGACTGTGGATTGGGAGGCACCTGTAGACCACGGTTCAAGACTAACAAACTACAAAACTGGTTGTAGCAATCCATTGCTGTTTTTTATTGCGACGAAAAACGGATTTTTTAGCCAACATCTTTTCCTAACTTTAACCAAGTGGTTTTTGCACCTAAACCTAACACATAAACCCCACCGTTGTTAAAAGGTAAAGAAACGTAAAGTTTCAACATATCCGCAACATTATAGCGTACAAATGTTACGTATCAGCAGTTTTCAGAAATGTGCATTGCCCAGTTTCTCCAAATGCTAATTTTGCTCTCTTTGCCGGAGATATATACTTTTGTTAAGACATTCGCCATATTAGCTTTAGAAGGTGATTAATCTTGTGTCCAGTTTGCTGTGCTGCCACCAAGTGGCCAAAAAAATCCTAACTTTTTTGAAGTAATGGTGTAACTCTGGAGCAAAAAAAAGTCCTGGTTTTCAATCCCAATTTCTTCTTGTGGTCTTACATACATGCACTCATTGTACATTGTCCACCTTTTTAATCACACAAAATAATCAGATTTATCTACACAAAGCATGATGAGAAACATTCTTTTGAATCTCTGAATTGTACTACACAGTTTTAAATATTCTACAGATTCAGTCCTTTAATTGAAATGCACCTTTTTTTTTTACCATTCACGAAAAAAGTGAAGAAACTGATTGCTTTGACTTCGTTAACTTTCAGCAGAACACTGATTGGTATTCATATATTCTTTTTGCATCTAAATATGAACTTTTCAATTATCTGTGGTGCCAAACAATCATTTTATGTTCTGTTATGTTCTAAAAATAACTGATTTTCAGTTGCTTCGGAAAAAAACCCCTCATTTCCAGTGACAGCAGAGCAACCTTTGTGAATGTAAACTTAATTAAAATAATAGTTTTATTCTGTCTGGATACTCCAAAAGCTTCAATTTGTTTCTCTTTCATATTTTCACTCAGAGGGTTCATTTTCTCCCCCACCTGTGAATTCTGCTCAATGTGCATAAACTACCTTGAACTGTTGATAATCAATGTTCACCCATAAAAACCTGGTCGAGCCGCTCCCCGGGGCAAGGCGTGGCGGTGTCTTATTTATGCAATTCAATATGCGTGCAGAGAGAGTGGACTGCGGTCCTCGGGGGTATCAGTAATCGTCTGGAATAACTTCCAATTAATGAGCCAGATGGTATTTTCACAGTAACACCTGGGATGTCCAGGCGCTCAGCAGGCAGGAATTAATTCCACTTAGAGTAATATTTCAAAAAGTGTTATCCCCTACATCCCTGTCTCTTCTTTTTTCCACTGCCGGCTGCTTAAAGCTGTAATAAATATCCCCTGCACTTCTCTAATAGAGCAAGTCTGATTCGCCCGCACAAGCCTCCTCTCTTGTTTCTTGGGGTGTTTTTAGTCCTTGGTAATCCTGCTGAAAGACATAACTGTCTGGGACGACTTCCAGGGAAGCACAAGGACAAAAAAAACAGCAAAAAAGGAAAATGGCAAATTCCATGTGTTGGTCTGTTTATAACTTAATATGCCACTCAGTCTCCTGCAGCGTGGAGTGAGGGCTCTGGCCCAGTGCACACGGGCTAAATCGTGTTAGTTAGGCAAACACTGCAACATGACAGGATTAACCAGGAATGTGAGCGTAGGCACAGCAGCCAGCAGAGACCGGGCTCCATGCACCGTATTTTTCGTCTTGTAATTATGACTAAAGCCAGTCAGTTTGTTGACCGCACTGGCCACACTGATAGATACATACGTCACTTGCTATGATCCAGTCTCCATGGGGCTATTTCAACAGAGTGATACATTCTGGGTAAAAGTTGTGCGCTACTGACTCCTCCGTGCTGTTAATTCAATCAATGCATTAAATGTTAGGTGAGCTAAATTTGATTATTGTAGAATATATGGTGGCCTTAAGGTGCAAAGCTAAACATATCGCAAAAAAGACCATTTTGAAAAAGTGGAAAAACAACATTTCACCTAAAAAAAGAGACAACAATCTGATTTGCTGTGCTTCCCTTTCTGTTTCTCCCTCTCTTAATTTATCATTTTGTCATATGGATCACGGTACATTTATTATGTTGATCTATCCTGTACACATAACATTTCTTTTTTCCATTGAAAGGGTTTTTCCTGGGTTTTGGGGTTTTTCCATATTTGCTGTGAGGGATGTCGTATGCTGTAAAGCCCTCTGAGGCAAATTGTGATTTGTGATATTGGGCTTTATAATTAAAATTCAACTGAAAAATTGCATTGAGCAAAATAAAAAATCCATAAACCAAAAAAACAAACATTTAAAAATTAAAAAAAGGCACTCTTCAAAGACAGAAATATTAAAAAACCGAAACCACAAAAACAATAAAAAGAAAATAAAAAATAATAAAGTAGAAAAATAATAATAATTACAGAGTCCAGCAGGTGATGAACAGGTGGTCTAAATACTGGGAACAAACCAAAATAATAAATAAAATTTGGCTCCTGACACCTGCCGGACTCCATACAGAACAAAGTTTGTCTCTCTCCCCCACACACACAGACAAAAACAAAAAAGGAAACCGTCGGCAATTTTCAAACCAAAGTCACAAAACAGTGCAGAGAACCGTGTTAAATTATATGTTTACAAAGTCACTGCAACAAACACAAAATCCCAACAAATAATTGTCAAGCCACTACACTGAATAAATATAGGTCTACGGTATGTTCCTTGCTCAAAAAATACCTCAGTACGGGTGGTATGAATGTCAAACATTACAGAGCAGACAAATAAGAGGAGAAAATGACCAACTGGAGCTCCAAACCACAGCGCTGAGGCTCATGTCTTCACCCTGGGCTTCAGGCCTGCACAGGGCCGAACTCAGACCAGGGAAATTAAATGAAAGGGAACACTTTCTGTAACATTTGTACAGTTTTATTTTTACAAGACGCATCATATTATGGCCACAGGGAGAAAAGTGTGCTTAGTTGGGTAATATTTTCAATTGATTTCACCACCATAACACTGCGGTTTCAGTTTTAAGATAACTTTAGCACTGCATCGGCTTTCTATTAGATTCACTGTTAGAGAACTGGTTTCCAAGCTTCTACTGCCAAGTTATGCTGACTCCCCCTTTTCACTGGTTGCATCTGTTTGACTGCGAGCAGTTCGGCCAAAGAGTAAAGGTTCTCTTCTCAGATTGTTTTACCTTAAAACTCTCAACGCAATGTAACCTCACACAACAGTTTGTATGATATCCTACGAATTAGAGCTCCACGAATGTGGTACATCCTTAACATAAGGTTACGGAGGTTAGGTTTAGGAAAAGAAACACGGTGCGAGCATACCTTAGGATGCTTTCAGACCTAGAGTTGTCTTGCTTTGGTCTGAGTCAGGGACTAATTTTGTTACAAAGTTGCATAATTGCCTAGAGTTGGTTCGTGTTCTCACGGCAGCATTTACAAACCAACCAAATCAAATGCCTTGTGTGAGAAAGCTGCTCTTGATTGGTCAGAATTTCCATGTTGGAAAAATCCAGGAAGTAAACCAAATGTTGAAGAAGAGTACACTTGCAAGATAAATGTGACACTTTCTAATGTCACAATGGAGGGACAACTACACAGGTTGATTTTAGCGCTGCTCATCGTGGACTATATTGCTGTCATTGTTCATTTTAGTCAAACCATACAGTTTGAAAAC
>NC_065514.1:12353741-12356147 GCF_006386435.1 Epinephelus moara | reverse complement strand
TATAAAGTGATAGTTGTACGTTTTATCCACTTATTTCTCAAATACCTAAATAATTATTTACTGTTTTGGAAGCGGCGCTTGTTAGACGGTGGCAGCCATATTGATTCTGTCGTCCAATCACAAATTGTGTTATTAGATGGTGAAACGCGTGTAAACAGCTGAGCCAATGACCGTTGTGAAATAGCAGAGGCGATCCTCAGAGAGTAAATAATGACCAAGATAGTTATCTGTAGTTTACCGAACTAATGACTGATGTGTTTATCTAAAACCCGCGATCTGACCCGCATGTTATTTTTCGGGGGCAAATGAACTTGAGTTCAATAGAACCGAACCAAACAGGGCAGGTGTGAAAGCACACTTAAATGAATTAAAGTTCACATGTTTAGAATACTGGTCTCTTGGGGAAAGTCCTGCAGGAAAGTCTTGTTTTGTGACCCACCTTCTACCCCCAACCTGCCTCCTAACTGGACCGCCCGGGGCCGCTTCCTTCTTTACTTCCGTCAGTGTATTGGTCACATGATCGCAGCCTTCCTAAATACATTGGTGATGCATGAATTACTGGCTCAATATTACGTGAGATGAGTATGAATTGTGGTGCATTACTTTTTGTAGGAAAACATACTAAGTGCATGAGAACAGCCAGCTGTAAGAGATAAAACTCTCTTGTGTTTTAAAAGAAAAAAAAACAGATTTGAGAAAAGTCTGAAAAACACATACATTTTTTTTTTTTTACATGTTTCTCAAGACCCTCTTTTTCCATCTTCTGATTCTTTGTCGGGCCCCTACCCTCAGGTCGGGAACCACTGATTTAAAGAGAGAGAGAGAAGAGGAAAATGATAAGCTGTCTGATCAACATTCAAACTGCACTGTATTAACCGCATCATCATCATCATCTGTGCAAACTGAAATTATTTCTCCCAGGGCATCAGGAGATGGAGTAGATTACTTATCTAGAGATGTCAACTGCATAATACAGTCATCATTGCAGAAGCATAATCATTAAATTTATACCGGATATCTACACTTACCACCAAAGCATCTGCCCCTGCTATGAATCTGAAATGCTTCATTACAAAAATACTGAAGAGGAGATTTCAAATAATGGATCTTGGCATGTTTTGTCTGTGCCTCGTCGCAGGGACATTGAGTTTATTGTCAAGTTCACAATGGGCGTGCTGTGATGAGCTGCCTTTGATGATCATAAATGAAATCAGAGCTCATTATGATGAGTTTGTTGATCATCAGCCGGCCCTTTTTTTCCCCCTCCTGCTCATAATGATCAAAGTCGGCTCAAACACGTCTCCCTGGGAAGTTCTCCTTCTTGCGGTCTGCCGTCGTCTTGTTTCCAGAGGCAGAGCTGCAGCCCGGGGGCTCGGCGACTCCATATGGAAGACATACAGTATGCACCCGCTTATTTGCTCATGTAGAGACAGACTCCCTCTCTCTGCCTGTACTCCATGATGTAATTAGTAGCTTCTCTTGTCAAGAATGAGGTTACTGTTTATCTTTGTCGAAGCCCGTCCATTAAATCATTATTAGCTGGCTAAATGCTGCAGGAGGAGTTTGCTTCCTGCGTGGCCGCTTCACTGAGTTATGGCCAAATATCGGCTGTGTCTGACTGTCCTATAATTGATGGCTCTGGTTAAGCTTGGGCCGATCCATAAAGAGCAGTTTCTGCACTGTGGGTAATGCAGGCCTGGAAACATGAGGAAATATGAGATAGAGGAGGCAGTGAGTCACAGGAGGACACAGAAAGTCCCCACATGAAAGCCAGAACAGACATTACATCGATCCATGTAATGTAATGTTGCTCATGTCCACCCTGAACACACCGAGTATTACTTTTCACAAGATTAATAAGAGAAACGCTAAGTTCTCCCAAGGCCTTTTTTATGGCTGCATTTTTATTGTTGTGCAGCATTCAACATTTATTAGAAAAATATTAACCCTCTCTCTGAACCTCTCCAGCTTTACAGGCTGATGACACAGCTGTAGCCAGACGTGCCTGATTTTTAAATTAAAGTTGTAATTCTTAAGATTTACACAAAATCAAAACACATTTATACATTTTATTGTTGGCATTTTCTCAGCAAGTGCGTGCTCTAGATCCAGATAACTTTGCTATTTGTAATATTTCATTGATGCCAATCTCTGTTTACTGTTCATGCTCTTCCAGCCATGTCAGAAGGTACACCTTGCTCATACCAGGTTGGACCCCTTTTGCCTTCAGAACTGCCTTAACTCTTGGTGTCATAGATTCAACAAGGTGCTGGAAACATTCCTCAGAGATTTTGGTCCATATTGACATGATGACATCACACAGTTGCTGCAGATTTGTCAGCTGCACATCCATGATGAGAATCTCCCGTTCCACCACATCCCAAAGGTGCTCTATTGGACTGAGAT
>NC_065514.1:12340975-12353597 GCF_006386435.1 Epinephelus moara | reverse complement strand
GTTTGGTGAGCCCGTCTGTAGCCTCAGTTTCCTGTTGTTAGCTGACAGGAGTGGCACCTGGTGTGGTCTTCTGCTGCTGTAGCCCATCTGCTTCAAGGTTGGACGTGTTGTTGGTTCAGAGATGGTCTTCTGCAGACCTTGGTTGTAACCAGTGGTCATTTGAGTTACTGTTGCCTTTCTATCATCTTGAACCAGTCTGACCTCTGGCATCAACAAGGCATTTTCACCCAGAGAACTGCTGCTCACTGGGTATTTCCTCTTTGTCGGACCATCCTCTGTAAACCCTAGAGATGGTCGTGTGTGAAAATCCCAGTAAATACTCAGACCAGTCCGTCTGGCACCAACAACCATGCCACGTTCAAAGTCACTTAAATCACCTCTCTTTCCCATTCTGATGCTCAGTTTTAACTTCAGCAGAGCAGACAATGCCTAAATGCACGGAGTTGCTGCCACGTGATTGGCTGATTAGCTATTTACATCACACACAAGAATATTCATTCAGTGTTAAAGCACATTCTATTCATATTTTGGTGAACCAAAGCTATGGGAGTGGTGCTGGAGTGTAACATTTGTGCTTTATATATTCGGTACACCTATAATCACATGTGGACCCAGCCCGGCACCCCCACTTAAAATGGTCTATAAGCTCCAGTAGTCAGAGCTGCTTTACTACTAATGCAAACTGAACATTTCTGATTGCTGCTGCTCCACAGTAAAACTGTTCAACTAATGAAACACTGGGTGGTTTTTATTGTGAAGCAGTCACAGGAGATGCAATGCATTTGTCACTGAGGCTGTGTTGTTGCTAGTTGTGATTGATTACCCAAAGTGTGTCCAAAAATCAAGACATGGTCATTTTCCACACTGTTTTGACAGCATATCATTTTTATGATCCACTGTGGCGCCCAGGTGTCGTTGTGCAGATCAGCTGCACTGACTGCAAAGTCTTGAGCTCAATTCAAGCTCAGGACCTTTGCTGAATGTTGTTTCCTATCTCTCCCTCATTTCTTGTTATCTTTTAGTATCAGCTTTCTAATCAAAGCATAAAATGTCCCCCAAAATATAGTTTTTAAAAAAGTAAGTTAACCAACTGTACAATGTCCTGCTGTTGTATGGAAAACCACACGTGCATTATATTGCGCTTGCTCATAGTATGATGGAAAAAGGCTGATTACTGACTGACGTCTTTATTAAAACAACATGAGTTTGTTTGGCTGGGCTGTAAACAGATAAACCAGCTGCTCCTCTGTTGTCATTCTGATAAAGTTGCAGCTGAAAGAGTGTTTCCCTCAGAATGCTGGGACCTGTAACTACATTTGCTGTTATCATTAGCAACTGCAGGTGTTAACAAATCCTTTTAAATAAAGTTTAAAAAGGGGCAACTGAACAAACGAAATAGGGGGAATATTGCCAAGTGATTTAAGACTTATGATCTAGGCATACATACATGTTCGTCAGGAGAAATATGTTGAAATTCCAAATCCATTTACAGTACAGTTCAATTAATTTACTGCACATACTTAAAACTGGGTTTAGTGTTGAGTTAGAAGAAAGCTCATGAAGGCTGGTCCATAAGAGGTTCATCCCATGAAGAGCATGAATGCACTCAACAACTTTCTGGCTTTGATGCTTCTTGTGTGTAAAGTTCAACATGATTTAGCCTGATGTTTAAGAAAAAAGAAAGGTCAGAGCATCCAGAATGGAAATACTGTAGCTTATCCTCTGGGGAGCATGAATGTGTTCAGAAAATTTTGTGGGAACATAATGGGCAACCCAGTCTGACACTGACCAAAAAAGCTGTCCTTTCTTGCGGCATAAAACGGCCATGCACTGTCAGTGTGTAACGATGCCCAATGGCGTCAGGGGGAAAGGCAGCAGGACAGAAACGTAAGTTAAGGAAGTGAGAAGTCTTAGTAGGGTCCAGCAATCACCGACTTTTACCTGAGAGGTCGGTGTTTGCTTCCTGTATAAATGTAAAGCCAAACCCTGTTTTTTTCTTCTAAATCAAACCACATGCTTTTGTTGCCTAAAGCTAAAAACACACTGCCGCCACCGCAGTGCGGCGCCTCATGTGATGCACGTCAAGTGCCATCCGCAGCACACACTGGATGCATGGCAATGCAGTTCGTCAAGAGACCACACACACTTATGACTGCTTTTACTGAAAGATCTGTACTTCCTCCACCTATGCATTAGCTTAAAATCATGCATGGATAGCCCCTAATTAAACTTGATTCCTCACCTGAAGAGCCGATCTTCACAGCTATGTCTGGCCAGGCAATATCTTTTTGGCCATTGTCTTTATAATGACTGGATTGTGGGCTGTGTAGTTTCTCAACCTCACTGAGTCTCCCACCATCCATTCTTGGTCACACATGAGACACAGCAACAACTACAGAGTTCTCTTTATACAGAAGTTGTATGAGAAGAAGAAGTATGAGAAGTCAAGCTGCCATGGGAGCTAGGACGTACAAGCAGAAAGCAGGGGGGGGGGGGGGGGGGGGGGGTGCATTTAATTCCAAGGGCAGCAAAGCTGGAAATGGGACTATGGCAGGAAGTGGTCCAGGAGTGCCGACGTGCGTCTAGCCGCCACCGATGTGGGGTGGTACATCGAAATTAATAGAGGCATATTTCTTGATGTGCTGCGTTTGTCGCCAGTGTGTTTTAGCCTTTAACTGAACCACATGCAAGTGTTGGCTAAACTTAACCATTTTTGTTGTACCGACATTTATTTTGAAAGAGACTTAGGCAAACTTTACAGTTCCTTTAAAAACAGAAGTGTATTTTGAAAGACAAATTGTAAGTAACAGGCAGAAGTTGACATGGCGTCCCAGAACGTCACCAGCAGCCACATTCATACTACCTTGCATGTCATATGTCGATGTGGACCAAGAGACAATATATGGCGAGGTCAGAGCGAGAATGTGTTGTGATGGGCCCCTAAGTTGCGTGGTGATGGTAGTGCTAGAGCATGCTGTTGAGAACATTCGTAATCATCCTCTGGGAACAATAAATGTCTGCAGCTAATTTCATGGCAATCACTTGTGCTGGGCGGATCACCATTTTTACATCCAACTAACGGGTCAAATATAGTTTAAAACCTAAATTTCATTAGTCTTTTGCATGAGAACTGCTCCTTTTAGGAGGGATCGGCGTTGACAAGCAAACAGCTGTGAGGGATGACAAGTGGTCCATCTGAATTTCTGACATAAATATGAAATATTAAAACGTCCTCTCACTGTTTGATGTCCGCAGCTCTTGGCAGACCTGCAGAGGACTCACAGGGAAATGTCTGTCTTTTGCAACTCCATGTGAGTGAGTGAGTGTGTGTGTGTTTGTTTGTGCATATTTGTGAACATGTGTGTCCCTCTGTATTCCCAGTTTGCCAGGAAGTCTGGCTCTGTGGGCAACATGCAGCGATGCATGCTGGGAGCCTGAGGCATGGAGATATTAATTAGCTCAGAGGAAACAATAGATGACTGGCTGACTGAGAGGAGAGCACAACGGAGACTTTTAAACAGGGTCATTTTCATTTGAACGAAATGAAATATCTTATATACATACCATAATTCAGCCAACATAGTTTCTTTTATCTGTTTTGATGAAAAACATATGTCACCACCTGTCATTTTTATGGCGGTACAGCTCATATTACATTTATGATGGAAAATGAAGCAGGAAATGCGGCTCTGTAAAGAGACCCCTGAACCAATAAAGCAGCTTGTTCGCAAAATATTACAAAGGCACAAGAACAAGTCGTCATTGCAGGTTTCTAAATTATTTCCCAACATATTGCAGGATTGGGTGGTGCCGTTCGACATCAGGTTTCCCATCAGGCAGTAAACGTTAATTGAAATTCTTTGGGCAGTGAATTCAAACACATTGTGTTTTCATCTACTGTGGTATTTAGATTGATCTTTATTTTGTAACATTAATATTTCATTTCTGCTGTCAGGGATTTGGTTTGAAATGAGGACATTATTACACTGAATTATTACTGAATGAGAGTGACTTTTAATAAATAATGTTTTTACTCAGAGATAAGAATCAAGGGTGATTGAAACAAATGTTATTTGTGGCTGTAATAAACATAGTTATCAATTTATAATTTATGAAAGTTATGAAAATGAAAGGTGACTCTGCCGTCAGTGCTCGTTTCTTTTGAGTGGATGAAAGAGGAATATTCTCTTTTTTCCTGTTTCTTCTGGGGCTTATATGATAAATGAAAAACAGAACCATGGAGACAGCACACATTCAGAATACAGTCTGAGCAGTGAACTCCTTATATTCATTAATGAGTTGATCTGAGGGTTACATTATACTTCATGTATTCCCTCAGTAAAGGGACGTTGCTTTTGTAATATTATAGAAAGTTATAATACTAAAAACACAATAGTTGTCATATCCTTTAAGAGGGTTTTCTTTTAGTAATTATTGATTAAATATAGATATCCCTCTAAATTTGTTGTTCGTTTCAAGCAGCAAAGCTCACTGCTGAAGCCCTGTCTTTCTCAGTAGTTGTTGTCGTTGTTTCCGGTGGTTGTTTCCGGTGGTTGTCGTTGTTGTTGGTATGTGTTGCTGCATTCTCTGCTGTTGTTGTTGTTGTTCTTAGTAGATGTTGTTGTTCTCTGTACTTCTCGTTGTTGTCTTTGTTCTCAGTAGCTGTCGAAGTTGTCGCTCTCGGTAGTTGTCATTGTTCTCAGGAGTTGTCAGTGCTGTAATGGTTTTCGGTAGTTATTGCTGACAGTAGTTGTTCCCGGTAGTTGTCGTTAGTTGTCATTGTTGTTGGTATGTGTTGTTGTTCTCAGTTGTTGCTGTTGTTCTTAGTACTCAGAAGCTGTCTTTGGTGTCATGGTTGTTGTTGGTGTGTGCTCTTGTTGTTGTTCTTAGTAGATGTTGTTGTCTTGGCATGTGTCACTGTCATTGTTGGCATTTGTTCTCAGAAGCCGTAATTGTTGTCATGGTTTTTGGTAGTTGTCATTATTCTCAGGAGTTGTCAATGTTGCTATGGTTCTTGGTAGTTGTTGTTGACAGTAGTTGCCATTGTTCTTGGTGTTGTCGTTAGTTGTCATTGTTGTTGGTAGTTGTTGGTATGTGTTGTTGTTCTCAGCTGTTGTCGTTGTTGTTCTTAGTACCTGTTTTTGTTCTTAAATGTCATCGTCCTCTGCATTTGTCGTTGTCGTTGTTGTCATGTTCCTCAATAGTTGTCATTGTTGTTCTCAGTACTTGTTTTTGTTCGTAGATATTGTCGTCCTCGGCATTGGTTGTTGTCATGGTTGTCATGGTTCTTGGTAGTTGTCATTATTCACTGTAGTTGTCATTGTTCTCCAAGACATTTTTTCATGTCTGAAAACAATACTAACATGTCCATATGAACGTCATAGTTGGTCGCTGTACTTATTTCTCATGTCCTTACTGGCCAAATTTCAATGACAGTGATAGGGAAACAAAATCCACACTCTTATTTCTGTCAGAAAACTATTACAATGTTCAGCTTTTATATATAATATATATAATATATGTATAATATAATATGTGGATTATATTCATATCAAATCAAGCGGGCATCTTTTCATGTTATTGTCTTTTTAGTATAAGATTATTACCATCCCTATATTTCCATGTCACCAACCCTCCTCCACAGTTTAGCAAGGAAGCACTGTCAGGGGAGACACTAACAGGAAATGTGGTACATAACAGTCTGTAACTTTGGAGGATACCCATTTGATTTGTCTAACTCAGACTGCTGAAGGAGTATTGATGTCTGTAGCAGTATTAATATCACTTATTCTGGCCCAGTATTGCTTGGATCGTCCATACCTCCCAGAGGGCAACGAGTCAAACTGCTCATCCAAGAAATAAAGTGTATCAAAATTTGTTGTTCAGTTTTAATCCCCTTAGCTGGTTGTGAAGTTTCCCAGCCTCTCTACCTCAAGTCTTTATTTTAAATCTTACTGACAACTGAGATGCCCATAGCAGGATATCAAAATGTACATTAGTACACTTTCTGCCAGTGGCTTATAAACAATATCCAGGATTTTCAGTCAGCCATTTAACCTACTAATCAGGTAAGATGTTAATCTATATATAGATATCTAACTAGATACTTATCAAAACAGTGGCTGTTTTGATAAGTGGTTGATTTCCAGTGCTCTCTGCTACAGTATATTTCCCAGTCAGTGTAGGTGCTTTTACTTGTATTATGCACACATGTGTTAAATGCTTTAAAAATGAAAAAATAAAGAAAAAAAATGCTACTTTTGTTAGCATATTAGCCTGTCTAGTGAATTCAAATGTTACCAACGGAGGTCATGACACCTCTTTCATACATTCTGTCGCCAATTTATGACTCAGGACACCTGTAACATGTCTCCCACTTCTTTTTAATCACCACCATTGACACCTACGAGCGGTGAGCAGGTACAGAGAAAGCCGATTTACTAGCCCACTAAAAACCTCAAAGGTCGCAGCAGGATGCGGGCAGCAAAATACCAATCTGATGCTCTGCGTTGACGAGGTGTGAGCTGCTCTCATGAGGCGGCGTAACGAGCCGCGGCCGCAGCGGGCCGACTTGTGATTTCCGCCCATTAAAACCGAAACCCCGGGTTCGCCCCGGCAGTTGTTATGAGGCAGCTGTGTCTACGAGGGTCAGAGCTGACGAGGAGCTGGACTTTGATAGCGTGTCTCCAGCTAATTGTAAGAACACTCATTATGTCTGATAAGGAAGAACATAAATCACAAGGAGAGGCTTGACCTGCGGCTGGCCCTGGACGTTTGGCTGGGGAAACTCTCAGGGGCCGACTCAGAAACGGCTAAGATCTCATTACGTCTTTGTCTTGACAAAGAGCCAGCAGCATCTTTGATACTGCCGGGGAGACCTGCTTTCACACACACTGCCTGTTCTTTGTGGCCGGATAAAAGCAACCTGAGACTGACACTAAATCTGGCGTAGAGTCTCTGATGCTGGTGGCTAGAAGTCCTGCCTACATCACTGAAAATATCAAAGATCTGTCTGACAAGAGGCCTGTAACCCAGACCAACAACTAGAGGTGACAATACCAGCAGTGTCTCCTACAAGTTACATTCATATGCAACTCTTTTACATTAGGAGAAAAAGCTTGCTGCTCTGATTCAGGACCCCTGGACAGAAAAATGTTTAGTCACGAGCTTCACCTATTTCAGGAGGATGTGCTGTACTTCCATTGGCTGTCAATGAAATGTTACTCTTGTGCACTTAGGGTGCTGTTCTAACCTATTAGGCTCAGTTCAATTATTCCTGGTGCTTTTGACTGACTGAAATGGATGTATGAATTTAAGCATGAATTCATATGCTAAACCCATAATAGAGCCATCGTCTCAGTATGGAAAGTCAAGGTGATATGTATTAATGATGTATATACCTATGCGGGTCCATGGAAACACACATGCATGTCAGCACGCAGTGGTGGAAGAAGTACTTTTCATCGACTTTTCATCAAGTTCAAGTAGCAGTACCAGAATGTAGATGTATTCCATTGCGAGAAAATCATGCAATCAAAATTGTATTTGAGTAAAAGTATTGGCATCAAAATATGTTAAAAGTACCAAAGGTATAAGTACTCATTATGCAGAATGGTGTATAATTTAAATATTGGGAGCAGTAGTAGCTCAGTCCATAGGGACTTGGGTTGGGAACCAGAGTGTCATCAGCTCAAGTCCCCAGTTCACTTCCTGGGCACTGCAAATACCAGCCACCAGCAAAAGCCCACCCATCCCACAAGGGACCCCTGCGGTTCATTAAATTGCATTGTTGTCTGGTGGCCTTTCAAGCTTTAGCTGCTTGGTTGCATCATTAACTGATGCTGCCCGATGGCTTTGCATTCCGCCGCGAAAGGATGCCTGTTTTTCGTCGCCATATGACGCCGAAATCTTTGACCAAGTGGTGGTATTTGACGACTTGGGTTGATGAGAGTTCTTCTTCAGCGATACTTGGTTACACACAATAACTACCAGACATAATCAAGGAAAAGGTAAAGAGTGGTTATATTGCAACCTGTTGGGCGACTGCTTTCTCTCTCTACATTAGTGATGCATCAGACAGTGAGAAGAAGTTACTTTAGATTAAGAGTTTGAATCAGGGTTGAAAATTTACATCCCGACACATCATCCTGCTGCCTTAAGATGTTAACACTAAGACAAGATTGCAAAATAGAAAACCTAACAATGATGGACAGCTGAAAAACCACAGTTTTTGGTGTATCATGACTGAAAATGTGACTTTTTTTTATAACTCCTCTTGATGAAGCACCACTTCCTCCAACACAGATCAAGTCTCGTCCAACATTTCACCTTTGAGCGACTTCACAGATCACTGACTTCTCTCCTGTGTGCATGGGAAAACAGAATAGGGGATAAAATGTACTCACTATAAACCATGGCCTTCAGCATGGCTCTGTTTCTCAAAGTTCTGATCTTGAACTGCAGCAGCTGCATCTGAGTGAGATATTAGTGGGATCCTTTACAGCAGCACATGCTGGGCGAAGGAAATCCAACCGCCCCACTCACTTTTTTTTTTCCCTCAGTAATCCACTGTTTGTGGAGCTACTGTAATCTGTAATACACAATGTTCAGTATCAGGCAGGGGCATAGATATAAACAGTGCAGGCAGTGCAGCTGCACTGGAGCCCGTAAGGTGGGGGGGCCTCGATCCAACAATGTGTTTGGCGGAGAATGGGCCCTTTCAAGGTGATTGTCACCTTGGAAATATGCCTGTTCAAAGAAGAACTCTCATTGATTAGAAACAGTGCCATTTGTCATGTATGCCCTTGGAAAAGACAAACACATCTGTCATGTTCTTTTTTTTGTAAAATAGTCAATAGCATCTATGACTTAATTATGTTTATCTTAAATTAAATGAACAATTACTAATGTTTTTTGGTATTTTTCATGCTATACTGATATGCCATGATGATTGCTGGGTAATATGTATGTTAATGTTATCCAATGTCAAGTCTCTGATTATGTGATGAGACAATATGTGCATACACTATTGGACCCGTCGTAACTACCATAGTCCACTGGTTTCTGAGCTGTTTTTTGAGCCTGTAAATATTTTTTTCCTACAGCATCACATATAAATTTGAGAGGAATCAAAATATCATGACATCAAAATCAGAGGAGTAACTAAATACAGTACTATTGTTCATGTTCACGACAACGTTAGTTCATCCCTATCTCGTCATATTTTGATACTTAGACAGATGCCCCCAGCAAACCCAACACATTCTCACTCCGACCTCGTCACATATTGACATTTGGTCATGGACTTTCCACGTCCACATACAACGTGCAAGGTACCCTGGGCGTGTTGGCACTACATTGGTACAACACTGTGAATTGACAATTTTTTTCCTTCAACAACAAACACACATGGTTAGGTTTAGGAAAAAGAACAGAGTTTGGCTTTAACCCCCTCCTGCCCGCCCACTCCAGTCTAACTTTCGTCCTTGTCCCGCCATGTTTCCCCCTGACACTACAGGGCACCCTCAAACTATAATGGCAACTGGTTGCGCATCATGTCGACGGTAAAGGGCGCCTTTTTTCGTTGTTTTCTGACACCGCAATTCACTGCCCAAGCGCTGGATTTTGACGACTTCTGAATGAGACCGGGCTCAAAAATCATATGACCAAATAACTCAATTTTGTTTCACTTGGGACACAAACACGGGTCTCCTGGGTCAAAGTTGTGCTCATTGGACCCATCCATCGCCCCTTCCATTTGCCCTAACTGGACTTTCTTGTTCTTTATACTGTGTCTGTTGCTCTGACCGTCTAATAATGACAGGGATGGGTTCAGATTGGAGTTTCTTGAAAGCCTGGTGTGTCTCATCCAGACAGTAAAGAGTGCCCCTGGTTTGCATCTTCAATTTTTGTTTTAATACTACTACTAGCACTATTGAAAATGTTACATTCAACATGAGATACATTTTGCAGGTATCCCAGTCTTTCAGCTTGAATACACAAGTGTTCTGTGAACCTTTACAAGACTTTGCTTTCCTTCCATCTTTCCCCTTTTCATCTTGTCCTCGCTTTACTTCCATCTTTCCTTTTATGTGCCTTTTTCTTTCCTTTTCTTCCCGTCATTTCTACTTTTGTGTTTTCTTTCAGTTTGTCCTTTCTTTCCATTCTTTGTCTTTTAATTTCTTTGTCTCCTTATTTCTTTCCCTCTTTCCTTGCTTCCCTCTGTCCTATCTTCAGTCCTTCCCCACCTACTGTTTTCCTTCATGCCCTCCCCTTTCTTTCTTTCCCTGAATCCCTGATTCAAAATTATAAAAAAAACTTTTCTCTGAATCTATTAATTTTTTGTAACTTCATTTAGTTACTGTATATGTTAATACAACAAGAATTTAACACTGTGTAAAAACAGTTATTTGAAATGAGTAAATTCTGTTAAAGCTTAAATACTTTTTACTGCAGAAATCATCTTAAATTGAAACTTGAATGTTGAATTCCTCCTGTAATGGTGTGTTTTTACATTCTGGTACAGTACAGAGTCTTTTTCCCTCAGATCTTTTCACCATGTAAACCCGAGGTTGTTAGTGGGAGAGGGAGGGTCTCTGTTCAGCAGGGGGAAGTATTGATTTGAGGAAATGGTTGACCTCTGACCTCGGCTACACGCTTCCTAACTGCCAGAGGGTTGACAGCGCATGACATATTTCCAACTTCCCTTCAAACACATCTCGGCTCTCTCCTCCTGAGCAGCAGGCCTGTACGTTACCGCGGGACTTTGACACACGCTGTTATTCTAACACATGGCTAATTTTCTCCCTGACACATTAGAAGCCAAGACAAATATTCACTTTCACTCTGCTGTGTGAGTTTGGATTATAGACTGGAGCTCTGACAGCACAGTATGGAAACAGCAGACTGGAACATTTTGCCACTGCGGCTGACTGCCGAGACTCGTATGAAAAAAAGCAAAACGTCATTGTTTTGGACTTTAAGTACACTTTGATTTGACATGAGAGACATGGATGTGTCCATGTCTTTAGACAGCATGATTCAGTGTAAACAGACTATAAACATTTCCAGAACATTCCAGCACTGTGAGAAACTGAGGCGTAGTAACATCTGTACACCCCATACCCCTCCTGATTCAACTTTTGACCACCAGACCAAGCCAAATTTATTTCTAGTTTGAGCATGTGCACTAGAATTTGAGCTTTTCGCTGCTTTTCAAAATGCTTTGAAATGTGCTGATTTTATTATTCAGCAATCTGCTGTATGTGATTTATGAATTTACAGGGAGGCAGAGGGAGATGTCGGACCCTGAGTAATTTCATATAAATAGTTTTTTCCTCCTGCAATTAACTTTTAGGTATTCCCTCCTCAAATGTGTGAGAGTGAGTGAGAGAGAAATTTATTCATCTGACTCGCAGGAACCATCACTCCTGACAGCTATTCAACATTTTCCATTTTGCTGACAGCTGCAGTCAGTTGTTCTGGTCCACTTTAACTGAGATAAGGCAGTATGTGTGATATGTGCAGAGCTGCCATAGTCTCTTTTTCATGCAACACTAGAAGTTGGACATTTTAAAATTCTACCCAGAGAGATATTAACACATTACACAACTAATATAGTGGCCAACAGATAAGTCAGGTTATATCGTCTACAAACCCCATTAACAGACCAAAAACAGCAATGCATTGATCCAACAATATGGTCTTATATGTCTAACTCCCCTGTGCTATAGCAGTGGTAAGTTTTTTTCATAATTTACTCCATCTGAAATATTTTCTCAGGCAAGTACTCTGACCAGCGCAAATCTTTTTTGATATAAAAGAAAAAGCCTATATAAAGAGGTAAAATACAATGCTGGCCATAAGAAAAATCAAATGTGGTATTATTATTATTATTATTATTATTATCATTATTACATTATTATTATTATTGTTATTATTATTATTATTAACATAAATATTTGATTATGGTTATTGTTATTGTCATTATTATTATTTTTAATTATGATTATTATTATCTGACCTATAGCTATTTCACTCATTGGTATTTTTTAAATGGCAATAAATAAATAAATAAATAAATAAATAAATAAATAAATAAAAATAAAATAAATCTCACATACTCCCTTGCAGTACTCCAAAGTGCCCCAAGGGGTACCTCAACCCCCATTTCAGAGACAATGCCATAGAGCTCCACTGTTGACCAAAACACTATTAAAACACATCAATGAGCCACACTTGTACTGGATGACATGTTCCTTCATTACCATGAACACACACACACTGTAGTTTATTTTGTCTGAATGCCACGTACGCCGTCCTGTTGCTGAATATACTCACAGGTGCACCAAATGTGTATTAATCCGCCAATTAAATAAAATAGTCCCCAACAAATGTCCTATTTCCTTTATTTTGTGTAACATCTGCTAAAACTACAGTGCCCTTGTGTTGTAGGATATCATTAGGACTTCATTGAGCCAAATATTTATGTGTATATACATAAAGCTATATATTTGTTGTTCAGTGATTAAAATCTTGTACTTTGCATGCCCAACATCCACCCAGCCACCCTACTATAAATGAAGCAACACACACACACACACACACACACACACACACACAC
>NC_065514.1:12297799-12340926 GCF_006386435.1 Epinephelus moara | reverse complement strand
GCATTTCCCACACACACACACACACACACACACACACACACACACACACACACACACACACACACACACACACACACACACACACAAAAATGCCAGACAGCAATTATGTTTCCCTTCAAAACATAATTGGCAAGACAAATAAGTGGTGCATAAATCTCAAACAAACATTCTTGTCACAGTGCATGTAATAGTTTGTGAAAAGAACATACAGATGTCTTTGGGGTTTATTTCCACTGTATCAGAATTGCATTTAAGTGTGACTCCTAAACTCGGGGAATGAACTGAAATGTGACTTCTGTTTCGGGGCAGCATGTTTTTGGACACTGTGAGCAACTGCCGCAGTATAAAGAGCCAGAATGCTGCATACATGAGGTAGACGGGTCAAACAAACATCGGACTTTTACCCAGGAGTTCACTGTTCGTTTCCTCTGTGAAACCAAAAGTCAGTTGAGTTATTTTATTGTTGTTTGGGGGGGCTTTTTGCCTTTATTTGATAGGACAGATATGGCATGAGAGGGTCAGAGAGAAAGGGGGACGACATGCAGCAAAGGGCTGTGGGTTGGAATGCAGCAAGGACACAGCCTTTGTATGTACATGGGGCACCTGCTCTACCAGGTGACCTCGTGGGCATCATTGAAGTTATTTTAATAACATAGTCTGCTAGTATGTGTAGCTATGACATGTCGTGTGATGTTACATTACGTTAATATAAAACACTTATTTGAAGCCAAACCTTGCTTTTTCTTTTAAACCTAACTACATGCTTTTGTTGCCTAAACTTGAGGAAGAAACCTTAATATGAAATGTTTTACTTACATTCTATGTTTATTATTGCATTACTCTAATTGTTTGATTTGCTGTTCCTCAGCGCAATTTAAAGGGCAATTAGTTGCCAATCTTTGCTTACCTGCTTTAGTGACTGTATTTCATCTTTGTTTTATTTTTTGTTCTTTGTATTTTCTTAAAATTGCCTCATTTTATTTGCTTGAATTCTGCAAAAAAAGAATCTACATGCATTTAATGAGCAGAAAATGTACATTTCCTGTGAAAACAGAAGTTTATTTTGTCAAGACACAATGGGTCTCATTCATGAAACGTGAGCAGAAGGAATTTGTGTGTAAACTGTTCGCAGACGGAAATTTATGTGCGTGTCCGCATTCATCAATATTTTAGTAGCTCCGATCTTTTCGTAGCTACTAACAAAATCTACTCCTGCTCCTGACCACTCGTAGTGCTTGTGTAAATTTAGTAAAGCACATAAATATTGCTTGTCACTATTGGAAATTACAATTTTAATTCGTTCTTTCTACATGTTGAATGATGATAGTAAAAATATCTTTAAGGACAGCCAGATCACAGCCTCTTCGGCCTCGGTGCCTGGGTTCAGCAGGGGCAGCAGGGGCAGCAGGGGCAACAGGTGGTGGAGCCACGAAGGAGCACACGCCAGCTGAAAGAATTATTTGAGACAACATGTTTTTTTTGTTTGTTTGTATTTTTTGTGGCTTTTTGATCATTTGAATGAATAAATCTGATCTGAAAAATGTTTAATTTACGTTGTATAAAACAGAGCTTTAGGCTATTAAGATTCAAATAATTTTCAGACGATGCATACAAAACTGCTGTAAGCTATATGTTATCCGTATCATTTGTTAAAATAAATGTTAATAGCTCTACATTCCGACAGCCATCACTGATTTAGAGTTTATCCATTACGCACAAAACATCTCTGGTTTCCCGTTCCCACTTCATTCAAAACCTCACAAATGAATCTTCTGTTTGTTTGGTGACCACTGTATTTTTTTTGTGTGTGCTTATGCGTTTCTTTGCCTCCAGTTTCATATCAAACCATTTACGCTTAACCTCTGACATGGTTCTTTGTACCACGGAGACAACATTAACAGCATCTGTTACCTCCCTCCAGGCCTTCGCTTTGCCTGTCCCTGTCACACCACTACTAACTGAAGAAAATAAAATGTTTTTTCTTAAGTCCACTTCACCCAAAATTATTTCTATCTCCGCTTCCGAAAAATTTTCTTTCTAATTTCTTTTTTCTTTCTCTCTCTTTCTTTCTTTGCGCCATGACTGACAGGTCGACTGGATGCACCTACACCTCCTTATATGGTGGTCATTGGCTATTCATGGGCGGGGATTTATACTAATTGCTGATTACGCTGTCACTTTATGATGGATTGGCATTCATGATCATACACACGTGTTTACGATCAAATCTGAGTTTCCTGCGGCATTCCTGAATCCGGAGTAGGTTTTTAGTAGAGTAGGCTTTTATGTGCAAATCTACATACAGATTTACTCACTTTTCATGAATGAGACCCAATGCGTGCAACAAGTGTAAATTGACAGGCTGCCTCTTAAGCTCTACTCGCCCATTTTCGGCCCTTCCGCATCGATAGAGCCCACCCCCGACCTTCTAGGAAGTCGGCGAGTGGGTGAACTCGACACTCGAGGAGTCAGGTCCACAAATGGAAAGGTATGTTCGTGAATAACTTTTGATAGAACGGTGGTATAGACTTGAAACCAAGCTCTACTCACCCATTTTCGGCCCTTCCGCGTCGATAGAGCCCACCCTCGACCTTCAAGGACATCGGGAAGTGGGTGAACTCGACACTCGAGGAGTCAGGTCCAAAAACGGGAAGGTATATGTTCGCGAATAACTTTTGATAGGAAGGTGGTATAGACTTGAAATTAATGGCCAAAAACAAAGCTGGAAGGGTACCTAGATTGTCATAGTTTGGTTTTTAGGGCCACTGATCAAGCTTTGGCGTTTTACAAGTTGGAGGTGACAAGAAAATAATTTTCTAATTTTAAACAATGGCTACAAAATGTGCAGGAGTTGACAACATATAGATGTCTACAAAAAAAGGCAATTGATAATACAAACACAGTAATCTGAATACAATACAACAAAATGATTACAGATCAGATATGTGAATGAAGGAGAGAGAACGAGGCCCTGCTGAAGCTCGGAACTGAAATTTACAAAAAATGCAAGTGCCATTTCATTTGTCATTGGTGATAATCGGCCGTCTCAACCTGCTCAGCCCTGGGTGTGGTGCCGTTTTGTGGCACTGCATGACTAATGGGCCAAAGTTACTCATCCATCAAACCATGTGAGCGGGCGTCTGTGAGCCACCATACAGCAACGATCCCCAGGCTGGTTAATGGCACTGTACTGTAGCATGGGAAACAGAACCAGGTGTCACCTCACTGTAAAGCTATGCTAATTAGCCAGGCAATAAAAACATTCAGGCTAATTAACAAAGAAAAGGCATATAAAAGGAAGGAATGTCAAACAGAAGAAGAGGGGGACGAGAGGGGGGGAAACTCAAACTGCGGCTCACAAAAGGAAGGAATGTAGGAGACCAAACACCGGCTGAGGGTGTGCTGAGTGTGCTCCTGTCTGCCTGCGGGGTTTTGTGCGGTTTGATTTGTGTGTGTGTGTGTGTGTGTGTGTTAAAGTGTTTGAGTATGAGGCAGAGGTCATAACGTCTGAGAATATCCAGCCCTTCGACATGGTCTCTTGGGTCTGTTTTCTAATTACAGCCTCTGCCATGTCAGGAAGATTATTCATTTTCCCCCTCAGCATTATTTATTTATTAAAAACAAGACACACTGAATCCACTGGATAACATATTAAAGTTCAAACACTTATTTCCAACATGGTCCCAGGATGTTCACCAAAACAGAAAAAGAAAAACTAAAAATTAAAATCTTACAAACTAACTCACCACCGAGCATCTCTCAGATAAGCTTTGACCTGATCTCCATTTTGTTTTTGATTAATTTCTTTTCTTGTGGTTATTTAGTTTAACTCAGGAGGACAAACAGACCAACCCGCAGAAAATGTCGGCATTGTATGTTTCTGCAAACCATGAATATGTTACATTTGCACATTTCATATATATCATACCTGACGTGACATAATACACCATTTTAGGGCCAATGTGATGATGTCATTTCATTAGTTGGTGCCAAAACATGACTCACCACCACAGGGCTGTAGACTGCATAGGAGTCTTAAAATGTCGTCTTGTTGTGTTATTGGGAGCCAGAATAGAAGGAGTCATGGCTCAAAACTCTTATCACATACCAGCCGCCACTGCCTGTAAACAAAAATGAAAAACAACTATGGTTAAATGCGAAGGGACGAAAGGACTGGACAAAGCCGATCATCAAAAATGCTCACATGTGCAGCGCACACTTCATATCAGGTTAGGGAAAAAGTATTTCCTGTTGTAGGGATGAATAACGTTATGTGTATTAAGGGTTATCATGTCCAACCAATCAGAAATTGGGAAGGTATTAAGAGGAACATTGGATTTCTCTGTAAACTTTTTAAACTGTTCAAGTGTCGTCTTCCTTTGTAAGATTGGCATAGTAATCAACCACAAAGCCGACCATCCCACCTTCAGCAATCCTGTCAAATCATCCATCCACTGAGTGAGAGCATACGGGTCGGCCAGTCTGGTCCCATTGGTTAGTGTTTACTTATTCAAGTAACACTCGCGGCGAGTGAGTGACCTGACATTTTTTAATTTCATATACTTTATTAATCCCTGAGGGGAAATTCAATTTTTTTTACTCTGTTGTCAATTACACACAGGTCCGAACACACACATGCACAAACAGGACCTAGACATGCACTAAGTGGAGAGATGTCAGAGTGGGCTGCCCATGACAGGCGCTCCGAGCAGTTGGGGGGTTCGGTGCCTTGCTCAAGGGCTCAAGGGCACCCTGGCAGTGCCCAGGAGGTGAACTGGCACCTCTCCAGCTACCAGGCCACGCTCCATATTTTGGTCCGGACGGGGACTTGATCAGGCGACCCTCCGCTTCCCAACCCAGGTCCCTACGGACTGAGCTACTACCACTGAACATGCATCCGTAAATCCAGTCTGACACTCTACACTAAAATGAGAGCCCTGTTGGTAGAAGAAACGGAGCTTCATATTTCTATATGAATTAACGAAGGGTTAAGTTACTCCCTCATTCACTCCACTTGGTGCTCTGCTGCTCTGAGTTCGGCGCTCTGGATAACTGAACAGTATTTCTGAATGCACTACTCGCATCGTCTTCCTCCATTGTCGAAAACAAGCCAACAGAGTTTGCTAGCTAGCCGTAGCTAATGTCTGTGGAGAATTGTTTTGCCTCCAGTTAAGCCCCACCCACCAAAAACGTCATACTGTTTACAGAAAAATGGTCTGGTGTGTCACCCAAGTGAGGATAGTGGCACAAAAAGCTATTGTTTTTTACCAAGACCTCACTGTTTTTGCCACCAGGATTGTGCCCACAAAACTGGGTATTTTAAGCCAAAGCATGACTTCTTCCAAACCATAACCAGGTGGTGTTTGTACCTAAATCCTACTACAAACGTTTTGTTTTAAAGTTTGTGTTTGCTTCATTATGTCGTGCAAATGTATTGACTAACTACCTGGAACAGTGACTACATGTACATGCAGAAAATAATCCAGTTTTTGCATCCTTTCCGGAAAAACACAATATTCATTTTAAGCTGCCTAATGAAATGCCTAATGAAAATAAATATTCTTCCAATACTCCTGTTTACATGCAGCCTCACGTACTACGATTAGCATGCTTTGACATGTTGTTTATCATGTCATGTCAAAAAATGTAAAAGTTTAACAGCTGAAACTGCCTGTTGTTTTGTTTCTTTACTTCAAATTAAGATTTTCTCAAAGTTTCCTACTGGTGTCACACTTGTTGGACCGTGCAAGCACAGCGTCCAACTTTCATGCCTTCATCCACTCTCTTAAAAGGTTAATGATGCGATATTTGTGCACACCCAGCAACCTGTTGATATCAAAGTCTTTCATAATGTTTAAAAGTAGGTGTGTCTCCCCTTCCCACCAGAAATGTGCACTTTGCTTTAAAGCTTGCATCTCCACCCAAGCCCTGCAAACTGTTGGCAGTGTGTTTAAAATGCATCCATGACAACAAACAGAGCTGACCCTAAAAAGGGGAGCGGCTGTGTAAAGAATGCTCTTAAACATGTCCTAATCTGAAAATGCTTCATTGGAAAAAGGCCTAATTTGGAATATCCAGACAGAGTTTGCTGCTTAAATGATCCATATCAATATCGTCATTTGCAGAACAGTTATGTTTGGTGGTCATGTGTTTTTGTTGTAGAGGCTGTGTGTGACAAAACCCAAATGACTGAGAAACCCATCTGCTGCAACGTGAAGCAGTAAAATGAACAGTAAAAAGCAAAAACAGGAAGAACTTCTGGATTCCACCATCCGTGTGTTGCACGTGCAAATGTTACAAGAGCAGGGTAAAGGCCTGGAAACCACCAGCGTGCTCTGGCTGAGGGTGTCAGGGTGTTACAGAGCATGAGACAAACAGGATCTTATAAAGGCCACACCCACTCAGGTGACAATTGATTACAGGTGTGTGTGTGTGTTCTGAGAAGCAGCAAAGTCAACACGGAATGTATCAGAAATCAATACAAATATTTTATTTAAATAAAAACGACTAGCAGTTTGCAGTGCCTTATCAGAGATGCAACTATCTAGCATTTTACAATAAAAGAGAGAAGATTAGAGAACACTGAGGAATACACAGATATGTATTTTAAATGTATTTCTATCTTGGTGATCACAATCCCTCGGGTTTATTTTGAGAGCTCCATTAATGGCTCCAAGACCCCAGAAAAAACATCACAATCAAAGCCCTTTAAGGCCCCATCACACCAACATTTAACAGGGTAGAACCTATTCATTTCAATAGAGCTGTCGCCATCACAAGATAAAACCAGGGGAATCTTTCACATTGAGTTCAACTTTGGTGAATTCTGATATGCAAATTCACACTGTTGATGGCTATGGTAGCCACCAGCTGTGTTGCACCATCAAATTTCATATTAGCCAGCTCTCTGAGTAGAAACTAGTCTGGAAGAGGAATGATTAGCAGACAACGGCACAAATACAGTAGGTCTCCTGAGTAAAGTGTTACACCCCATCACGCTGCAACAACTATTGAAAAGTTGGCGAATATTCTGGAACACGGGTTGCTGAGTTGACGTCTTATAAGCAGAAACATGGCTGATGAAGGTAATTTATAAATAAGTTGGTCATTTTTTCCCCTTCTGTCTCTTTTGTGTTACACTGCTTGGCCTAACAAAAACAAGTCACATTGTGTGTCTGATAGGGCTGGCATTGATTTTCACAAGAGTTCATAATAACAGTTATATCGCAGATTGTATGACCGTTTGAATAAATAGAATAAATAACACCATCAGCCAAATTCATCTTTAACTGTGTTTATCATGTGTTTTGTCTTTTTTTTTTGGCAAATAATTACACTCAAAACAAAAGCAAGAACAGAAAGAAAGTGAAATGATTAAGAGGCGCTGGATTATTTACATGATGTTATCATATGTTTTTATTAACATGATATCAGTGTTTCATTTTTAAATATCACGGTTATTGTCAAGACTGGTATTACCTCACCTCTAGCATCTGACATTATAAGTACAAATGATCTTTGTAGTAATAATATAGAAAAGAAGTGGATTAACTTCTCCAGAGTGAGCAGGCTGATCTCTGACTGCAGTCTGAACTCAGGTTTTACAAAATGTTTTTATTAAACTACTTAAATCTTAGATCTTAATTTTTGTTGCTAATTTATTTTATCCTATATTTGTGTGTCTTGCATTTTTTGTTTGTTTGTGTTGCAGCACTTGATATATTTTTTTCATTTCCCCTTACTAAATTTGAAACAATACACCAAAGGGAATTTCTCTCATATGAAAACCAACCTGGCAATAAACCTGATTATGAATCTCAATCTAACTGCAGATTATTAAATTGTCATTTCTTCACAGTGCCTGTCTGAATATTTTCGTCATGGTTTTAATGCCAAAACCAACATTTCCTCCTTCTTTAGACTTTTTTTTTGTCTCATTATCGTTTTCTTTTCAGTTGCATCGTTATATCAGTCATTGTCTCCACCTGGTTATTCAACCTGACAACAACACTTGTTCCTGATGAGCTGTGAAACTCTGCAGACACACCTGTGATCAGTTGTCATGATTGCGACTGTTTGCCTGCAGGTGTGGCCTTTATAAAGACCTGTGTGTTTCCTGCTCCGTAAACCAGCCAGAGTGTTGGTGGTTTCTCTTTGAGTGCTCTAATAAACTCACACATGTGCCTGGTATTAGATTTATATTCTCTAAAAAAAGATTAATGTTAAACAAACTGTAGGAAATCATTTTCTTTCAAGTTTTTACACTGTGGTTCATTAAACATAACGTTTTAACATGTTTCATGTGATATTGAAACATGTCATTGAACCAGAACACACAGCACAGCCTTTTCACTCTCAACACCTCCCCCTCTTTTCATGCTGACTCTATGCAGTAGTCTCCAGCCCAGGGGGAACAGTGGAGTTGTTTAAGATCCTGAAGTGCTCTTAGTGTTTTGTCTTTTTATTATAGTGAAAATAAATGAACTAAAAAGCCAAACAAACATTAGTCCTAATGAGGCAGTTAACAGCCAGAGACAGAACAAACACAACTATTGAAAGTGAAGCTGGGCTCGCAGTGATGTAATTGCCAGTTAAAAAACAGCAGCTTGATGGGCCAGTGGAGCATTTAAAACAATACACCACTCGGGCCTGTCAGCTGATCAGGGTTTATGCTCCTTTAGTAAATATTAAGATGCCTTCTTAAGTGAAATCCTTTAATTATCAGCCCGTTTCTTCACACAGACCAGACAGCTGTGTGGGCTCTAAACCAACTACACACTGCAAACAAAATCTGTATTAACAACTACACAAATCCAGCAACTGCTTTTTGTGTTCTGCCATCTAACAGTGCTGCCATCACTGTGGTGGCAAGTCAAAGCAATTCAGTATGTTTACACAACATTAGAGAATCAATTTATTCTGTTAGTCCGACTAAAACCGAGCTTTGAAAATACATGTTAACATGTTAGTCCGACTGAAATTGACTAAACTGAACTTCTCAAAGTCGGACTAACACTTCCAGATATGTGATTGGGGGTCGAATTACTCCTGCATGTATACAGTCAATCCAACACAAACTGGCCTAGGCACTCTGCGCATGCGGCCAGGGCTTTGACCCGGAAGTCAAAGCATTACATGTGTAACAGATGAAGAAGCAAGTAAGAATGTGGCGGACGGACGAGGAGACACAGTTCATGCCGTGTTGGCTGAAAGTGTTAAATGTTTTAAAATACATCGATGGGAGGAAAACACAGACTGGTGACTGTTTGGTCTGTGACATAAGAGGTCAACCGGAAAAGGGTTCAATGCTAACAAGCTGAAAGGGGCATATCGCCAGCTATTGTAACAGAGGCGGACATATTTCGGTCAAATCCATTCCCCTACTGTACTTGTATGCTAAGAATTTTTTCTCAAAATCATGGCTTAGTCACAGTCATTATACAAAGTGATGTATCAACAGGAGTATGTGATTGGTCCACGGCTTCATGGCGTCTTAAGTCATGTTTCCTGGGTCTAGGACACAGGCTTGGATGTGCAACCTGGAGCTGTAGTTCTCCGTTTTGATGCTCGTTTGTTTTTGAATTTCCCAGAATATAATTTCATTTGTAGCCATCCAGCCACTCTAGATCACAGCCTGTTCCTCTAAACAAAGACTTTCTCACAGTATAGTCCTGTCTTAACTGAATGAGATTCAATGGAATGGTTTTGGTTGCAATAAAAAGGATGGTGTCCCTACATCCTTCAGAAAACTCTAAACTTTCACATGGAAGTTTTAGCCAGATTGGTCCAAAAGTGTCTGGGTAGCAAAAGATGATAAAGTTGGTTGGTGTTAAGACCAGATGGTGGTCATTGTTGTAACTGATATAAAGACATGGGTTCTCATTTTAGTATAGAAACAAATGACTCTTCGTGTATGAGTGCTACTTCCAGCAAGTGCAATTAGTCTGCATATGCATAATGCAGTCATATTGTGGGTCTGCACTGCAGGTACAAAGTGGGACCAAACTAATTTTATTTAAGGAGCCACAGAGCATGCCTACAGGGACACTGGAGAAATGTGCCTCAGTGGGGGCCCACTCTGCCTAATGTGGGCAATCCACAGTCAGCCCCAACAAGTCCTCCAACCCGTACAACAACATAAGTCGTATGTTCAAACAACCCACAAGAGCATTTCCTAAATTAGTGTACCAACTGTGACCATTAACAGTCGCAGTGTAACATTATAAAACAGTCACAGTTGCACCGAAACAATGTGGTTAGGTCAAGATAACAAAACGTCTTGGTTTTAAAAAAAGGGGAGTTAGGGTTAAGTAATCATGGTTTGGTTTAAAATAAGTACATATCGTAACGTGTCTTTGAGTCACATGTCATACATCATGTCACATAAGCCAACATACTATGTTTAGTTAGTAATAAACACTGTTTTGGTTTCACACAGGACACTGACACTGGTCTCCTGGATGAAAGTCCGTCACATCGCTTTTCATATGTCATCTTACTTCCTCCTTTGTTCCCATGGTACGGCCACTAGAGGTCGCTGCCTTACAGTAAACATAAATATGGGTCGCAATCTGTTTGTAAAAATGCCTCTTGTGATCGTATTTTGGAGGAGGACAATCTCCTCAGCCCACACTTTAGTCTGGATGTGAGCTGCCCCAGCTGGATCCTGGAGGGTTCTACACCTGCCCAGCATTTCATGGCAACGGTGCCAACAGTGGGCTGCCCACTCAGGGCCACAGAGGCCCCAGAGGGCATCTTTGCTGTGGCATGTTTTATCTGCATTCATTTATTTCCATAAATCTTGTCATGCATTTATTGGTGCCTTTAAGTGGGGTTGTATTTCGGTTCATTTCACATCCCCGGCAATGTGTGGTCTCATAAGTTTGTACATGGAAAGCACCTGAAAGCTCCCAAGTTCATGATTTGTCACATACATGTACGTTAATGTTACCTTTTCGTTCAGCTGTCACTCACCTAGCTCCCCACAACTTGACTGACTTCTCTGGCTGCTCCTTAAAATGAGAAATATTCCATGTTTGTAAAGTTATCAGAGCATCAGCAGTTTACAACCAGCAGCTCCAGATTTATTCCCTGAACTCCACTTCCTGTCCCAGTTATTTTGTACCACTTTGTACTAATTCTACCTGTGCAGAGGTCGTCTCCTCAGTGACTTGTTGTGTACGTGTGTGTTTGTATGTTAAAGTGTGTGTTGTGGAGCTGCCCTGTCTGTGAGCTGGCTCCTGGGATCTCATAAAGTCACATTGTTGGAAGGTGTGTGTCTGCATACAGCAACTGTGCGTATGTGTGTGTACCTGAGCGCCAGGTGGCCCTCCGAGGCCCCGGGCTGGGAAAACACCTGCTTCTGCACCGCCTGCAGCTCCGTATTGTCCCATGTGTTTCGGCTTCATGTTGTTGTTGTGTAACAGTTACTGTAACACTCTGCTGAAGGCTGCATGGAGCCATCAGAGGAATCAGAACTACTCAACACTCTTACTGTATACACTTCACAAACCCAACTACTACTACTGCTACAACCACTTCTACCACTAATATAATATTACCAGTTCTATACTAAATGTCTGTCAAAGGGCCATTTGACATTTTAACACTTATAGCCATGCATACAGTTTTGAATTTAAATGCCAAAGCCTTGAAATGTCTAAGATTTCTGTCACCACAAATTGGAGGTGAATATATTCGGCAAATGGACCTGCTCTTGTACAGTGCCTTTCTACTCTTCTGACCACTCAAAGTGTTTTTACCACTATGAGTCAGTCACACACATTCATACACCTGCCACTCAGTTTTTTAACACACACACACAGATGACACAGCCATCAGGAGCAATTTGGGGTTCAGCATCTTGCTGAAGGATACTTAGACATGTAGACTGGAGGAGCCAGGCATTGAATCCCTGGTCTTCCGATTAGTGGACGACCCGCTCTACCTTCTGGGCCACAGCTGCCCCTTACTTGTGTTATCTTGAATTTACCATGTACAGTTGTGATCAACATGTGATCAAGTTGAGCACAAAAAACACTCGGTAATGGTTGGGAGAAGATCAAGTTTGGGCTTGAATCATGTTTTGGTGGCACAATGGAGAAGCCGTCGATGTCTTGGTACTTTTTGTGGCACTATCCCTGGTGGCCAGTCAATGATGGGTTGCTAAAAATCACCTATGTTTGGTGGCTACAAAGTCGCTGAAAACTTGGCAATGACTCGGTGAAAAACAACTGGTTTTCTTGTTTACTGGTCTCAAACAGTGGACTACAGCTTGGCAGGCATCTCACCAAGGTGCCACACCATCCACCATCCCCTCCACCTCCTGAGGGCAAAGCCAGCTCAATAGTATGTCTCTAATGAAAAGTACAACTAACATTTCTGGTTTGTAGAAATGTACAATGCCAAATTTTCTTTCTTGCGACTGGGCTGACTGTTCAGCATAAAATTAAGTTACTTATCTGTTGTACAGTTTGGCTGTCCCAAACCTCTTGTGCTGGCCCTGCTAAAGCCACTATCATATATGCCAGGGTCTACTCGCTGTTACATGGCTTGAGCCTGGCCCACACCACAACATTTTTCAAATTTCAACAGATGTAAAAAAATACGAGAGCCCCCACACATAACAACATGTTATGATAGATTTAGCAGTTTTGTTCCTATCTTCTGTGGAGAGCAACGATTTGGGCAAAACAGCACCCAATTCATAGACAACCAGAGTCCAGAATCTCAGAATTGCAAATCTTGCAAATCTCTTGCAATCTAATGTGACTTTAGAGCAAACAAACATGGCAGGCGACAGGCAGGAAGAACTAGCTGTTTGTTTTTGCGCTACTTTTTTTTTTTTTTTTTTTTTTACAGAAAATTCACAAAGAGAGAATTTTAAGAAATATTCATGAAGTAGTTGAGAGGGCATACACATGGAATACACATTACAGCTGCAGGTGAGTAAATTCTGAGTTGAATCCCATTTGATATGCGACCTTCAGGACTGCCGGCGATCCTCGGAGTTCTCTCCTCACAACAGGATATCGAGTCAATAAGGTTAAACATATTAAATATTTGCAATCTAAAAATTGGTGCGTCCAGGTTGAACCTTAAATCAGATCGAAGGATGACAAGAAACACTCGTGACTGACATACCTTACACCACAGGAAGATCTGGCAAGATGATCTTTAGAACCATCAAAGTCGTGGCTTTGCTGCTGATCGTCTGGTGGTGGGGGGGGGGATCGGGCCCAAGATCAGCTTGATTCTCGTGCACCTGGCTTCAGGCGCAGCCATTCATAGAGCGGCACGGCACAGCTTTAGTGCCTTGCCTCCATATGAATGTATAAACAGTGTAGAGCATCTGGACAGGCCCGGGCATCAGCTCATTGTCCTCTGCCAACAGCGCTGTGTCTCTTCTGCTCCTCTTGTGCTGTGTGCAGGCAGAAGGTGTGGGTCAGGCAGGATGACGCAGCAGTTGTTGTTGCTCTGAAACTTTCTATGGATTGAAACTTTTCAAAGCCTGAAAAAAGTGGTGCAACATAGTATAAGTGCCATTACCTTAATGCCATTCAAATGTTTTGTCATGGATTTTTTCCATTGAATCTCATTCAGTGAAAGTTTCTCCTTCTTATATTTGAAGTCAGAAGGTTTAGAATCTGTGTCCCTGAAGTGAGTTTATGATTGTATGGCTCAAGATTTTTCTACCTGGCTTTAGGTGATTTACTCCTTGCTGCAACTAACTGACACAACCACAAAGTTTCATGCAAATATATGAGTGATGACGATGTTGGTTATGCCTTCGAGGGAAAATCCTGTACGCTACTAAAAAATACAACAACCCGCAGTAAGACGTCCTGCAACTGTAGCGTCATTCATGCAGAACCACACAGGACTGGCTCAATAATTTAGTGCAACAGTTTTTACTCTAGCATGACTTAATATATAATAATGACATCAGTGACAGACAATGGCATTATTGTGTGGCTCTGTTGTCGAAAGGAATAACTAATGATCAATCACGACGCTCTGCTGGGCTGCGCCGGTACAAGAGGCCATTTTGCAAGTATTGATTTTTTTTCCCTAAGGTATGGGCTTTACCCTGCAGTCCTGTATATGTCTGAATAATAGATTTAGCCCATTTCACAGGCCTTGAGTCAATCACAGTGCCGTGCTCTGTGTTTTCTCTGGCTCAGCTCTCTCCTTTCAGAGATCCCATTCAGCTCGAAGCCATCTACAGCGAGAGCAGAGAGCGATGAATATGTTCTATTCCACTCAGTCTTTATTTTTAGGATTGAGTAGACTTACAGATGGCCTACATAAAACTGAATAGGGCTTCATTTTAACAGCGGGGCAGAGAATTGGCCGGCTTGCCATTGTGTGGTCTCTATTATGGGAATACGGGGGAGTTTAGTAATACAGCCTGTCCCTCGCTGTCCGCGCGCACGGCCAACATGATTTTCCATGATGATTTCTGAAATGGGTTTGTCCTCGGGGTTTGCGGCTGCGCTGCCACGCGGTCGAAGGTCGCCGCTTCTGAAGAGGTGGCGCGATTGTTTGGCTGCTGATATTACATCTCGCTCCCAAAACGATTCATTTACTGCGGCCCGTCGCCCAATTCCATCTGCTCGAGCCTTCAGCTAAATTGAAGAGGACAGGAATATAAGTTTGAAGAGGAAGCGTTGAGAATTAAAGTGGAGATATTACGGGGGTCTCTCCCCGTGAGATCAAATTAACACGAGCCACATGAGACGTTCTTAAGACCAAGACGACAGGAAAATTAATCAGGAAAATGAAGGGTAATAAATTAGAAGGTGTCAAACTGGTTACATACTAGTCTGTTAAGTATGCTGGATATTTAGAGATTTGAGCTCAGTCTCACATCTCATTATGAGTTGGTGGCAGTAAGTGTATCCCCTATAAGCTCTGGTTCATTATATCACATAAGTACATCCTGAAAACCCACATCTATCAGTTTTTTCCTCCACTCTTTGACCACTGGGATCAGACTACATGGTATTTTTGCATACGTGATGATCACCATGTCAGATCAGACGATCATAGAGCCGTAAATTCTTGCCGTGACATGGCAGACTGCACGCTGGCCCCTGAACAATCAGAGGCTGCCATCTATCATGACTTGAGACAGGGTTCCCATGGATCCTTGAAGTCTTAAAAGGCATTCAACTCAATCTAAAAGTAGTCTTGAATCAATCTTTCAAAAATCTTCAAAGTTGAGACATGGAAAGTAGGATTTTATCAGCACAAGGCAATGCACGCAAGGCTTGACTTTTTCAAACTCGGTGTGATGAGAAGGCGGTGGAATCCCACAAGAGTGAGAATCACAATCGCCAAGAAATCTTCAGGTGTTTCCCAGTCCTGCTCCACCCTCATTTGCGCCATGAGACAATAAATACTTGGGTTAAATTTGTCCCCGATCCTTTTTAAATGGCATTTAAAAGGTCTTATATCTAACTTGCCTTAAGCTGTAGGAACCCTGTGAGTGATGTACACCGCTGATTGGAAAGTTGCCAAGGACCGACTTCACTGTTCCACCCGATAGCACTTAGCAGGTTGTCCACTAATCACAGGTTTGGAGGTTCAACCCCCGGCTCCTTCTGTTAATGGTGGAAATTGCTCCTGATGGTCAGGCCAGCATGGGACTCGCTGTGTTATCACTATGTGAATGACAGGCCAGTTGAAAAGCTCGGCAGATGAAGGCACTTTATAAATGCAGACATTAAAAATAGGATCATAGTTTTATAAATGTAAGTGGAGCTGGAAGCATTCATCATCACACTGGTGAATACATTTTTTCCCTTTGAATTCTAATACTATAATATGTAAGTCAGGATTTGACAGATTCAACACACTTAGGCCATATCACTGTATCATTTGATGCTCATAGCACACTCCAAGCACAGTAGCAGGAATCAGCTCAGTCACCAGAAGAAAATATTGCCTGTTTGTTTCTTCAAACCATGAATACGTCACATTTTAAATGTTTCATATCAACATTTATGAAGTAATGTAGTATATGAGCGGACTTTGTAATCCAGAGGTGGAGGGGCAGGTGGATCGTGTGATGCCTGCTAAGCTGCAAACCAGAGTTTGAGGCCGGCAAACAACAAAACAGGTTGTTTTTACTGGCTTTTTAGCCTCCAAACATCGGTGTTTTTTGGCCTAATATCACAATCACAATTTGCCTCAGAGGACTTTACAGCATACCACATCCCTCTGTCCTTTGGACCCTCACAGCGGATAAGGAAAAACTCCCCAAAAAAACCTTTAACAGGGGAAAAAAATGGTAGAAACCTCAGGAAGAGCAACTGAGGAGGGATCCCTCTTCCAGGACGGACAAACGTGCAATAGAAGTCGTACAGAACAGATCAACATGATGAGGTGTGGACAGACAGTCAAATGAAATGTATCCATAGTTTGCAGAAATGTACAATGCCAACATTTTCTGGCAAATGATTTGACGAAATGTGCCGATCCAGAGAGCAACAGTATGCTCTAACTACACTACCAACACATTCTCACTCCGACCTCGTCACACTGACATTTGGTCATGGACCTTCCACGTTCCAATATGATGTGTTTTGGTTGTTGACATTCTGGGACGCTGTGTCAAGCTCTGCCTGTTACATGCATTGTCTTCTTTCAAATTACACTTCCGTTTCAACAGGAAATTTACCGTTTACATACAGTCTCTTTCAAAATAGATGCACTACAACAGTACAACACCGCAAATTGACTTTTTTTTTTCCTCCAACAATTAACGCATGTGGGGTTCGGCAACAAAAGCACATGGTTGGGTTTAGGAAAAAAGAACAGGGCTTGGCTTTAGAATCTTACGGGAAGCAGTCTCCTGGGTGAAAGTTGGGGTTTGTTGGAACTATCCATCAATTCCTCCCACCCACCCTACTCGGACTTTCGCTGTGTTATCTTTCGTTCTTGCCCCCCGACGCCGCCAATCACTGAGCCCGTTTATATGCACACAATAAACCGATCATTATCTGATTTCTGGAGTTACTAGATTATTCAAGTGGTCATGTAAACAGCATAATCCGATGTGCCTTATCAGATAAAAGCCATTATCGGATTATGAGAAATCGGATAAACACACCTAGCTTTTTCCTCAATAGTCCGTTTTATTCGGTGCATGTATACCATTAATCTGGTATCTTTCGTTCCTTTACATCTGCGCATGTGTGAAAAGTCGTAGAAAATATGCCACTTGCATTTCCAGAGGTACAGGGGGACGTACTGTCGTCTCATCGGGGCTCATGACATCCTTCATCAGATCACAGTTTCACAAATGCTCTCCGAGACATCCTGAAATTTTCTCTTCATTCTGGATCTGAGAATTCCTTGAGGACCACTCTCTCCCACCAGTCCTTGCTCTGGACGCGCATCCAGCAAGCACTGTGTTTTGGTAGGAGTGGAGGACCCATCATGCTGAGACCAAGGGCAGATGCTTGCTGAATGAAAGCCCATCGTCGTTTTCTCCTCATGGAGAATAAGCGAAGGACAGCAGCAGTGTGTAGCCTATTTTGCAGGCTTGACAGCTCCCACATAAGAACAGCCCTGACCGTTAGCGTTGCCTCCATATTCTTCTTATTCTTCTTTGTGTAGCGTTGTCATGGTGAAGAAGACAGGATGTTTTGAAACTAACAGGAAGTTTCTTCTTCTTGTTCTTCTTTTTGGTATTATTTCGGTGTTAAGGTGCATTACCGCCACCTACTGTAACAGGAAATTTGAGTTTTATGTCATGTACTTGGACAGAAATCCGACTAACGGACTGAATCATGTAAACCAGGGTTTTCTGATTATCGCATTACTGAAGTGCATGTAAACGCGTCAGATCAGATAATTACCATTACCTGATTATTCCCAGTTATTTGATTATTGTGTGCATATAAACGGGCTCACTGTTAAACTATAATGGCAACTGTCCACATATCATGCTGACGTTTAAAGGACAGCTTTTTTCGTCAGTGTCTGATGCCACAAGTCACAGCCTAAGCGCCGGATTTCGACAACTTCAGAAACTGGACATCCAAACATTACAACCATACTATATGTCAGTGGTTTCAAAACATTGAAGGGCACGCGAGCCCTTGAAACAAATCAATTTCTATTTGCGACTCCTCACCACCATGTTATGAATGAGCACTTTAAAGACTGATTATTTCTTAGGGACCTGAAGAAAAAGTTGTCCAGAATTTTACTGGCAAAAAGGCTAAATTAGAAATGTTACAAAAAGAAAAGTGCAACACAATTATCCCCAAAAACATAGACATCAGTCTGCTGCTATAAAAGCCTCCACTCTTCTGGTTTCAGGCTGTCCACCAGATGTTGGAGTCTGGCTGCAGGGAGTTGTTCCCTTGCAGCCACAAGAGCAAAACTGAGGTCCAACACTGATGTTGGCTGATAAGTCATGGCTCAGTGTTCCAGCTCTTTCTAAAGGTGGATCGGGTTGAGATCAGAACTCTGTGCAACAAAGTCTTACACAACAAAATAAGAGAACCATGTTTTTTTATTGACCCGTGGTGCATGGGGAACATGTTGAAACAGAAAGCAAATGAAATGTGTGGAAACATTATTCTCTAAAATATCAAGGTATTGCATTAAGATTTCTCTTAACTGGAACTAAGGGGCACCAACCATTAACAAAACAGCCCCAAACCAAAAGTACAGTTGACAGCGTCCTCATACTTTTAAACATAGTGTATCTTTTCCTGGAAAAACAAACCCATTGCAGCTGCCATGTCCGTCCACACCTCATCCCCTGCCCTCTCAGACCAAACAACAGCAACCAGCAGACTCCACTTCCTGCAGCTGACATTTTCTCAAGGTGGCAGGTTTCTTCACAGCTGAGTTAATGAAAGTGACGCGCCTCCCGCCTCCCGCTGAGGCGACTGCCGCGTGAGGCGAGCTGCAGATGGAGAAAGTGACAGACAACAGCTTTGAGGCCTTTACTGTTTTAAAGAAATATAGGCTTTGTATCCACACAACCCCCTCCCCACCCACACACACACACTCTCAGGTGGGGTTTAATGCAGGATTACACACAGATGATCAGCTGTGAGCTCATGCACAAACACTCCCATGACGTCATGTGAAAATCTGGTCTCAGATTTTAAGTTTCTTCAAATTTAAAGCTATTCGTGAGTATGGAAATGCTTTTTAGTCTAATAAAACTCTTCAAAAGCTCGTAGAAATGCTTAAAAATCCTAACTCAGAGAAAGTTGACGTAGTGGAGGAACACGGATGAGTTGAAAGGAACATATCCTCATGATAATCAGCCGCTTTCACAGCCTTAAGATGATCTGAAAGCAGAGCCGATATAGTGAGTCTCTCTGCAGCTAATCCCGCCACTGTGAACAGGTTCCTGGATTTATCCTCCGTAATCTCACACTAAGAGTTTAAACATAAGAGGAATCCCACAGTCTTTAACGCTGATTGCATCCTCCAGGAGAAAGAAGGCAGATAACACTGATTACATGTTTTCTCCTCTAAACTGTGTTTTGACAGCTCACGCAGCCACAGATGAGGTCACTAAATGAGCGAGGAGAGCGGAGAGAACAGGAAGTGGAAGTGTCTGACAGATACGTTTCCCTCAGACCCAAAACACAGATAACAGAAGACCGGTTATCAGTGGGAAGTCCAGTTTTAGACATTCCCACAATCCAACATCTGTCAACATGAAACACGTGGGCTCAGACAGGTAGCCAAAACAATAGGAACAGCTCAGGGTGGAAGGACTTGATTCTGAACAGCATCTATCGAGGTGGGTTTTCATGTTGAATAAAAAATAGCAACCTAATTATGTAGATTGGCAGACTGGAATCAGTCATTTTAATGTGAGTTTCCATAACAACAAGAGACAAGAGCTCAACAAGGCCGTCTGTGTCTGTGAATTGCAGGTACACAAGTTAAAACCATACTGAAACACAGATGTCAGAGTGAATGTTATATGTTTGTTTGCATTAAATGAAACTAATGAGCAGAAGAAATTACACAGTTTGTGTTCATTTCATAATTCATATGCATATTTTTTTTTCAGCACATTTGTGCATTATAAAGGCAATTTCTAAAACACTGGACTAATTGTGTCTGGGTAAAAACATCTGTGTTCAGTGTAGCTTGAAAGCTACATGGTGTGGTTAACTGCTAACTGGCGTGAAACCAAACGCCACCAGTGTTTGCAGTGCCCATCAGTCCTTCTGAAGGTAGTATTCAATAGTAGGCCTACAGCTGCTAATGTTAGCTTTATCTCTGTAAAAATCACCATTGAGAAAAGTCATTCATCCTTGAGTCTTTAACAGGGTCGCTGTCAGGATGTTAGACACACTGAGATCCATGACTCCACTTTCTTCTGTGCAGTACAACCCCATCCTTAAAGGCATTTTTGACCACCAAACAAAGCATGTGAGACATCTTTAGTCATTTGAGTGTTATATCACCCACTAACTAATGAGTAAATGTGCAGCGTAAAGGCCTTTGCACACTGAGTCCGATGTGTTTTTTTTGTTCGATGCATGCATTTCAAAAATTTGCTATACGAGACAAAATGAAAAGACACATTTCCTCTCTTGTGTCTCTCCACTGGAGTTATTTGTCTGTCACCTCTGTCTCTCCCCGTGTCTTGCATTTGGCACCACAGCTGCATGAAGGGGCTGAGCTGTCCTCCGTCTCTCTCTCTCTGTCTGTGTCTGACCTGTTGAATGTGAGCTGTCTAAGTTATGATTCTGATTCTTGGTGAAACAGCTCTTTAAAGCCTTGTTTGCACTAGCGTATATGAACAGAGACGAGGCAACAGGAAGTACATTCATTCCTATGGGAATCTCCGTGATATCCGATGTGCCTGCAAAACTTCTCCCCTCCATAATATTTCGGTCCAGAATTTGCCGCAAGTGCAGTAAAAAATTGAACATTTGCGGTGGATTTTGGAGAGATCGTATGACAGTGTGCTAACGTAGCTAACAGGCTGCTAAATGCCAAACAGGCTATTTCCTTCCATTCACTTGCCTGTGTTGATCGTCACGTGAGTTTGTGTGATTAAAAAGAACTTGTTTATCTAGTTTTAACACATTGTGAATTTGAGTGATGTTGTTCTGTTATACATTATATACAGTCAGATTGTCTTTATGACTCATTCAGCCTTTCATATGTCTTTTTTTAATTAAATATTTCACAAAACGTGCCACGTACCTGAGTACCAAGTGCATATTCCAAATTACTGGATGGCAAAAAATGGACAAAATTAGCCTCTCCCCCATGGCTACAGGTAGTTTCTATCAGTTTTCTATCTATCCATAAAGAAATGTACTTCCTTGCGTTGGACACTAGGGGCATCGTCCGTACATTTACGGATCAACGGACACCAGTCACATACGTAAGTGGAAATGAGGCACAGAAAATCAACCCTGTCCTGAAAATTTTAATGACAGAATAAAGTTTCAGAGTCAGTGTGCAAACGTGATTCACACAACATGAGGTTGTACTTATTTTTAGATGTGTGCCAATTTGGATGAAAAAGTCAGACTCAATGTGCAAAGGCCTTAGCCAGTTGGCTTACTTTAAACTGCAGTCCTTTAGCACAATGTTCTAAAACCAAGTAAGTGACAGTTTAAGAAACAAAATGCATGGTGGTGCAGTGGTTAGCATTGTTGCCTCACAGCAACAGGGTCCCTGGTTTGAACCCCTGAGCCTGCATGTTCTCCCCATATCAGCATGGGTTGATCCCGGGTTTTCCTGCTTCGTATCGCAAGCAGATTGTTAATTGGTGATTGTCTAAAATGGCATAGTCAGATTGGATGGTGAATGGCATGGCACCTTGGCGAGACGGCTGCCAAGCTGCAGACCACTGTTTAAGACCAACTAACAACTAGACCCATTACTTTTGTTTTGGTTAGACATCAGCAGCATTTCCAGTTGTGATTGCGCCAACAAACCTGGTGTTTTATGCCCACACACGAGCTTTTCCAAACCTTACCCAAGTGGTTTTTGTACCTAAACATCAACTTAACTTTATTTATTCTGGCAGTTGGAGTGACTAACTTGCAGCGACAAATGGATTTTGAAGGAAATGTAGTGCTGGCCTAAATACATGAAGAGGAAATCCTGAAAATGTAGACTTGATACTAAATGTATCTGTAAAATGTCTCCAAAACATCTGATCTTGCAATGCAGTATCTGCTTTATTATCCACAAGATGATCCAACTTATTATGGTTATGTTTAGGCACAAGCAGATATTTGTCTCGGTTTTTAAACAGGAGAAGTCTACAGTGGCTAGAGGCAGGAAACACTCCATGTCTAACATTTAACTGACCCTAACCTTAACCAAAGTACTTCTGTTGCCAAACCCTAACCGCATGTGGGACTCAGGATGTGAGCCCCAAACTCTGATGTCACAGTGCTGCACTTTGTATCCTCGCCATCCACCCCGACCACCGCCCTGCAACTCTGCTGCGGTAGACGAATGTTTCATTCACTCAATAAAACATCGCCTGTGAACAAGGTCCCACCAGCGATCACATTTGTCAGCGCAACATAATTGGAAGAACAATTTACTGTCGTAATATAAATGCAATTTCAACGAGACAGCTTCCAATTCTTGTGAGGTAAAGCTGAACAGTTTATTATTATTATTATTATTTGCCTAAAAACAGTCAAAATAAAAGATTTCCTGTCAAACCAATCCAAATTACCTCCTTCAAAATTACCTCCTTCAAATTACCTTTTTATATGCTGATAATTTGTATAGCCAATTAGGCTTTGAAAGAGTCTAATTGCTGCCTAGATTATGTTGGAGTGCAGGACGCACGACATTGCTGCCTAGATTATNGTGTGTGTGTGTGTGTGTGTGTGTGTGTGTGTGTGTGTGTGTGTTTGTGTGTGTGTGGTTGAGGAAATATTGGTTTTGATTAATGTAAACATTTCTGTCTCATGCTGGACGTCAGTGTTGACTTTTTGTATTAATGGTCTTTCCTGAGAGGATATTGTAGGAAAACAAGTGAAATAGGTAGCCTTTGAACATTTGTATCAATAGTTTGCGACTTGCCAGATATGTTAATAAATCCTTCCATACTCCCCTAATTAAAATGTTATTCAGGCAGCACTATGTTCCTTGTAAAATGCATCTGCTGTCAGCCTATAAAACTCACCATGTGTATTTTGTGTTTACAGAATGTAAACTGATATGTGGTCGCTGTGGCCCAGGTCCTAATATGCTTTCCTAAAACAACTTCACAAAATCTGCTTGTACGCTCAGATGATTTCAGCCTGTTTCCAAAGCAAATTGAGTTGTTCCAAGAAATGCAACAAAGGAGTGTCAGTATGTTGAAACAAGACAGGATTGTATGACACTCAAGGACACTTGAACAGGGTGGACACTCTGGGATTGAAGAGGGCCCTTATGGCTGCAGTAACGTCTCTCTAACCACTAAGACCTCTCTTCCTTCTTTAACCACTGCCGGACTGTGAGAGTGAACTGCAGCATGTCCTTCGGTTAGCACCTGACCACAGGGCTGTTTGAGAATAGACAGGCCTCCTCTGGACCAAGATGGAGGGTGGTGGTGGACTTGGTTGTCACCGGTTGTAGAAGAGAAGTGAGGGTCAGTGACTGTAGGTCTGTGCCTCTCAGCAGCATCTCGTCACATCATTGGGTGTTTTTTCCCCTCATTGTTCACTGTGGAAAAATATATTTGTTCCTCTGAGGGAATTTCTTCTTCTTCTTTCTCCAGTTTCATGTTTTTATCCAGCAGTGAAACTCTTCCTCTTCACTTTTTCATACTTGTGTGCAGTTTTATTTTTATACTTATTTTCTTTCATTTTGTAAAATTTTCTATGCAAAACTTCTACTTAAAATTTAGTATATTTCCAGTGTGGTGTTTCTTGTATTTCACCCTTTGATAACTGGAGAGACATCACTTTTCTTGTGCTGCTGTCAGACGCCTTTTGCAAGTATTTAAACCTTAGAACCCGGAGCTAATTGGTGGGATTTCTTTCAGAAACATGGGAAAAAAGGCAATGATCTGGTCTATGATAGACTAGAGTTATTAAAAAAAAAAAGAAACTTGTGTGTGAGAAATGTCCCACAAATTGCAGATAAAATAAAATAAATTAAAATGGAGAAATAAAAAAATAGATTAAAAAAATATGAAAAAGTCCCACAAATTGCCAAGAAATAAAAAAATAAATTAAAATAAATAAGGAAATAAAATAACAGATTAAGAAAATTATATAAAAAAAAAAAGTTCCACAAATTGCAAAAATAAATAAATTAAAATAAATAAATAAATTAAATAATATATTAAGAAAATTATAAAAAAAAAAAAACTTTGGAAGAAAGAGTAAAGCTAGAGGAAAAACTATTTATAATTATCATTATTAAATTATGTTACAGAATTATAATTTAATAATATAAATAAATAATTTAATTTAATTATAATTTGCACTCTTTCCAGGTCATTTCATTTGTTTTTTTCTAATTTCCCTGTTCTTAATTTTCTTTTTACTTTCTTGCTAATTGTTTTTGGGTCGTTTCTTCTTTTGTTGCTCATTGCTTTCTTCCCATGTTTTTAAGGTAAAAGGGGACACTCACTGCTGCTCAGCCTGTGAGAACTATTGTGTGAAGACTGCTGTAGCTCTGGAGGAGCAGCAAATACCCTCATGATGTCATACTTGTAAGCCCTGTTCGCACGGGACTAGTATTACCTGGGGACCTCTAGTAATTTGTAATAATTGCAGAGGTCTCCTGTGATCTTAATCCCGTGTGAATCTGCCATGTCCATGTTTTACAAGTCAAAAAAACACAGTAAATGATCTGGCATATTTTGCCAAACACAGAGGTCATGTGAAAATATTAATCCCGTGCAAATCTGCCTCTTTCCCGGGTTGAGAATTATGGAGGCTGCATTGGCTGTTATGAAGGTTCTGACAGCACTTTGGGTGCAGGAAGCTCATCTCACTACACAGCATGGACAGAGTGCAAAATCTTGAAAGACGATGACATGTATATGATGTCATCGGAGTAATCTTTTGCTTGGGCTACAAATTTCTAACAAATTTAGCAACACAAACTGGGGGTGTGAAGTTTGAAAGAGTTTCCAGGGACCAGATCAAATGTCTTGTGCGAGAAAGCTGCTCTTGATTGCCAGATCAAATGTCTTGTGCGAGAAAGCTGCTCTTGATTGGTCAGAATTTCCATGTGGGAAAAATCAAGGAAGTAAAGCAAACTTGAAGAAGAGTACACTTGCAAGATAAATGTGACACTTTCTAATGTGACAATGGAGGGACAACTACACAGGTTGATTTTAGCGCTGCTCATCGTGGACTATATTGCTGTCATTGTTCATTTTAGTCAAACCATACAGTTTGAAAACGAGGCGCGGCTCCAACTAGAAAACAATGTTTTGAGGCATTGGGTGTGCTGAATGTGCATATTAAGGCAGTACAGGAGGAGGTGCACATTAACAGGACTGTAACATGCTCATGTTTAACCCAAACAATGTGTCATGTGACTGCTTTCCACCACAAACCAACCACACCAGAGTTTGTTCGCAACCGGACTGAGACCACCTCTTCAAAGTTCTCGGTCCGGTTGTTTTGGTGCGCACCCGAGTGCGAGTGCTGTGTTCACATCTGCCCAAACATACCACACTTAGGGAGCAATGAGCTTGGTGCAGACTAATACTGAATGATATTCAAGTGCTGCATGGACGAAGACAGATGGAATTTGGAGTGACCTGTTGTTGCATCTCCCCGACAAAGGCACTACAACTAGTGCTTCCACCAGGGTGTCATATTTCCATTGCTGCCATTTTAAGCCAATCAAAGCTGGAGCCAATTAAAAATCTGTGACAACAGCAGAGTCATTTGACCTGGGAGTGAATGCAGATTGTGACTTTTCCCATTAAATAAAAAAGCCAGATGTTGGTGGGTGTTTGTGGGTTTTTAGTGCAGTAGGAAAAGGGTTTGACCGAAACTTTACTCAGACTTTGGTGAGCTGTCCGGGATGTCGGGGACTTTTTGTGTCCAGGCCCAGGGGCCCATTGTGACATAATCCATCTATGACTATGATTACATTTGCAAATGATTATTTTGGACAGCGGTGCATGGTTGCCTGTAATGGCATAGCATATTGTACATTTGAATATTAAGGTGGGGGTGTTTCCCCCCCAAATCTATATAATAATCACTGCCTTGTCCAAGCGATCCAAGGCAGAGAAATAGGTTTCCACCAGCAGCACACTTTGGCTCAGACACCTCAGCTGCACCTTCATTACAGTTGATAAAACAGCTTGTCACATCGGACCAAAGAACAGTGTGTTCTTGACCTTTTCCTGGAAATTTCACATTGTGTTCTTGACAACAGGGTCTAGATGTTATGATAGGATGTCTTAAAGTTTTTGCAGCAGGTTGCTGAAAGGTGGCGAAGTCAGTGCAGAAACAAAGGGAGGAGGAAGAGAGACGGAAAGTGAGAAATTGAAGCAGACAGCAGGAGAGGCAGAGCGGAGTAAGGAGCACAAGACTGTGTGAGACAGAGTTTGCTTGGCGGAGCTCCCTGAAGCGCTGCACATTCCCGCAAGATTAATTGAAGCCATTTCTGTTTTTTTGTTTTTTCAGTCTGTGAATTACCTCCAGATTATAGAGAAACAGCTGTTCGCCCACTTCCCCCGGACTCTGCCTGCGTGATTATGCATCGAGTGACAACCAAGACAAACATCCAGCGCTCGCTCGAGCTGCTCCGACGAGGCCGTCACGCCTTATTGATGTTCTTCCCATTTCACAACTTGTCACTCATTTGCATAGCGATTAATAAAACAAATCAGACACGTTAATTACAACGACAAAGAAATATTTATTAAATCTTTTTTTGTTGTTTGTTTTAGTTAGTCATAGCTGCTCCAACACGTGTATTTACAAAGAAATTGCCTTTTTGTAGAAAATTCTAGTGAGGGATTGAGCAGGAAACAGACATTAGAATAGTTTAGATGAGTACAGGTCAGGAGAGGATGGGGCTCATACAGGCACAAGGTACACTTATTACAATGTCAAAAGAAATGTGCAGTTTTGTGGCACATCCACGTCTAGTTTGGGAACACAGTTGCTGCTAACTAAAACCTTCCCAATGCTAGATGCACTGACAAAAGCACACATCCTTTTTTTTTTTTTGAAGATACAGAGGATGGAAAACAGACGCTGCAAACCAGGGACACAGTGGTGTTGGCTTCAGGCTACATGGTATCAAAATCAGGTGAAGAAGAAGTCCTTAGAACATTTGACCCGCCCTCCTCGTAGCACAGTTTGCTCAATAGAACATGAAACATCACAATCCGAGGTGGAAAACAGACTTCCTCCCGCCGCAACACATTGAGCTTTTACACCAATAAAAGCCAATGGTGTCTCCTGTTTCATGCAACACCGCCGTCACGGCGATCTGAACAGCAGCTTGGCTCGGAAACAGCTGGAGGTGAAGATTAGCGAAAGACCACAAACGGACACAAAGAACATCCTGCACCTTTTTTAAAGACACTTTTGATGCAACAATACAATGAACAAGAGCGGCTTTTGGGGGGAAAAACAGATATTCTAGCTCTTGGAGATCCATCTGTTCTGTCTTCAGACCCTTTGATCTGTGATTGTAACCCGACCACACTGCATGATATGTGCCATGTCTGCACAAACACATTTACAGAGAGAGGGTGCAATGTTGATCCTGTTATTATTATTTTTTTGTGTTTCATATAAAAGACATATAAAATGAAACGAAGCTTTTTTTATATCAAACATTGAACTTTTTTTTCTTGCTAAGAACATTAATGTGCCCTTCAAAAGGTGTGAAAAAAGAGAAAGTATCTAACACTGTATGTTACAACAGACTAATTGCTGGATACACAGTATCCACAAAACTAACTGATTGGTTTTTCTCATCGTGGTGTGGCTAGAGGCAACGGTTACAGTGACAGGGACTCTTAATGTTGAACTGAAACGCATGGAGGCTGGTAGGTGTGAGGAGGAAAAGATTTTCAATTAAGTGGTCATTTGTGCCCTCGAATGAAAAACGATTCCTGCGCTGAATTATTCGCTTACAAAACTGAGTAATTTTTACCCTCAAAATACTTCATTTATATCCTTTAAATTAATAATTCCTCCCCTCAAATTAAAAACGTATGGACCAAAATTTCCTCAGACTAATAGCGCTGTGTTATCGCCTTCAGTTCTTTTCTCCCCGCCACTCTCAGCTCACATTTAATGACATTTCTTTTTAGCTCTCGCACTCAGATATGTGGATTTTCTTTTGGCTTCAGTCTGTGAAACAGAGAAAAGAGGAAATGAAGTAATCTGAGATTATTTAATACAAATGTAGTCATTGAAAGCAGCCCAGTGCATTTCTGCAAACCAAGGTCTCATATGTAGCACATCAGTGCTGTTGATAAAGTGATATAAGCTGACTCTGTCACTGTGGAATGGACGGGATGGCGCGACACCGAGGAAAGATGGCTGCCAAGCTGCAGACTACTGTTTTACCGGTTGTTTTTGGTGACCATCAGCAATCCACCTGTGTTTGTAGCACTTAACCTTGAGCCCCTTTTACACTGCCAGATTTTCGGCGAATGTTGGGCCGTTTTGCCGGCCAGCTGCGAGCGCTTATACACACAGAGGCGGAATGGCGAGTTGATCCGAGGTGCCCAATTTTCCGCCTCGTAGGGTAGACATACTGGCGGAACCCTTTTAGTTTAAACAGACCGAGGCGGCTTTCCGCAACGGGAGGGGCTGTTGATGACTTGTGGGAGGAGCTGTTGATGACGCAGCACGTGCGACCCACTGGCGGTGGATAAACAGGAAACAGCTGATAGCAGGAATTAGCGAGCAGCTAGTAGCAAGAGGGAAACGCAAACCTGACAGACACTGTAAAGATGAGCAACTGGGGAGACAAGGAATTGCGCGCCCTCTTTGTCCTCGCAAACGAAGAGGCCATTAACCGTCAGATGACGGGGGAGGTGAAGAACGGGCCAACTTACAAAAGAATCGCCGCCTGACTAGCTGCGGCTTCCCTCCCACGTCACTGTTTACGTCACACGCTGAGCTACACGTTTTGTTACTTGCTCACGCCCCCCATTGCCCCGAAAAAGGCGCATTCTGTATAAACAAAAGTAGGTAGGTGGCATTTTGCTGCACTCCCCGATTTTGTTTTTATACTGCCAATGCTGAAAAAAGACTGATTGGGCTTTCCTGCAAATTTCCACAATTCCTGTTTTAAAAAGGGCTTTGGTGTTTTGTTTCTGAAATCTGAGTGTTTTTTGCAGCACATTGTGACGTTTTCCAGCTGCGTCTTGGCACCGAACCAGGGTGATTTGCACTGGACCTGGGTGTTTTTAGCGACACCTTGCAGCGTTTGTCAGTGGCGTTTCAGCCACTGATTTTCACTGACCTTTTCCAGTGGCTTTTGTGCCACCAAACATGGGGGTCAAGTCAAAACGTGACCTTTTCATAGCCATAACCAAGTGGTTTTTGTGCCTATACCTCACCACAACTTCACCACAGCATTGTTAAGACATGTAAGGTGTCGACATTTGTAATGTAACGTATCTGTAGTTTGTAGAAACGTACAATACGAACATTTTTTCAACAGAATTAATGAATGTAAAAAATAATCCCAACGTTTTAGGTGGTGAAGGTACGAAGTAATGCTACTAATATGAAAGACAGAATTATCAATTCAGTATCTGATGTAATATTAAACTGAGATCATAGATTACATTGATCTGATCTCACATAGACTTTAGTTTACTCATCACAGAGAGAACTACTCAGCCTGTGAAGACGATGTGTGATGTGTTCTGAGTCTCTGGAGGAACTATTTGATAAAGTTGTGAGAAATAACCATGATGATGTCATCGGACTTGGGCCTAAAGACCAGCAGTGAGGAGTCTGAAAGAAATGGACGGGCAGGAATAATAACAATAATAATAAAAAACACTATTGAAATGCTTTATGGTATTTGTAGGATCCTGTGTTTGAGGAGGTTAAGGCTGTACTTGAGACTTGTATTTGAGGCCTCTGTCTATATCAATATCTTTGCTATTCTTGTAAAATTATAACTTAGACGTTAAACGTAATGCATACTACTGATGTGACTTTGGGTTTTTGAATGACAATTTAATAACTTTTATTGTGCTGTACCAGTGAGCAGGCACTACAGGTCTCCTTCAGCAGTAAAACCAGCAGGAATGGTTTCATCTCTTTGCATGAATGTAAAGGCTATCACTGTTGCTGAGAGTGACGGGTGGAAAACAGGGTTGGGCAGCAGTCTGTATTTTCTTATCGTCATATTGTCATTACCAGAGATTGCAGATAGCTGATGCGATTGCCTTGGGCGACAGACGGGGGGAGGGGCTCGAACTTTCCCTGCGATCGCTCATTGTAAATGTCAGTATAGCCGATCTCACAGCTCAGCTGCTGTCATTAGTCAGACATTAGTCAGACAATGTAGTGATAAAATAATAACAGCCTGGTGATGCTGCTGGATAAGGTAGCATTTAGGAGCCGTGATCAAATTTCACACTACTTCTGACAACGGAGAAACATGTAAATGACAGCTAGATTGTGAATTTGGCTGTAATACATAGCCTATGATCACTTCTCAAACAGGAAGAAGCAGCTTGGCTGTGTAATAGTCTTGGAACAAATGAAATGCGTGATTAGAAACTAATTTAAAGTCAACTGTCAGTAACTAGAGGCATTTATATACATTCACAAGTGGATTTGACGCTTCAGAGATGCAAGCTTTTCAGGGGGGAAAAAGAGATGACGCATTAAGAGAGGGCCGTGGTTACATGTGACGCACAGGCCTTGGATGTTGGTGAGCGGCCGAAATGGAGAATGGAGATGCAGGGTTTTATCAGATTGCACAGCGCACTTGTAACGATTGGCAGATGATAACGGATCACAAAAACAGGTTGCTTTAAATTAGAGAGCAGAGTGACGTTTGCTGATTAAAAGTGATCAGCAGCAAACATGCAACTCCTCCAGAAACTCCTGAATGCAGATTTTGGACTTTATTTGCTTGTAAAATTTCCTAAATATTGGCAGGGGGCAAAAACAATTGCTCTTCAATCGTCGATAGTCGAGCTGGTTCGGCACAAGCCTAGTGGAAAAGATATGTTTACCGCATGTTCCTGCTTCGACAACATGACTACTGATCTCAGCAGGAGCACTACAAAGCTCCTCATCTCGCTCTCCTTCTCTTTCCCTCTCAGCTCGACCAGTGCTGAGTTTCAGAGTTTGCCCCGAGAGAACAGGACACCTCGCTCTGTTTATTCCATCTCTGCTGGTGGTCGATTTTTCATTCCAGAAATAACCGGTACGAGAGCGCCCCCGGTGTATTTTCTGTACGGGCGCCACTTTACACGACATCAAAGAGGGCAAGTGAATCACACACCACCCCCACACACACACACACTACCACCACCACTGACTGCTCTGAAACTCGGCCACTGTCTCACCGAAACATCTTTAGCCACAGAAAACTTGTGCTGCTTTAGTCGAGGAGGAGTAACCCTCTTGATTTAAACCTCATGTTAGGCATGGACACATCCCTGAACTTTTGTAGGAAATTTTGTCTCTATATACAATAGCTGTGTTATGACAGTGATTCACAAAAGCAATAGTGTAATAGTAAAACTACATTTTGACATTTTTTTTAATGACAAACACAAATATTCTACGACTTCTACACCCTGATAGCACATCAGACTTTTTTTTTTTCTTCCCGGACTTTGTTAAAAACAATTAAAAGACCATCAGCAATCAATCCAAACAAATACATAAACTGTACTCGGTGTTTTTGTATGATTGTATCAAAAAAAAACTGTGTAGTATGAACTAACTTAATGGGTAAGTGTTTGTTTTATTGCCTTTCTACTGTACTTACAGACTAAACCGGAACAGAAAAAAGCACGAGGACTTCACAATAAATAGGAAAATACATTTTGCCTGGCAAAATACCAAAATCCACTTCTACGCTCCGTTCAAATATTTTACTGTACACCCGTGTTGGCTGCTACAATTGAATTAGGTGACTTATTAAAAAACAAACATTAATTATTAAACCGCCCCTATCCAAACACTAAAAGATGAGTGCTTCTTTAACGTTTCTTTTTTTAAAACTCTCCTCCACAGTCTGAGACGATGCATCCGACTCCTTTTTAACCTGAGAGGAAGGTTAAGTCATCAAAGGCCCGCCCCGTACCCCCACGCCATCGGCAACCGTCTCCTAGCAACAACATCCTTCTCGTTTTCCTCTCCGTCGGCCTATAAGCGATGCGTCGCTCCCGGATCTTCTCGGAAACCTCTTCCACTTTGACGTGAGATTAAATCATGTTACATGTCGGGGGTTATGTGATGTTTTCCTGAACACAAAAAAAATGTTAAAAGTCTGTAAACTTTTGAGAGATCCTGCTGTGCTTCTTTGCCATTCAAGCCGACGAGCGTACTGATTGTGTAGTTTGTGTTCTGTGTGTGTGTATATGTTTGAAAGCATGTATGTGTGCATGTCTTTAACACAAATAAATGTTTAATATCTGCATACTGTGAACGGTAGCGAGGCAAACAGGTAAGAGACTCTTTCATCTCGGGGTGCCGCGACAATCGGCACCCACCAGAAAGTCAAGAATCACTCAAGTTGGCAATTCAAAAAACAACAAAGGCTTCAGTGTCGAAGTCCCGTCCTCTCTCTTTTCACCGAGAGAGATTGTCAGTATTTTCTTTTTCTTTTTTAAAAAGTGCTCCTTGAGGGGAGGGGTTGCAGGGTAGGGCGGCCTGTGGTCCAATCAGGGCAGTCCATTCCTAGGGGGAATCCTCAGACTGGGCGCTATAAAGACAAGATGGCAGCCAGGAGTATGAGGGCGGAGCTGAGCAGGGCGACTGAAGTCTGGCGTCGACCGGTGGAGTTAACATCCCTTCGAGCCGGCTCTGGCGACTCGTGACCGATGCCGTCTGAAGGGAAAGAGATGAAAATGATTGATGGTTACATTAGCTTAGCAGAGACACTGGAAACAGCAACAAATGGAGGTCATGTTCTCACAATGAAGAAGACACTTTCGATTAAAAGTCCAACATAAATCTGCAGACTACATTGAATTTAAAGCCTATCCCAGCTGTCACTGGGCGAGAGGCAGGGTACACCTTGGACAGGTCGCCAGACTATCACAGGGCTGACACATAGAGACAAACAACCATTCACACTCACATTCACACCTACGGACAATTTAGAGTCACCAATTAACCTGCATGTCTTTGAACTGTGGGAGGAAGCCGGAGCACCCGGAGAAAACCCACGCTGACACAGGGAGGACATGCAAACTCTGCACAGAAGGGCTCCTCCACCCACGGTTCGAACCAGGAACCATCTTGCTGTGAGGCGACAGTGCTAACCACGACACCACTGTGCAGCCCCTGCCCATTTTTGGGGGCAAAAATCTTTTTCATAGCACATAGCAAGAGTGGTCCTTATTAACAGTGCATCTCCTAAAAGCAAAAAAATGAATAAAATTCTACTCAAAATTTGGGCTGACTAAAAATCAAATGCTATTAGAGAATGGAACCAAATAAACTGTTTATTGGACACATGTCTTTGACCAAATGAAATGTGATTTCATTGGTTATTTTGGTCTGTCTTGGCTGGTATGGATGTCTGAGTTAATGCTGGACAAAGACAAGGACTCAGCGAGGTCATATCACAGTTAATCATGTTAATTTAATTGTGTTAAGCCAGCATCGGGATCATGATTAATATTTGTTTATCTGTGCGGCCCTTTTTCTCGAACGCCTCTGGGTTGGACTTTGTTTGTGTTATTGTGTGACTAAAAATCAAGGTAGTGAAGCTGTACACCAGCAGCTCCTGTGTTCATCGAGGTAAAATTAACGTTTTTGTCAATGGAGTCTGGTTTTGACAAGAACATTACGTTCACTTCCTCGTCAGAAAGGGCTGTCTGTTTGGGAAGAACTGAACATACGACTGAATAAATGAGACTTGGATTGTACTGCACGAGTTGTGTGAGAGTTTAACAGATGTTCTGATATAGTTTTGCTGTTGTTGAACGTGGACCCCTATGACTTTAATTTATTCATCATTTTCTCCATTTTTGGATTCTATGTAACTGTGGAGGCATGCAAAAAAGTTTTCCTTACAATTCAACTGAACACTTGGTGAATAATTGATATACAAACGGTCATTTGAGGTGTGAAGAGCTCCTTTAACTGTGTTATTGTGTCTGCATATAAAAATGACTGTTAAACACTTCAGAGTTCATGATTACATGATAGTTTACAGTACGTGCTCTATACTAAGTGTCATATCAATTCATAAATCATGGCGTATAAAATAAAAACACTCAAAAGGAAATGAAAAGAGAAGAATTTTATCAGCAGACATAACACAAACATCACGTGCTGTATATTCCCACCAACCTCTGGGTTCTAGAGAGTTGTGACTGTTGTCCTCAAAATCGACCCCTTCCTGCACGGTCCCAGAGTTTTTCACACAATTGTCTTTGCAAAACAAAGAGGAGAAAAGATATGTGAAGATTAGAGAAGTCAAACGTCACTCGTCCACAGCCTGACCACAAGCTGGTGTACAACAGAATGGAGAACTGGGCAGAGTAGACTCAACAATCTGAGACTCACTTTGAGGCCTGACGAAGACTTTGAGTCGAAGGCAGCTCCTTCTTCCCTTGTCGTCAGTGATGGAGGCTGTGGAGACATCGTGCAGAGTTAAGAACAAGACACTTTTTATGTGTTACCTACACTTTCCAATTTCAAAATACCTTTTTTTTTATATAATCTAAGGCTGCATGATTATGGTTTAAAATAACAGCGGTCATATTTTGCTCAGTAATGAGATCATGGTGAGTCATCAAGTTTTTACTCAATCTCTGGAAACAAAACAGTTTGTTAAAGCAAAAGAAATTACATTTTAATTTGACAAGATTTTACTTATCCATATTTTACTTTATAAACATACAATAGCCTGTAAAGGACATCGATTTAAATGTATAAACCTCAGGACACAAATCTGACACTCCAAAGTATCAGTATCCCCACATCACCTTTAGTTCTTGTACGGCTCATTAGCATTTGAGAACTTTGGCTACTTTTGTTGATGAATATAAATAAAGTAAGGAAAAAAAAAAAAGAAAGTATCAAACGGTGTTTTTGTATTGAGACCAAAAACTTTTCATGATACTCTTCTTGCCAAGATTATCGTATAAAAATGGCACCCAGCCCTACCAATATGTATACTATGACATATCAAAATATGTCTGGATATTTTTCCATCCAGTTTAGCATGCAATCAGATTGTCTATGTTAATACCTTAACTAAATAATCGAATCAATGCTGTACCTATGGCGTAGGCTCTGCATCTATGTAGAGCCTACGCCATACCCTATGCTGTAGCTTGACATGCACCTCCCCAGAAATGTAACTACACCTTGCAGTGAAGCAGACCTCCTGTCTATTTTTGTAAGCTGAAACCATTTCCCTCAGTGGAAAAAAAGCTTTTTGCTAGGCTAATTTATATAATGTAAAATGCCATAGGCTTGCGCTAAAAATATTAGCATGTTGTATTTGTGGGCAAAATGTGTCCAGCAAAAGACAAATGCGTCGTCTCTCTGTTAAGCCACGTTCAATGTGTGTTTAATGTGTGTTTTGAATCAATTAAACTTTACAGCACTTCACAGAAACCCGGCCCCTAGCTAGTGTTTTGGAGGTGTAACTGCAGAGTGACACAGACACACCACCGCACAAGTATAAATGCTCACAAGGGTGTAGGCCACATGCATAAGCTACAGCATAGGCTTTGCATAGAGCTGACACACAAGTATAAATCCTGCTTAAGATGAAATTTACGTTTCAACAATGCTGTGGATCATATGGTTAGATTTGGGCACAAAAACCACTTGGTTATAATTAGGAAAAGATTATGTTTTGGCTTAAAATATCCAGTTTTGGCAGCACAATACCTACTGGAAATGCAGTGATGTCTCTGTAAAATAAAGCCACTTTTTGTGGCACTATCCCCAGTGGAAAAATAGCAATGGGTTGCTTAGAAAAACACATTTGGTGGCTAAAAATTTGCTGGAAACACAGTGATGACATGTCAAAAAGTGACCAGTCTCAAACAGCTTGGTGGGCATGTCGCATCAGTTTCATGCCATCCACTGTCCCCTCCACCTCCTATTGACAAAGTCAGCTCATACTCTACGTCATTGTATGAACGTATATATTCAACGTTTCTGTGGTTTGCTGAAACATAAAATTCCAACATTTTCTTCTGGCGACTGGACTGTTTGGACCTAATTTGACTTCAAAAGTTTCCGTTCCATTTAACAACCATAAATTTATAATGTCAGTCTTGTAAGACGGCACGCTGCATGTTGGACCTTGACCAATCATAAACTGTCCCTCCGCCAAGTCGAGGCAAGACTTTGACTCAATATGGTCACCTGATAACATCCCGAAAAGCAAAAATATTTTGCAGTCTGCCAGTTTTGTGGTCCGAGCCACAAGCTCAATATTCTCCATTCACATTCATTTCATGTCTTCACCCAAGACCTCCTCACTCTGTAAAATCTACCTTCATTCATAAACATCAGCTAAACAGTAAAAATGAACAATCTGACAAGGTCGATTGTTTCTCCATCAGAGGTATTCCACACTTATCTCCTTTAAATACTGTCTGAAGAGCTTTATCTCGCCTTCTGAACTCCCCTCTCATCCTCATGTGAAAGCGCTTCTGCTCCATATTTTATGATATGAAACAACTCAATGTCACCCTCATATTTCCAAGTCTAATTTGGCCAGGGGCAGTCATTTCTGCAGATGAGTGGCACGCTGTTATGCTCACCTACAAAATCTCATTTCCTCTGTTTCCTGATTGTGAAAGGCAAAGATTAAAAACTTTTTCGTGGGATTGCTGTGATTGTTTTGCGGAGCTAACAAAACTAATTAGTTTTCAAGTCGTGCAGGGGACCAAGTCGCTAATAGAGCGCTGAGGGTGTCTCCAGCTGTGACGAATGACTTCAACGTCTGTCTGCACTTTTGTCAAGAACATTTTTATGTTCTTTCTGACCTTATGTTCATCCCACTATAGATATCCTCTTTTCTTTTTCTAACATTTCCTCATGGGCCTCCATATACCGACCCCTGTCATTTCCTGCTGCCTGCCGAGTCTTTCAATCTGTGATTAATCTGACCGCACACAAACACACGCACAACCTGGAGTGTGTTTGGATGTCCGCGACCGTGTCTTGGATATGCATGCACGCATGTATGTAGTTGTGGTTGCATCTGTGCACAGACATGTCCACAGTTTGTCCACAGACACTCCTCTATCCTTCCGCCCAGACGCTCCGTGTGATGGATTCTAGCCGTGCGGTGAATTCCTGATAAAAGAAAACCATGTCAGTGTTTCCACTGCCGCCGATGACTCTGGCTCTTATTTCAAAAGCCACTTTATCAGATGCCGCGCGGCTGTGAGAGGAGATAAAAATCATCTTTAAAACTTCACCATGAGAGGAATATTGGAAGTGAAGCAGCAGAGGGAGGAAATAAACGAGAGAGAACCGGTGTCAATCATGCTGCTTCTGTCTGTGTCAGCGGGTATCGAGTAACTTACCTCACACCCCGACGGTGGCTGGAACAGACGGGAGAACTCACTGTCTCAGTTTCTCTCTGAACTCAACTGGCCGAAACCCTGTCTTTGTCTTTCTTTATGCCTCTCATGCTCCTTGTGTTTCCTTGGCTGTCGTTATGTCTCTTTAACTTTCTTTGACTGCTATAAAGTGAACTTCTGCAGTCCTGCACGAACGTGTGTATATATAAAGACACATCATAGGACAAAAGAGACCATTGTCCCAAGCTCTGATCTGGGAGATTTTATTAGTCTAATGAAAATCTTTTGATTCTTTCTCAATAGAATCATTAATTGTTCAGTCCACCTGTTCTCAACCAATGGTCCGGAGACTTTAAAGGGTCCTTGAGGGAGTTCCAGGGCATTCCTACAAAAATAGGAACTAGTTTGTCACTATTCAATTCACTACAGAGGTGAGCCCAATGTGAGTAAGAGTCACAAGATTGACAATTCTGATCAGAGGTTTCACTTCCTCTGCGGTTATTACCTCCGCCAAGGTTATGTTTTCACCAGCGTTGGTCTGTTTGTCTGCAAAATAACTTGAAAAGTTCTTCACGGATTTTGATGAACTTTTCAGGAAGGGTTGATAATGGGACAAGGAACAGATGATAAAATTTTGGTGGTGATCAGTTGAAGCGAAGTGGATAAAATAATAAAATGGCGGGAAATCCGAGCTGCTTGGCGGAGGTCTTCGCTCTCCGAGTGCTCTCAAACTGTAGTTGACAGTTGACAGTTGACATACACATGCCGCGTTTTTTGCACCTTCAAGTTAATTGTTATCATTGTAGACACGTGGCAGATGTGCTCAAACGCAAGAACGGTGCACACGTGTTCCCAAGCACCCATTTTTCAGGCCGCGACGGCTGCCCTTAGAGATAAACCGAGTTCAACTGTTGGAAGGCAGCAGTGCGTACCACATGTCATGTGACGAGGAACAACCAATCGCAGCCAACAGATATCTTCCCTAGGATGATATGCGCACACACTTATAAACAGTATCTGGAAGGAGATCAGCTCTGCATTCAGGATTTCAGGTAAACGGGATATGGTACCGTGCTACGCAACCTCAGATGCAACCTGCTGCGGGGCTCTTGGCACAAAAAAGGCACAAAAGTAGCGTCCAGCGCTCGTGTTTTCCAGGAGTTAACACTGCGGCATATGTACAGCCCCTATAGAATTCTGGTAACGGGGCTTTCAAATCAGCATCCCAAGCCCGGATCCCTAAAGTCCACTTCATTTGATTTGTGTGAACACTGTTTTGTACCAGGGCCCAGTTCATGTGCACTCTGGTACGGTTTGCATCAGGTGTGAACACCAACTGTACCAAAGCACGGAGGCGGGCTGCTATGTAACATGTCCACAATGAGTTTTTAACCAGTTACACACCAGTCTCATTTCAATACTGATGCCTCTATCTCAGACGGCACTCATGGTGAGACCCAGATCCGGCCTCACTTCCAACCTGCAGGGAGGTGGAGAGCTCCGAGCCCGACTGCAGCAGCTCCTCCTCCTGCCAGGAGCAGAGCTTCAAAGTGCTGCTCCGCCATTCACAGGGCAGCAGTGTCCATCTGTGGCCTTTTCTAAACTGTAGCACGACAAAAATGTCACGTAGATGATGATGCAAGTACTCGGGTACAGACCAACATCACTAATGTGAAAGCTGAGTGTCAGAGGAGGGGAGAGGAGGCACAATCATAATCACACCTAATATGAAAACATCCTTAATCACATTTAACAATCAAAATCTTTTCAGATGGAGGTCCTTGAAGCAAAATGTTATCAGAAAGCAGCAAAAAATGTCATGTCTTCAAACTGCTTATTTTGTTCAACCAATGGACCAAAAAAAAGATGAAACAGCAAGTTCATCATTTGGATGTTTGGATGTTTGGAGTCACGGAAAATTTCCACCACAGTCACTAAATCAGTGTACAAGATATATTAAACTGCAGGTAACCATAGAAACCATACATATGTCTCCCGCTACACTGCAATTAACTTGCAGCTGAAACAGACCGACTACATATGTTGTATGGCAACATATTCAAATCCATCAACTGTTGTGACAAACAAGCTGTTCTCATTATTTCTATGAATAACTTATTGCTCCCGACGCCCCGATACAATCAGAGAAAACCAAAGCCGTGTAGAGACGGTGTTATCTCTGGGATTTTGTTGAAAGATCAGAGCTGTGTGTAAAACCCTGCCATGCGCAATCGAGTTATAATTGACGAACGCAGAATTGTGGCGTTTATAAAGTGCAGACTTTTCATTAGGTGTACTGGGAGAATCTGCCGGCCAATCAGCAGTGGACATCCATAAAAAGAAGCAGCTGAGTGTGTGCTGTGAAAAGAGTTAATGGCATCAGCAGGAACAGTAGCTGCAGTTTTTTTAATGGTAAGAGGGGCCAAATTAAAACTATAAAACCACTGATTTCAATAAAGCACAGCTGCTCTTGCTTTACTTTCGCAAGTGACCGTGGTATGAGTGGGATAATGCACCCAGGGGTGTCATGAGGAGACCTTGTCGTGCAGCATTACCTCTTATGGACAGCTTGTTATTGTTCTGATGTGGTTTTTAATGTAGAGACTGACAGTAGAACATGTTCTTCGTGTGCTTTTAGTACTTATAGGTAATTATTTGTTCATGTACATGGCTGCAGTATTTGTCAGGTGATGTCTACTATAGAGAGAGAAGCTCTTGTCTGTTAATAAAATATTCTTGTTGCAGCTGTGAACGCTGTGCAGTCTTTTCTTTCTCATGTCTGTGTTCTTCTATTTCCCTGATTCTCTGACATTGTGTCACACTGTCTTTCTCTCATCTCTCTTTCTCACCCTCTTTCTCTCCCCACACCACCGTCCCTTCGCAGATTCCAACACACACACACAATTACCCGACTGTCTCTCTTCCTTTCTCTCATGTCTGCCACCGAGGTCAGAGTCTGGGTTTTCTATCCTCGAGCAACGCAGCCGTGCTTCACCATGACTGTAACTCCAGCTCTGCCTGCAACTCTAGACCCAGCGTTAGTCAGGTCATCCGGCCGCCGCCTCACCATGACAACGGTAAACCTCTCGGTCACACATTCAGACACATGTTGCACGTTCGGTCATGCGCTGCGGGGCTCGTGATCGCTGCCATCGCACGAACGGGACTGGCAACACGTATCGCAGATCGCTAAACAGGCTGGGGTGCCGGATGAGGCCCAGCTTTGGTGTGACTGTGAGGTGAATTAGATGGATCCTGATTTAAATACTTTGGGATCAGATGTTTTTCGTGTTTATCTTGGGGAACAAAGCCCTTTGTCTTTGTTTCAGCCGCTTGAAGCCGAAGGGAAACTGTCGGGGCACTGTGCTGGCGGGGTTCATGTCATTATCGATGTAGATCTGCACTGGCTGTACAGAGCGGGACCCGGGCGTTTGAAGCGCGAGGGCTTTACAGGGAGACAGTCATCTCTCTCACACAGGGAGAGCCAGACTCTCAACTGTCTCCTCTGAAAATTGGATTTCTATCCCCTGAGATTAGGATCAGGCTTTCCCCGCTCCACCGAGGCTCTATTAGAAAAACATGCCGCCCTCGGAGGCCACGGGAAGCTTGCAGTGCAGGCCTCGTCGTCATCTCGGTGACCTTTGACCTTTTAGGACCAGCCGTAATACTGATCCCACACCAGGGCAGCTTTCCTCAGGGTGTTTGTCTGTCTGCCAGACGGGCAGGCCCTTAGCCAACTGCAGGTGTCATCTATTTGACGTCGCCCCACCCCCCTTCTCCCCCCTGCCTGGGGCCGTTGATGATCACAACGGAGGACAAAGGAGTGTCTGTCTTCACCGAGACAAGCAAACATGAACCTCCCGTCAATGTGTCATTTACATGCCCACTTAACAGATTCCAAAACCATATTATATGTACAACACTGGTATTGACTATCAGCTATTGTTGGGCTTTGTTAGACACAGACAACATGTGATTTGACACTGATACAGCAGCTGATGAAACATAGTTCACTGTTGAGCAAACAGCATTTCTAGATGTGGATGATGCTGAAAAAACAAGCATCTGCATCTGGAAAAATATGTTTTCCATGTGTAACAGCAAAACTTACTTTCTAAATGATGCCAGTATAAGCTTCAAGGCTCCAAGACAGACTCATTTAGAGAGTCTTTGAGTGAATAACTGATGACACACTGTAAGCATTCAATTAAAATCAAGACAAAGAATACTTTTTTTTGCAGAGACAATGTTAAGCTTGCATGGACCTGAAACTGACAGAAAAATATAAGCTACTGCATTTTAAAATATCTTGTTTTCTGATAAAATTCAAAGTCAGGCCTGTGGATATAAAACTTTTGTTTCAAGCCTAAAATTCTGTTGGTGCGTCGCTAAAAGCGAGCTAAAGCTAAGGATTACTCAGTGCAGATAAAACATTCAGCAACGTAAAGCTGCATTCATCAATAGAAAAAAATGTTTTTTCAGAGACAATGTTAGGCTTGCATAGACAAGGAACTTAAGTACAAAAGATAAGCAACTGCATTAAAAAATAAATTGTTCTTTGATAAAAGTAAAAGGCACAAGCCTGTAGACATAAAAAAAAGTTCACTCCCCCTAACAGTGAGCTAAAGCTATAAGGATTACACTATGTAGATATACAACATGCAGCAACTTAAAGCTGCACTCATCAATATTTTTAGATTAAAAATGGATGAAATTACAATGTGTAATGTGAAGGGGGTCGCTCATAATGAGGACCCTTCAAAGAATTATCACCTAGCCCACTGTGCAGTTACCCTCAGATCTATAGAGCATTTTAGCCTCTTAGCTAATAGCTTTCTTTTTCTCAGCCCACAACTTCACTGCTTTGGTTCACTCGCATCAACCTCGCTTTCAGCCACAGGGGGCAGCGTTTTTCAACAAAAGCAAGTTGTCTATTGTTTGGTGCTGGGCGGGTAGCCTAGTGTATCAAAGTTAGCAACTAGCTAGCAGTAGCATTTAACAGGTAAAGAGCGAGATATTTTCCCAAAACAAAGCAAAAAGAAGAATAAGTATCGGACTTAAATTCATCAGATGGCCAAAAACATAGCAACGTAGTACTGACCAATCATGTTTGAATGACAGGTTAGCAGTTTAGTTGGAGAGGCGGAGCCAAATTGCTGAAATGCAATCTCAGAACCCATCGGTTATCAGCTTTTAATCAAGTTTATCTGCACTCATATGCAGTAGGGCTGCAACAATCGGTCGACTAATTGATGACTAATCGACTATTAAAATAATCGGTGACTATTTCTCATATGCAGTAGGGCTGCAACAATCAGTCGACTAATTGATGACTAATCGACTATTAAAATAATCGGTGACTATTTTAGTAGTTGACTAATCGGTTTGAGTCATTTTTCATAGAAAAGTACTGTAAAAGTACCCCAAAATACTCTTTTGCAGCTTC
>NC_065514.1:12165174-12297770 GCF_006386435.1 Epinephelus moara | reverse complement strand
CAGCTTTACACACTCCCCAAAATACTCTTATCGCAGCTTCTTACGTTCAAATATTGGCAGCTTTACACACTCTCCCATGATGGTGAACCAAAACCCTTTGGCGTGAGTTCGAAACAAGACATTAGATGACATAATTTTGGGGTTTGGGGGAGACAGACCGACATTTTTCAACATTTTAACACATTTTTCGATAAAATGATTAGTCGACAATGAAAATAATCGTTAGTTGCAGCCCTAATATGCAGATAAGCTTATCTGTTTACAGAGATTAGTCAAAGTGACCAGTGCATGGAACAGGAAGTCTTGGCCAGTTATCCACTGGCACAGGATTAGCCCTAATTATTGGCTCCTGCTCTCCAAGGCTTTATCATCATCTGACAATAGCTGATGGGTTCTGAGATTAACCCCAAAGGCCCTGATCACACGGAAAGCGTTTTAGAAGCTGGTGGCGACTTTTTGTTGTTGTTTTTAATGAGACTGAAGATGTTGGGAGGAAAAAAGAAGAAATTGCACGTATTTTTTGCCAGAGCACTCTGAACTTTCCCATTGTCCAGTCAGACGATTTGAGAGGCGGGCCTTCTGTGGCGGTCACAACAACAAGTTGGTAAACAATGGAGGAGAAACTGGTGGTAGCGGTTGCTGGAAACCCGACAATAGACAGCAGGTTGGCAAACTGCCCCTGAGTCATCCTACAATATGCCTGGAAACAGCCATCATTGAGACGAAGCTCCTGGACCAAGTGGTGGTACTCCCCGTGATCCACCCTCTTTTTAGGGTCTCATGTACCCACACAGATCTCTGTTTCCCTGTGCCCAACAAACTATTTGCTGACAGCCTCTCACCCTCAACCAGAGCTACAGCAAGTACCCTCTGCCTCAACATTTTAGGAACTAGATACTAATTGCTGTCAAATAACTAAAATAAACAAATAGTAGATTGATTACATGGGAAGATTACATGGTTGCTCTGCGCTCTGCCGCATGTTTTTATGTCTACATCATGACTGCGTTTGTGGGTGGGTGGCTGGGTGGGTGGGTGTGTCTGTGGGGGTGTGGGTGGCTGGGGGGTCGATGGGAGGGGCATTTCTTCTAACCATGTAAAGCACTTTGTGCTACATTTTTGTATGAAAAGTGCTTTATAAATAATGATTGATTGAATGATTGAATGATTGAATGATTGAATGAATGAATGAATGAATGAATGAATGAATGAGGAGGAGCAAGCGTTTTTGTTTTGTTTTTTCTCTAGTGGCATTCAAATAAAGAAATTAAAATGAGATGCAAAACATTTCCATTACTGCTTTAAATCACTATAATAATAATGAAGCGTTCTGAATTTGCTAAAAACAAACAAACAAAAAAAACTACTGATATTGACAGACATCCTTTCCACAGCAAATAGGCTCAAGGGTGTTGTAATAGTCAGACTGGAAAACATAATTTCTCAAAGAATGATGTTGAAGTATTTATATAACTGATGACCACAACATAAATCTATAGTACTGTTTGGGGAACACAGAGTTTACCATTCAAAGAAAACTTTTAAATGGGGATTTTTTGGGATACATAATGCCAGAGGCAGCTCTTCTTTCCCACTACACTCTAATGTCAGGACAAATATGGGTATTATGTGAAATGTCCTGACTATAACGGCTTTGGTATTTTCCCGGAGGTGTCTTTGTCTTTTGTTATTTCATCCCATGCTCAGATCACATGTTCTCAGATGAAAAAAAAAGTGTCTTCAGTGAACAAGGATCTGATGGATGAGTCATGAATCTGAGTCAGCGAGAGATGGTCCATATGGCCTGAAACTGCTCGCAGCCATATGGACTGTCTCTCTGCTTTTCTCTCTCTTTCTCTGGATGATCAATCATCATCAAAGTCTACAAGAACATCGTCTCCACTCAGTTTCACAGCAGCCAGAGCCAACTGAACAAATGAAGCAAAATTAGTCAATCTATGATTTTTTTCTCATCGACATCCAAGGAATTACAGCAACATCAACAATTCTCTGGCACGGCCGGCAGCAGGCCACAATTTCCCCAAACAATACAGTCAACATTTATGCAACGGAGTCGAGAAGACTAGCCAATGGACACAGAAATCCAACAGAAACATGGAGTGAAGGGTAATTCATCACAACATAAAATACTGCAGCTTTAGATCTGGTTCAACTCACATGGGGACTTGATGATCGCTTGTGGCACCGCCCAGGATCAGTCAGACAAAAGTGTTGAAAGACACAGGAACAAATTCTCCAGTGACTTTTGTTTTATCAACCTGTCTACCTAATTAGAAAAATATTCCTTGTGATCTTGAACACAACTGAGCTGCATTACAAACCCACAGAACTTCTCTTTAGCTTCTAGTAAAGGTCCCAAAGTTTTCAAAGACACAAAATGTGTCCTGATGGAATTAAGAGGGATTCTGGGGTTGAATCAGTGACCAGCTAACATTTTCATTTCCACACAAAAAACATCCCCTGAGTTCATTAAAAGAAATACAGTTTGGCTCATCTGGCCAATCTGAGATTCAGCTTTTCAAACACCTGCTTTGGGTCTGGAAGCAAGCCTAAAAAGTTACACTGTACTAATGTATGGCGGAAAAACTTTCCCCATACTTCCCCTCTCCTGTCCCCTTTGGGTTTGATATCTTTATTTTGTACTTTGCTATAATGTCAATATTTGGCTCTCTTTTCACTGACTCCTGCACTTCTTACTCTACAGTTCCTCTGGCCAGTGTCAGAAATCTACCATGGAGAGCACTGTATCTCTTTAGTCCCTCTCTTCTGCCCCTGCAGGGCACTGACTTCACTTATAAAAACATGACTTCCCAGCTGTTTGTTTTCCAGAGTCTTCTCACGAGGAGGAGAAAGCTGAGCTCAGCCAGTCAGCAACAAAAGACACTTCAGACAAGGCCTCAACACTAGAGATGTTTTGCTCCCTCTGGCTTGTATTTTGGCTTGGCCCTCATTCCAAGGACTTGCACAACAAAACCCGAACATTGCTGCTGTCTTTTTGCAAGATTCCAAGAAGAAATTGATATTGATCTCCTGATAACTCCCAGTCAAAGCTGGGTATCACTGGTAAATCTTTCTTTAGTAGTGCTAAAACCTGAGTTTCAGTACTGATTCCAGAACAAAACTTCTTGGGCAATTTACATCAAGAAGTATAAACATTTTTCGTTGACAAAAGAAGCCGAAGTTGTCAAAGGATAATGCTGTTTCAAACACAAGCAGTCGTACAAGAGACAGGTGTAACATTGGCAATCTTTTGATTTAAATCAGTAATTATCTAATAGAAGTTTTCAGTTTTCAAAACTCAATACAGGGTGGTTAGTGCATACTCACAGATATAGTAATACTCTCTTCCAGGGCGAAACTCGAAGCCTAAAGAGAATGGAGTAAAGAGCTGGAACTTCTCCGAGAACTTCAGCGGTCCGTTCGGTGACAGAGGCCTGTTGCACTCCCAGCGTTTGAAGCCCTTCGCGGTGTGGTCGCAGGAGCTGTAGCCGTCGTAGTTCACCATGTAGAGGACGTAGCGTTCGGCCCGCTCGTCTGAAACCGGGCCTATGTAGTGTGGACAGTAGACGTCAAGGTAGTCGCTCGTCTGAAACCGGGCCTATGTAGTGTGGACAGTAGACGTCAAGGTAGTCGTTGATGCAGACGTCGATGTGGTAATCACCCCGGTAAAACCTGGAGGAGAGGGGGAGAAAAAGAAATGTGAATAAAGCGGGTTGTGCAGAGGGTCTCACGCAAGTAAAGTCTAAAGTTATTTTTGTCAGGGACCCCATGGAGTTCTTGACCACTAGTAGTGCTATGGACAGCCTGCACCCCAGAAGAATTTGTTGGCATTGTACGTTTTGGCAAACCAGGGACACGTTACATCTCTTTTTGTTATATGTATTATATCAATGTTTCTATAATAACGTAGTTCTGATTACATGTATATGAGCTAGCTTTGTTATCAGGAGGGGATGGTAGATGGTGTGACACGTTGGCGAGATGGCTGCCAAACTGCAAACCACTGTTTGATACTAAAAACCACCAAACTAATTGTTCATTAATGAGACATCCTAGTGTTTCCAGTGACATTTTTGCCACCAAACATTGTTGTTTTTTAGCGGGGCAGCTGTGGCTCAGAATTAGAGCAGGTCATCCCCTAATCGGAAGATCGGCAGCTCAATCCCTGGCTCCTTTAGTCCACTGGTCAAAGTATCCTTGGACAAGATATGAACCTCAAATTGCTCCTGATGGCTGAGCCATCGGTGTGTGAGTGCGTGTGAATGGTTACTGAGTAGCAGGTGGCACCTTGTATGGTAGCCTCGGCCACCAGTGTGAATGGGTGAATGTGACATGTAGTGTAAAAGCGCTTTGAGTGGTCGGAGGACTAGGAAAGCGCAGTACAAGTGCAGTCCACTTACATCATGGCATATCCACCAGCATTTGTGCGACTGAACTAGGGCTGACCCAAAAAATTCGAAGCTTCGAAGCTTCATTCGATGGCACGGGATTCGATTGTGAAAAAAAGAATTTGAAACTTCGGCGCTTTTTTTTTTCTCGTTTTTTTGGGGGAGGCCTTAAACGCAACACTAACCCCCACCAGTCCGATACTGACAACGAGCGCACTCAGAGCTGGCAGACATGTCCAAGAGGTCATCAGATGTGTGGTTGCACTTTAAAATATGCCCCGACAACACCCAGAAAGCAGAGTGCCAGATTTGCCAAAAGCAATTGGCATATCACAACTCAACCACCAAAAGGCAGGAAAGAAGAAGATTGCTTGCAAGGCTGACGTATGAAAACAATGCAGGTTTCAAAACAATCAGAAAATTGGCTTCACACATGTTTTGAGGAAAGACATGCATTCACATTTGTTTGACCAAAGGGATACACACAATGTGTTTTGTTGCATTGAAATGCACATCAATAAAATTATGTTTGCATTTACACCACCGAAGCATGTTAGCACTTGTGCTTACATGACTGGATTTAATTATGTTTATAACACACAGCGAGGCCAGTTTTCTGTGTGCCAGCAAAAATACTAACATGATTAATCTATTATTTTTGGTAAGGTGATTGTTCTACATGTTTATGTATGCAATGATAATTCCCACAATTGCACAACACAACATCATGCAATCCCTGATCTTGACCTTTTAATGATTTATTCGCCCAATGAAAATAAGCTGAGCACGCATGTTCTCTCTGCTGCAGCCTGCTTTGTCTTTTGTGGACATCTAACATTCAGATCCCCTGAAGCAGTGCTTTGCTCAAGGGTTCATCGATAGCAGCTGTTTAAGGAGGGAGGATAGTTACTCATTGATTTGTTTGGGGAGTCTCTCGCCATCACGTGCCTTGATGATGCATTCTCCAAAGAGTTACGAGTGCTCCGACACCTGATGACAAGAGCTGATACTTTAGGTATCTTAGTGAGGCTACAGCTGAAGAAAAAGTTCCCCTAAGTGCCCAGAAACTGAAGCCGGACTGACAGACACATCCAGGCTACGGCTCTGGTTTTGTTTACAGGATCTCATCATGTCAGTCTCAATCATCCCGAGCCTCTTGTGAGACTCCACCGAATCCCCATGCAACACTCCCGCCCCTGCAGAAACCCCTTACGACACACGCTAGTCAGTCCTAAGCCATATATCAATGTTGGTGCTCAGCAGCGATGACTTATGCTGGTGCTGAAATTAAAGTCCCCTAGCGTTACAGGGCTAATCCCCTGGTTAGCATGTGCCTTTAGCAGCTCTAAGAGGATCCCTCCGTAGAATGAGATTTTCATTAGCCCAATATGACAGCTTGATGTAGGAGCCCCTTGTGGAATCTCCGAGTCTGGGAAAATGAGGCCTGTTCTCAAGCCTCGCCTTGAAACAGCCCCAAGATTGTGTGCCTGGTGTTTACTGTAAACCTACTGGACAGGAGAAGAAGGGGAAAAAAGTGCAGTGGCGAGATATGCCAGGTATTCATTCCTGAGGAGAGTGATTGGAAACACATATTCCCATAGGCGCCGTATAAGGTTGCATTTCTGAGGCTTTTAGCGGAGACAGATTAGGCTTGGACGGCCGGCTGGTTGTGTCTCTATAGCTGCTAATGGCCCGCGGTTCAGTATCACTGACATACTGCGGATGTCTTCAATACTCCACCTCTGTTCATTGACACAGTGAGGGCCGTCAGGGGAGACAGGCCAGAGACCGTGTTGTAGCATGCAGCAGGATGATGATCCGATACGGGTGAACTCGCCTGAGCACCGCGGGGGGTTTTACCCTGACGTTTTGCTGGCCACGGATCAGATATTACAACTACTCCTGCTCCTCGGTGATGGAACGGGAGTAGCAGTCAGCTGATCTGAGGCCAGGTGAGACAGGGAGGGAAGGATTGAGACGCAGCTGTTGCCGCTGACACGTACATGTTGGGGATTCGGGAGGCGTGAGTAGCACAAAGGGAGGTGTGTGCTCGCCCCGGCCTGCTGGGGGTATCATGTTGTCGTTACACAGATTGTAAATGTGCTGCAGGATTAGTGGCTGTCCTACTGGGTTTGCAATGGCCACAAATGAGCGGATGCGTGTGTGTATGCGTGATAGCGGGGGTGTCTCATGGCATGGGCAGCCATATTCAAATCTTTTTCTCTCTCTAATTATAGTCTGGTCAAACGTGAAACCAAAGCCCTTGTTTTCTCTCCCAGCTTTCTCTTTTTTCCCCCTTCAGCACCAGCTGAGCGCTTTGGCTCCAGGCAGGCACAGCATGGCCTCCTTTAGCCTCTAGTTTCAGAGCCGCTCGCTGATATTATGACTACCAGGGGTCAACCGGCTCCACAGTGTCATGTCCTCACCCAGAAGCACTGTGGGGTAGTCTGCTTTGTCCTCTCGTGTCTCTGCTAAGCTTTAAATGGTAGTTTCAACCTTGTGAGTGTCAGTGGCTGTCAATCAGAGCTGACCCAGAAGTAACAGTTAAGATTAGGCAGGATTAAGAAGAGTTTGTAACTAAAGCCTTTGTGAGAGAGAGGTGGGAAAAGTTTGTTGAGGAGTGATGAGAGATGAGGACCCTGTTCAGACCGGAGTACTTGTATTCAGATCAAAACGCACCTCAGAATTAGTCTCAAGTGACCACTCCTGATTTCCCTTCTGCACGGAATAGAAATACAGTAGTTTAGTTAGTTCATTTATTTATTAAGTTTCCCAGTCTTTGTTGTTTTTGATATTGAAACTACTTTCTGCCAAAGAAAAAATTCCTGTAAAAATGGCTGACATTGAGTTCTGGGGATTACTCAGAGAAGTGGGGATGCTTTTTGTGATAGTTGCTCCTGAATTATAATTTTACCATCTTTTGAGCACCACAAACGAAATTCCATTCACCTCCATAGTAGTGGGCTGGAGTCCCAAAGATAGAGATAGATGGATGGATCTACATGGCTGGATACCACTACTGCCCCATTTCACCCAAAGTTCTTGAACTGGTTCCATTCAGGACTCTTTGAACCTTGGTGCTATCTAGCGAACCAGCCCTTATTTCCACCATTTTTGTTTTGCCAAAATTAAACAACTATTTATGATTCTTTTTTTAATGATGATTTCTCACTTAAGGTCTCTATTGTTGCCTTCTCTGTCCTCTCTTTCCAGAATATGACATGCCTGCAGATGTCATCACAGTTCACACTTCAGGTCAAAGAAAACCTTTTACTTTATTTGTTTGAGCTTGTAACCAACTTTTGGGTTCTGAACTAATTTATTTTTGGCTGAAATGCTCCAAACCGTTCGAAATTAGGTGCAAGAACCACAACAGAACCTGTTCCATGTTGGTGGAAAAGGAGTATACGAGTAAGGAGTAATAGAACCAGAAATACTTAAGTGATCCCCGAGGGGAAATTGTAATTCGTTACCGTCACTCTGATGTAAAGAATAGAGAATTTTAAGATGTCAGAATAAGAGTATGAAATAGAAGTATGTCAATATAAAGCAATAAAATGAAAAATAATAAAATAAAAAATAACATAAAAAAGAAATGAAATGAGAAAATAAAACAAAACAAATTAAATAAATAAATAAATAAAATAAGATAAAATAAATAATAAATAAATAAAATAAAAATCAATACAAAATAAAATAAATAAATAACACAAAATTAAATAAATAAAAAAATAAAATTAAAAAATGACATAGAAATATAGATAAGAAATAGAAACTTAAATAGGACAGGGATCAGATGAGGCAACAAGAATGATTTTCAGAGGCCACCGCACCTGTTGCATTACGATCTTTTACAAAATTCAGTTTTCTTGCAAAACTAGTTTCTGCATGCAATGCATTTGTCACTTCGCCAATAAAACCCACAGCATTACAGTAAATACCGCCATAATTTCCCTGCGACATACAAATCACATCTTGATAGCCCCATGTGACATTGTGTCAGTAAAAAATGTGCCAGTATGACAACAACATAGTTAGACAATATGCTGAAGTCATCAGGGTAACTACTGACAGCAGGGGATCACTGCGTGTGACATGACCAAACTTTTAAAGCACAGTTGTTTGTTGAAAGCTGCATTGAAACTTAAGTCATTCTGGAAAGGCGGTCCAAACCTTTCTGGCAAAAAAGATCAAGACAATTTACTACAGGGCACACTGCAAAATAATATAGGAAACGATCTCGAGTGCTTGCACTGCTCTCAATAATTGAAAGATAAGGTATCGCTGATGGCAGCCAGGGACCAGGAGGTGTAGGTGAGGTGTAATGCAACAAAAGAAAAAACAATATACACCTGGAGGTGGAGGCTGCAGCTCTAGCTGAGGGCAACACATCTCGGAGTAGAAATGAGTGCATCCCCGTCTGCCTGCAGATATAGTTTGGGCAATCCGTTTCTGATTCTTGCCTTTGAAGCATACTGTTTTTTGCTATCCATTCACGATCTCTTAACCAGAGATGACAGTTCCGAACATGGTCAAATATGGCCAAACATATGCAGCAAAGATGCTCCAGCCTAAATCCATAATATGGACTGTAGGTGTTTGTTACAAAAGACGATAAAATGCACAGTGAGAGTAGCACGTGCGCCAACAGATGATACAGATGTTTTCCAGATGGAGGTTTTTGACTGGCAGAAGTGAAATATTGATAAGACATTGAGTCATAAACATACAGACTGACTCAAGATGTGGTCGACTGGATGACATTTCATCTCTCAGTGCCCTCTGGTTTTCTTGTTTTGAGGAGCCTGACCAGAGCATTTCTCCTGCTGATCTCTACTAACTCTTGCCTGAGACTCTGAGAGCATCCGTCACCCAACCCTACCCCCCTCTGCCGAGGGCTGGACTGAAGCGTGAGAAACCTTCATTCATTTACTGAGCTATAAACCGTCGGCAGTATTCGCAATCTTCAGCATCAGGGTTTTTTCATTTTCATTACCAGCAAGATTTATTCATCTGTTTTTCTAAATGGCTTTGTTGTTATAGGCTATTTAGTGAGTCATTAAGCCTTCACAGGGCTGATCGAGGCAATTTCAACAGTTGTGTTTCCCTTTTGGCGCCGTTCTGAGCAGCAGGACGCGCTGAGGGCTGATCGAGGGTTCAGGAGGTTTGATAGCAGGAAGCAGAACAAACGATCTGACCAAAAAAAAAAAACAAGAGCACGGTTCAGCAGTTCAGCGTCAGTTATAAATGTGTCATAATGAGCCATTAACAAAAGAAAAGCACCTAAATCCTGAATCCATTTGTCTTGGGGATTAATGATCCCTGATTGGCTGAATTACTCACGGCCAGTTGGAGGGGCTTATCAATGAATCAGTAACTGAAGCTCTTAACACAGCACACATCTACGGATAATCCCTCTTTTCAGTGAGCTCCCCCCGCTTGTTTGCTTTCTTTATCCCCTTCTGTCGTGCTATTGTCACTCTGTGGCCTGGCACAGGTAAGACACAGGCAGAGCCGGGATGGAGAGGAGTGGACAAAGAGGAAAAAACACAGCTAATGGGAGAGAGAGAGTGTGTAGAAAAGAGAGGAGTAAGTAGAAGGAAAGGAGAGGAGTTTGGAAGTATGTGTAGACAAGAGGGTATATTAAAGTAAAAGTAGAGGAAAGACTAAGAAATGAAAAGATGCACAGCTCAAAGTCCCCCTTAGAAATTCCCCTTAAATATCCTAATAGTCAGGTAATCAATAAGTACATTAACTCTGCACAACTAAATAAATTCTAACTAGAACATCTGTATAAGAACTTTGTTTCAATTTGCTTTATACAGTATTTAAGGGTAACTTTGGCATGTTTCAACTTGGACCCTATTTCCCACGTTTTTGTGTCTACATGACAAATTAAATCCCCTAAAAGTCCTTGTTTTTGTCACTGACAGGATCAGATTATTATTCCAAGTGTCTGGCAACTCATGGAAAACATCCCTACAGAGAGAGACATTTTTGAAGAGTAAGATCCATCTTGTTTAAGACAAAATTGCAATCGCCAAACTCACCAGACTCCATTTAAATAAACAGGAATTTTAGCTTTAATAGAACCAGCATATTTTCACAATTAACTGGGGGAATTAAGGGTTTAATTCAACCAAACCAGAACCTTAGATTATTGGGAAAGACAGAGAGACGGACCAAGGTACAAGAGTCTCAAAACTGGGCCTGAAAGAGGCGTATGCCTCTTCCCATTGAAGAGTCTATAAAAACAGACTTAATGGGAGAAACTTTGACCCACGCTAATGAAGATTTTGGAAATGTGAAACTGGCCACGCAGGTGGTGAGGTGAAAGCCTGATTGTAGAAACTGTCGAGTATTTTTTGGCGCAACCCATTTTTGGCTTGATTTTAGTATGGATCCTGTGCACTGTTTTATAAATGAGACCCCTGGACATTTTTTGTGAGGTTTTTTTTTTGTTTCCATCAACTTTGAATGAAGTGTGTTTCATGATAAGAAAATTACTGTGCGATGTTGTTGCTCGAACAATGGTCTGCAGCGGTCTGCAGCTTGGCAGCCTTCCCGCCATCCATTACCCCCTCCACCTCTACCGCCACATTCCAATAACAAAGTCAGCTCAGACACATGTCGGCACAACAACACGCCCATTTAATAGCTGATAACCGCGTTCTAAACACGCTAGTTGGTGTAACAGGAGCCTCCTTGCTCATATTTATAATGCTTATAACCACTACTAGCATGTTTTTAATAGAGGGATCATGTTTAAACAAAAACAAGGTGGAGTAAAAGGGAGAAAAATTAAAGAATGTAGGTGACAAGATGGTGGAAGAAGGTAGAAAGGAGGGAGGAAAGATCAGGAAATGAGAAGCAGAAGAGAGGAAAGGTGGAGGAATAGAAAGCGAGGAGAGGAATGGATTAAACAAGAAGCCGAGAGGAGAACGAGAGAGGGACGAAAAGAAGACAGGCGAAAGAAGAAGCGAGAAAAGCCGCCAAAGAAGTGATAGAAAAAATATTGTTGACTAAACAAGGACGTAGAGGAAATTAAAAGGAAGGAGGAGAGGAGAATAAAGCACTCCTGTTGTTTCCCTCATGAACATAGATGGGTCAGACACGGGGCAGCTTCCCAGGGTTATTCCACAAAGAAGGAAAAGAGGAGATGCTTTCAGCCCACAGGAACACATGAAGCTCCTGTCTTCACACACACACACACACACACACACACACACACAGCGATAATGTCCGCATTGTAAGACAAGGGAACACACAGACCACAAGCTGCAGACCTCACGCTGCTTCTATATCAAGTCCTTCAATTTACTCCTCCACAAACCCATGTGCACCAAGTGTCTCTTTAAACACCAGAACCTGTAGTTCCCGATTACAGCCTCTAGGGGGAACTCTTTTAGGGGCCATAAAGGGGTGATCAAGCCCCAGTCATGTGACGTGATATAACCAGATGGGGTCCGTCCATCCTGTTGCCCTCGGGGTTGGGAGGTCTCCATCACCCTCCCTCCACCTGTCCCATCATTCATAGCTTTTTGCCGCTGGGAAGTTAAAGCCATTATTACTTAGTTGGCTAATTATATACACACATCTGTCCGTGGACTCGCAAACACACACATACACACAGAATGTATTTAAACACATAATGTGTCTGCCAGGGGGCTTGGTCCGACTGGGCGTTGACAGCAGAGAGATGGGAAAAATGGAGCCTGTAAAGTATAGACAGTTCTCCGTTTCTGTTTTTTTTCCCTGCTGGGAACAAAACCAAGGGAGGTGAATAATTGACCTCAGATTGAAAACACATTGCTGCTTGTGGGAAGGCACCTCGGATAGTTAAAAAATAAAACAGAGGCTGGAGAGACAGAGGGAGAGAGTGGAAGCAGGAGGCGGGAAGAATGAGAGCGGACAGTCTGTTTATGGATCCTGGTGGTCCTGACTGTGCCAATCGCTAACTTGTCCTTCGGTGCAGCTGCAGACGCACTGTGTGCCAGGCTAAGTGAGTGCACGCAGACAGAGAATGTGTTATGTAAAGCTTCATGTATATTCTAATCTCTGTCTGTCTCCGCAAATTAGGGCTGTCTTTGTGATTGTGTGCTTGTGTGCCAGTATGCGCTGTGAGAAAAACTGGAAACTGACGAAGCAATGCCATAATCAAGAATTTTCTTTCATTTAAAAAAAAGAAGCCAAAGTTCTCAAATGTTAAATGTTGTCTAAACACAAGCACTTTAGGTCAGGGTTTATTTTCTGCGTCCATAATTTCCCAACAGTTATTTCCAGGAAACTTGCTCAGTGACTATGTAATCTAATTTCATTGTTATTAAGGAAAATAGGAATTTCCCTGAAAGAGAAGCCGCATGTAAAGAACTACTCCAGCGATTCAGCATTGCATATAAAGTTGGAAGACTCACAAGAGAGAGATTAAAAAGGGAATGGTCTAAGCTGAAGCAGCGGAGGCCGAGATATGCTGACTTTATAGTCCTCAGCATGGGTCAAGCTCCACAAACACTCAATCCTGCATTTCCTATAATGCAACCAAATATGTTCTTTCATCATGCTGCACTCTATTTTACCCAAAACTCAGAAACAAATGACCTCTGACACAGTAAAGTGCAATGGGACAGTCTTCAAGTCAGAATTCCAAGTCAGGAGCTCAGGCAAGATCCATCTGACCCGAGCTCCCTGACAGAAATACACCTGACGTCACAGCAACATGTCGACGCACACAGTGAGCTGAGCAAAATGACACTTGCATCAGTCATATCAGTTTATGTAGTGTTTGTGCTGTGAATCGCGCTGTAACAACATTCTAGCTGCTGTTTCCATTCAGTTTATTTGTGCTTGATTGAAGTCATCCACACAAAACACAACTTTATGTACCGGCTGTGGTAGTTCACGGCACCCATTTGCACAAATCTGACCTGTTTGTTACTTTAATGAGCGAAAATGGGCAAGACTGTTACTCTTTTAGGTTTCTCTTCGCTACTGGTGCTCTTATAATTGATATAGGTCCTCTGTAAGCAATTGTAAGGCTCAGAAACATACAAACATCGGTTTGTTGCAGACAGCCACATTTTCCCAAGCAGACGCACTGGGACGCATTTAGATCGCAAGTCAGGAATAACATGTCAAATTATTGACTTCCGACTTGCAGTGGATTGCAGTATTAGACCTCCTTTGCCTGGTAAATACCTCCTCCTTTAAACTCAATGCTCCCACTTCATAATGGCCAGTTCGAGATAACCATGATAACATCACTATGACATTATCAGGGTTGTTTTTCCAGTGTTTCCACAAGCAGAATATTACTAAGAAGTGATTCCCATGTGTAAAATCTGTGGGCTGTCCCTTTTTAAATCCAAGTTAATGTTTCTTCATTATTAATGTATTATGAAAACTATGGAAGTATGGTATGGAGTATTATGGAAACTTTATTATTCACCCAAATACAGTGTGTCAAATTGTATTGTAGTTATTAACCTGTAGACCAATGTCACATTTTTAGTTTAGTTTAGTTTAGTTTATTTATAAGAGGACAGTGTGCAATTACATTAGTCATTTATAAAAAATGAAAACATGGTTGCACCAGATTTTGCAAAATGCTAATTTCCATCTGTCCTACACATCACAAGTAGACGCAATAAATTGAAATAAAATTCAAGGTGCAGTAAATCCATGTGCCTAACATAACCGAAGCAATATGTACACACTGCATAGTATAAAATACAATATAAAAAGATACAGTCGCTACCTTGTAAAGTGACCAGGTTACCAGTGCAGGTGCCTTATATATTAAAAACAGTAAGCACACTTGGCACGGTACAAAATACAATATGGAATGCACAATAACTACCTTTTGCATGTGCAGCTGATCGAGACCGAGACGATACTAAAATTCTGAAAACGTGACGGTAGAAGAAAAACGCCTACCGGCACACAGGAACAACAACATGTGGAAGATGGCGACAAGTGTAGCTACAGTGACTGCTCTGCCCTGAGATGTGAAAAAGCAAAGTGTTTATGTCCAGAGGCAAACACATTTTGTTAATTCTTTGCAATGGGAGAGCTGTGTATATACACTACACTGCTACAACGACGTCCATTTTGTGCTGAGCACTAAATATTTGGCTTTATTGTCTGGACGCCGAGAGAGAAAATGTTAAACACTGGGTAAAACACTGCTTTAACCTGCATTAATTTTTACCCTGCCATCCAATCACAGTGGAGGAGGGGCAGGGTAAATATCCTTACACAAAGACCAACCGTCACATCTTACATGTACGAAATGTCTCTGGTATCTGTATCGACTGTTAGATTTCTGGTATTGTGACATGCCAACCACTGGTCTAATATATCATCAGCTGACTACTGTGTATATTTGCACAGTAACAAAGCAGGTAATCAGACCGTGAGTGACTTGATTTGAGTGACGTGGCCCTTTAAGATGAACATTTCTGACAAGAGGCTCTTCTTCTGTCTTACATGAATGAGGCAGGTTAATTACTGACAATGCTATTCTGGTGTCAAAAAGGTCAAAGCAGCAACAGCAGCATGGGGTTAGTGTCAGTCAACACACGCACGCACACACACACACACACACACACACACACACACACGCACAGCAGGACTCCGTCATTCAGTCAGTGTAAAAACCCCAAGGGGCTGACAGAGCGAGTCATAAACCCCCTCTGTGCCAAAAATGGTTGTTCAGGTTGCCATGGCAGCAGTTGTTGATGTTCCAACCACAGAATCAGAGCTTTCGACAAACACATGGCATTCATACTTGCAGGTGTATGCAGGCAGGCACACACATGCATGGGCCCAGACACATGAACACACACCTCTACCACCCCTAATGCCACATAACTCTAGGAGGCCCAGAGCGGATCCTGTTAAAATAACCCCCCCTAAAATATGTCCCATCAGCACTCGCCAGATATGCTGTGTGCTGAGGAACAATCTGCAGGATGCTTCAGATGGCTGCATACACACATAGCGATGATGATAATGATTTTTTAATTTAACTTAATGTGGATGCTCCTGCAGAGCACACAGCCAGAGTAACCTCTGAACATCCCAGGATGCCTCCCGTCAGACGAGCTGCTCGCCGTGCTCGGCTGATATCGATCTGACACTTTAGACTCTGAGCTGAGGTCAGGGGTTAGTGACAGCCCATTATTCAGCCCGAGAGCCAGTGTTTGGTCAGTGTCTGAGCCCAGGTGATGAACTGACCTTGCTGTCGTCCATCTTGGGAGCTGCTGAGGGATGGAAGGTGAAGTTTAAGGAGTCTAAAAAAACTCAATCGGCCATGAAATTCTTGATGCTTCATTTGCGTCTGTATTTTCTTCTCATAAACTGGATCTCTTCTCTCTCTCGATGTCTTTATCATCCTCTTTACTAAAAGTGCTTTGCTGACGGTACAGTATATATATAGTATATTGTTGTTGAGCATTTTGTTTCTTTTTAATTACCGACAACCGCCCAGATGAGTAGATTGGTTTCCCTTTAAGGATGGGCGATATGGATAACATCTTTTATCACAGTAAAGGTATTGTAATTTGATGACAAGGGCTACAACATGAGATTATTTTCACTGTCAAAGTCAGTCGATTATGTTCTCGAGTAACTGGTTTATTGTTTGGTCTGTAAAATGTCTCAGTGTTTCCGAAAGCCCAAGATGATGTCCTTAAATGTCTTGTTTAGTCCGCATTCAGTTTACTGTCACAGAGGAGTAAAGAAACCAGAAAATATTCACATTTAAAGGAACAGTGTGTAAGGTATAGGGAGATTTAATGGTGTCTAGTGTAGAGGTTTGCAGATTGCCACCAGCTCAGACTACATTTCCTTCAGTGTTCATTGTTCCGGAGGTTTTATAGGAGCCGAAATGTCCACCAAGGTCTCTACATCTCCAAAACAAACAGACCGGGTGATTAAAACTGGCAAAAACGCATAACAAAGCAGTGTCACATTACAAATTAGTGTTTCTGCAATGCTGCTTATCACAGATGAGCTTGTCACTATGGTGGCTGATGCGAAAACGCGAAAACGCAAATAGCCCTATCTAGAGCCAGAGTTCGGTTTGTCAAGAACAAGGACCCATTCCCTATATGTAGATATAAACAGCTCACTCTAAGGTAACCAAAATACAACTCTTATATTCAGGTGATTATACACTAAAGAAATCATTATTACCAATATATCCCCCTAAATTGGTGGTTCCCAACTGATGGGTCCTGTCAACTTTGATACCTCCTCTGGGCTGTTTATACCATCTCAAAGAGAGTGCAGTACTTGGACATGAAGGCGGACACTGGTGTGCAGGTGCCATGACTATGACTTTGGTTTCAAGAGGAAGTTTGATCTCTTAAATATATGATATGAATTGCGTACGAAAGACCAGTGGTTCTCAACTGGTGGGTCGCAGTCCAAAAGTTTGTAAAAAACACACACTCAATTTTTAAGTACAGTGAATTTCCAGCACAGAGCGTTCATTTTGAAGTGTTGTTTCCTGCTGTAGAGTGAGTGACTGACGGACAGCTACTTGACAGAGACGGCAAATTAGCTTGACGACAGGGCCAGATGCAAGTATGACACTGGATGTGTTAAGCTGTGTGGACCTTGAACTGATGACTAAGGAGAAATCTGGACCCTGTGGCTGGACCAGTTGGGAACCACTGCCCTAAATCCTACACACTGGACCTTTTTAAGAAGCTGGAATCGGAGAATTGAACTTTTTTTTTCCTTTAAAAAAAATAGCTAAACCAATTATTGAATCATCAGATTAGCTGGCAATTAATTTAATAGTTAAGAATTAATCAATAAATCATGTAGCTCTATATACGATATCAATACATTTTGTGATAGCATGGATTTTCTATGGTATCAATACTATTCCAATGGTATATAGATAAAATAGCCAGACGTGTTTGTCTGTTTTTGGCTAAACTAGCAAATTAAAACCCTGACAATGTAAGATGCTTTGATTAGCTGCATTTCCTCAGAGGTATTACAGTGAGAGCTCCCATGGTATGGCAGATTCTTTTGACAGTGGAGAAATTAATAGTTTCATTGTATCAGTAAGCTGCGTTCCCAGGCATCAACTCTGGTTCCTGTTTCAAGAGACTGTTAAATCCATAAAAAATATAGACAAAAATGAAAAGAACAAGCAAAACAACTGCAGGCAATTAAATGAAGATATTGTTTGACGTCTTCTCCTCCAACTAATTTTCTCTTATTGTCAACAATTTAATACTTAACTAAGTAATATTTCTTGCTACAGCTGCTTCTGTATGTTGCAGTTTTAGAGATAATAAGAATCAAGCTTACTTTTTTAATTGTCACATAAAGAACACAAGGAGGAATGCAGAGTAAAACTACGGCACCCCACACACACCAGAAACCCAGATGCAAGCTCGCCTAAGCAGCAGTGAATTCTACAGGAAGGCCCCACCTGAAGCATGCTTGACTAACATGGCCCTGATCCTCGCTCGGCGGGGCCGAGACTCCGACCCCTGACCTCCCTCCCCAGGGGCGATCTGAGCCCCCTGTGCTGCCCTATCACTTTACTGCACCCCAGGGAGCTGCGGCCCCGCCCGCCCCTGGGCCCAACACACTCTGAACCCACAACCAGCGGGGGGGGGGAGGGGACGGCGGTGAGGAGAGGAACCCGCAACGTCTGGACTCAATCACCCGCCCATGACAAGCCTGCAAAGCTCTCACACACCGCCACCACTGCATGCACACATATGCACACACACCAACACCAGCACTTATCCACCAGTGAGGTCTGACACACATCAAAGTGCGGTGGAGCTGACTTGGTTGAGTAATAGGCGTTCTGTGGGGAGATGGTGAAATGCTAAAAACTCAGGCTTGGAAAATTTGTTGTGTTCAAGGTTCTGAGAGGAGGAGAGGGGGAGAGAAGACGGGTGAGAGAGGATTATATTCAAGGTTTGAAAGAGAGAAAGAGAAGGGGGGATGGCGGGGAAGAAGTGGCAGAGTGAAAAATTGACTAGTGAGAAAAATGTGAAAGGAGAAGCTAAAATAATGTGAGAAAATTTGAGGGATGTGAAAGAGGGGAGTGGGAAAGAGCACATCCTTGATTTAAAACTCCCACAGGTCCTGTATAAGAGCTAGGAGGTCTCTGCGTTTGTGTGTGTGCGAGCTCGGCTCTGAGACAGTTGCGTTTACTCGTATGGCCCAATTTCACTCTCAACGGCTTTCTATTGGCCTAAAACATCAACGGCTCTCAGCCCAGAATGACCTCTTAAAGAAGACAAACTCCTCCAAAAAAACTAAAAACAGAAAAGAAAGAATCCATTCGTGCAGAGATATGTCACCCGGGAGAAATGCTTTTCAATGCATTTCAATGGGAAAATGCAACTCGTAACTTTCAGGCAGCACTCCGACATGGCAGCACAGCGGGGGGCTGACAACAGGGAGTATCTCAGGGGGCTACTACGACATGCAAGGCGAGGCTCACGTAACCAAAGTAGGCAGCTGAGGGCAGGAGCAGCTTACTTGTAATACTGTATATAAAGGTAATAAGAGGAGAAGTGGACATCCAAACTGTCCTTGAACTACTTCTAACAGCGACGGGAAAATAAGAGAGAGGTTTAAACAATGTGTCACGTTACGCTGCTCTTTTACCTCTATACTTTTTCTATGATTACAATGATTACTGTGATTCACACGTCACGGTGGTCCTTCGAGATTGGACATAATTTAACCCTTGAGGAGATGTAGTGTGGAGCTCTTGTCAAACTGCCAGCTGAGTAACAAGAGTTCGAAGAAACCCACACTGTATATCCACCCACTTTCCTGCCTACATCATGGTTTACAGTGTTTTTATTGCCATCAGAGGAAACAACCATGACTTGGCTTAATATGCAATAAAGACACACAGGGGTCTCTGGAGAGTTTTAACCTGCAAACAATGCATGCTGGGAAGTGTGTTAAAATGCTTAAGGACTTACTGTGCATGATTTACCTTACCAAAGAAGAAAAAAAAGAACAGAATGTATAGACTCATAGGAAAGTAATTCCTCTCAATTATCACTCTTGACCAACTTGAAGTGAGTGGGAGTGTATTTTTCTGCAGACTCTGCCCTCTGCCTGTATTTTATTATTTCCTTACTTTCTGTGTTGAGGATGTTTATGAGCACGTACCTCTTCAGGCTTTATAAAAAGGGAGCAACCAGGACCCAGACTGTAAGCAGCAGTAATCTAAAAGACACTGCACCAAAAAAGCGAGAATATGGTGAGGTACAAGAGTGAATCTGGGGTCGGCTTTTACGTTCACTTTCGCTGTATGCCATTAATTCTATACGCTGGCCAACTACCAACTGCAGTGTAGTTCATGAACACTCTTAAAAGACAGCGTTGATTCAATGAGCTCATATTTTTGGTAAATGCTGAACTGAATGCAAAAGTTTGCAACATATGAACTTGAACCTGAGTGTTGTTCGCTCTCGCAACGAACCCAAATGTTTGGACTTCACCACACTTGCAGACTTTGCAGCCACGTTCTCAGGAAATCTGGGTGTGGTTAGTGCTGTCCGAATCCACAACTCTAGCAGTCCACAAGCTGACTTTCTGCAGACTTCCAGAGAGTCTGCTTGGGGTGCAGACTTCACTGATTTCATACGCAACAGTTCATTGCAATACAGACTTGATGTGTTTCTTTCAATTGACTAAAAAATAAGTGAGTTTGGCCTATTAAAATGATACTTGGATTGTGTAGGCCAGAAATAATATTCAACCACATCATGATACAGAGATATGTAGAAGTATAGGCTGTAGAGGGAATGAAAATGCATTCTATTATTGCAGCCTATCAGGCTGTGCAGTGAAATCTCCTGCTATGTAGAGACGTATGAATACAGTCTTGTCCAGTCACAAAAAACGCTATACATGGGAATTATATCATGTATCATGCCGGGACAGATGAATAGACACTTTTCATCAACTTATGACATATGAATATGACAGCAGCGATAGTTGCTGTTTCCACACCGAGTAAAAAAAGTCTCGAGGGCTGTCTATCAGCCACTTGCAGCGGCTGTCCTCGCAGACTTCACGTGATGACAGTAAATACGCCACACTGCCTCCAACTTAAGTCTGCCAGGTCCAGAGAGTGGACAACTGGTTGCAGCCCAAATGATGCTTGTTTTACGGCACCCGGCATACAGACAACACCGAGAAGGCTGGTGCTAATGGTGCTTCAATGACGACAAAGCTTCCATTATTGCTGAAGACAGCTTATATGGATATTTGAAGGACGTTTATGAATAAACCAGTGCAGCTTAACGGAAAGAATCTTGTCCTAGGTTTAAAAAACCCCCCAAAAAAACAAGTCCGACCACCAGCCACATCAGCAACCAATTTTAAATGACTATTTCAACTTGAAGCATTCAACCAGTCTTGGGAAATATCTGCCAGTAAATGACGATCACAAATTGTATTTTATTTACAAAAAATGGAAGACGTGAACTCCAACAACTTTTTAATTTTTTGGGACTGTTCAAGTCAGGTGCACTCATGTTATACACGGGTCTGAAAATGAAACTAGAAATTATTGAATTATCTTGAACTGAACAAGACTTGTATATTAACATTAAATTGCTGTGTGTTTTCCAGTGTAGGATTATAATAAATGTCACACCTTAGTACAGACTAACACTAACGTCATAAACCTAATAAAAGCAGTCTTAAGTGTCCATTGTAAAGGGCTACAGCGGGAGAACCACTTAGGAGCACAGCTCTGTCCTCTTTACATCCAACAGCAGGCCCAGAAAAAACAGCACATGTAACATCATGTAAGGGCTAAACATAGAAGCGCCCTCCGAGTGCCCTGCATGCCAGCGCCGAGCTGTACCACCTGGTCCGCTCAATCTGCCCCCTCTGGGCCTCATCACACCCCCCGCGCCTTCCCCTTGACACAGAATGTCTGTCAAAGTCTCGTCCATCAGCCTGCAAACCGGAGACTATCTCAGATCTGCACATACCGCCTTAAGAGAGGCCCGGCTCGGATTCACACACGGCGCCTTTTAGAAGTCCGGGGGCTCAGATTCACAAGCTCCACCTTAAGATGCTGTATTTCATATTCACACCGGCTGTAGCATTCCAGTGTCAGCGCCGGTGGAGGCCATGTTCCTCATTCACGTATTCAACGCAGTGCAAAGCGTACAGTTAGTGAGGTAATGGCCCGTCTTTCGGGACCTCCGGTGGGCAAATTTCAATGCATATAAAACGGTTTCCCACTGTTACAGAGCATAAATGGACCTGAGAGGTGCTCCGAAATTTCAAACATATGTGAATATATACAGTACACACGCACACAAAGACGCAACGGGAACTAAAAGTTTAGAGGGGTGGATTTGGGACTGAGAGGTGGCTAGCCTGAGTCCCTGAAAAAGAACCAGCCAGACACTTCATTCATTTCATTGCAAGTGGATCCAGTTTAAATCTGGTTATCAAACCCTAATCCTGCTGAAGCCAATCTAGAGGGATTTATTTTTCTGAATGTTAAAACTAACAGAAGTTTTAAATAACTAAAACAATGAATTAATACACTTGCTTTTTGCTGACCACACAAAAGAAGATAAATGATTTGTATGACATTAAAGGGCCAATTCACCCAAATTCTTTTCAAGATACTTATGGATCAATGGTTTTGATAGGCACTATTTCTTCAGAAGAAAGTAGTTCCAGTCAAACCTGTTCACTGTGGATCATCCAGAGTGATGGGAATATTGATCTTGGAAATATACATTGCTTTTGAGATTTTCAAATAAAATGTTTCAGCATCTACCACCACTGTAATGGGGTGGAGGTAGACATCACAGACAGGTGTCTCAAAACCAAAAATACTTGTATGGCGAGATACCACTGGAGGTTAGAGAGCAAAATGTTTTCTTATTAGTAAAATACCTTTATTCATTAAAGGGCCAGTTCACTAAATTTTCCAATCAGACTGCTGATGAAAACCAGCATATGTTTAAGTCCAAGTGTGTAGGATTTAGGGGGATGTATTGGCAGAAATAGAATATAACAATTGACTTTTCTTTAGTGTGTAATCACCTGAAAATAAGAATCATTGTGTTTTCATTGCCTTAGAATAAGTCGTTTATATCTATTCAGGGAGTTGGCCCTCATCTACGGAGATCTACAGTAGCCCAGAGCGGACGAACCAAACACTGGCTCAATATATTCGCATTTTTCCCTTTGGCCACTGTAGTTTGCAGCTATGCTTCAAGAGTGTTGGAAAAACATAGATTTGTAACGTGAAGCTGCTTTATTCATTGTTTTTACCACCTTAAATCACTGGGTTGGTTTGTTTTGGAGAGGAAGAGACCTCTGCAGATAATCTGACTGCCGGTTAAAACTTCCTGAACGTCTGGATCTTCAGTTATCGGAGAAAAACAGTGGGCACACATTAGCAAGTGCTGGGCTAGCTGCCCGTCTCCAACATACCAAAAAGCATTGGAGAAATACTTATTTGTAATGTGAAACTGCTTTATTCAGTTTTTTACAGCTTAAATCACCTGGTCTGTTTGTTTTGGAGAGGAAGAGACCTCTTTGGATGATTCAGCTCACGGTAAAAACATCCTCAACAATGGACACTGAAGGAATTCTAACTTGGAAATGTTTCAGCTGGATGTAATCCGCAATCCTAATCACTAGATGTCACTAAATCCCCCTACACTGGACCTTTAATGTGCATTATCCCTGTTCAAAAACAAAATAAATATAAATAAATCCACCTCTCAGAACCCAACACTAAGTGCTTCACCACATTACCATACACTACAGTCTAACTTTGTGAGCTTACAACAGGGCGTTGCCAACAAAAAAAACCTCCCTGGATAAATAAAAGTTAAGAAAAAATACACACAAATCCATCCGCCCACATGTACATGCACTTTGCAGACACAGCTCATATTATTCTGAGCAAAAGGCCACAAAGAGAAGCAGGAATCTGGCCCAGGACGAAACAGACTGGTCCGACAGAATGGGCTGCCCCAGAAAAAATATGACCAGCTGCTATCCAACAGCTGATCAGAATTAAACCAAGCCCACTCACATACAGAAACACGCCCCAAATGTTTGAATAAACTCACATCCGCATCGCATCCAAGAAACATCACAGGCATGTCCTCCTCCTTGTGTGTTTTGCAACACCTGACACATATCCACTCTCCATCCCCTGCTCTCTGAACTTCACAACTGACCCCAGATCAGCTATCAGCGCGTTCCTCGCCATGATTCGAGCGTCACCTCGGCTGAATCCGGGCCAGTTGTGAAATCCCTAGATGGGAACCACATGTCAGCAGCTGCATGTCAGTTTGAGGAAGGATTTACTGCTTAAATGTGATGATGGAGAGGGCAATAAAGGAGAGATAGAGCCGCTGTTGATAGATCACCTCACCGCCAGCCGGGTTTCCATCTCTCTGAGAGCACAGACTGCTTCTTCGCCTCCACACCTCGCCGAAGGGAAGGACACTTAAGACAGATGTGTATCTATTTTCTGACAATCTCAGCGTCAAACACGTCCTTTTTTCTTTCCATTCGCTGTCTGCCGCTGTGTGTGTTTTTACATGTGCCTGGGTTAAATTAAGCATTTCGAGGCAACCGAACCCTCCCCTCTGCCCGTCATTATCGCTGCGTTTTAGGGAGCAGACTGCAGCGATTAGCCCCAGCCGCTGAACCGTGGGCCACCTCATTTAACACACCACTTGATGTAATTGTTATTGGAGTGGAGATACTAGCCTGCTGTTCAAACTGCAACACTTCTCTCCTCTCTTTCTCACTCTGACAGTTGCTGGCGACACCGTCACCACCTGCCCTTGTTTGTGAGTCAGAAGATTAGAGGAAGAAAACTAGAATTAACGCCTCACAGTTGTGTGCTTCCGCCAACCAGTCAAGTTGCAGTGAACATCCATCTCTGTCCAGACTGATACTATATGTAGTGGAGACTGAAGGAACTTAATAAAGGGTATTAAGTGCATTTTTGGGCATAATGGAAGTCATCACTATATGATGTCAGTGAATAATTTTCACTAACAGTCATGCAGTCTTCATTTATTTTGTACAGAGTACAGAGGACTAACAAAGAGCTTTGTCACACGGTGTAAAGACAATCATCTGAAGCTTAATCTCAGTAAAATCAATGAGCTTGTTGTGGACTGTGAGAGGAAAAGGATAGGCACACAAAACTGTAGCCATGACAGTCAACAATGCTTCAAATGTGGATGTTGCTGCAAAGAAGCTACAGATTCTAAAACATGGATGCTTCACACACACCTTTAACCTGGCAGCACAGAAGATCTGTGAAGTGGAGTGAGGTAATTGATTTTGAACAACCTTGATAGCAGCGTCTATCTCGTCTACTACCTCGCTATTGTTGTTAAGACTGCACATTTTTTTCTGCTAGAGGTTGACTGATTCATCGGTTTGGCTGATTAATCCGTAAAATAGGACTTTATATAAACTATCATTAATGGCAGAACGGGGCTCCGATAGTGGCCGATAGCTGTAACCACAACTTGTCATGTGGGTACAGCCGTAAGGCTCCACATGCAAGTACAAGGTAATGTGTGCTGTAGAAAATTTGTATGATTTAAATAAAAGTTAACTAATGTAGGACAGCTTTACTTCTGTATTAGGGGCATGATAAGGTTGCAAAAGATAACAGCAGGTGTTATCAGGCGATTAATCGGCTATCGGCTTTTTCCTGCTCCAAACTATCCATATTATATCGGCCATTAACAATCCACTATCGGTTGACCTCTAGTTTCTGTGCACTACTTGACAACAGCAGTGTTAGTCTCATCTGTAGCACTGATTGGCTAATTATTAGTCCCCATGCAGCGCTCATTAGTTGCTGTTTCATGTCATGAGGCCAGACAAATCAGTCCACTCTGTGGAGAGGATAGATTTCAAGATCTGGACCCGGGCAATGTTTGCGCCAGATGTGCTAAAATTCCCTAAGGTGTTCCTGCACTATTCTGTTCGCGAGAATGAAACGGACATGAGGTTAAATTGAATTTGACATTTGATCAACAAATTGCAATCAGTTCATTTTAGAGTCCAAGTGGACGTTTGTGCCAAATTTGAAGAAAATCCCTCTAGGCATTCACAAGAATTGGATGGACGTAAGGTTAAAATGACCTTGAACTTTGTATATCAAAATCTAATCAATTCATCCTTGAGCCCAAGTCGATGTTTGTGCCAAATTTGAAAAAAATTCCTCCCGGTATTCCTGAGATATTGCATTCACAAGAGATATTATGTTCACAAGAATGGTACTGGCAGATGGATGGACAACCCAAATACATGGTGCTGGCAGTTTACTGTCATGAACATTTTACATTTTACGTTTTATATGTGCTTCTGCACACTTTTGCCATACTGTGACATGCATTACGATCTGAAAAACACCCGTATTAATATCGCAATATTAATTTCATTACCCTTGCAAATCACCAAATCGGTGCTTTTTTAGATGGGGCAGAGTAGTTTCAAAGACAAAGAGACAAAGGGAGATATGAGGGTGAAAAAAGAGGAAAAAATGAGAAAGAAAATTAAAAATAAAAGATTTAAAAGAGGAAAAAGAGGAAAGAAGAGAGCTCAAAGAGTGATAGTAACATATTCAGTTGGAGTCAGTGCAGACAGTGGGGTGGAGGATTGGATAAATATACTCCCCTTCACTGAATGACAGGCATTCTCATCTCTCATCTACCCCCTGGGGAGACAGAAAGAGCGGAGCAGGGCTGGACCTGCCATCTTAACCCTTCCTCTGTGCTCATTTTACACCACTATCCCTTTCTTCATCTCTCCGCCTGCTCTTCTTCCACCAGCGCTCAGGGCTGCCATCTTAACCCTGCATCTCTAATCGTTTTAATACGACCCCTCACCCCCTGTATCTTTCTGCCTCTCCCTGCCCTTTCACTGCTATTACTGAACTCTCTCTCCCCTCCTAAATGGCATGTGACCGCCATTATCGCCTTGTGGAAAGAGCGGCGTCATCATGTGTGCCATCATTTTCATCCATAACCATTAGGAACGTTGTAAAAAGATACGACCACTCTCAGGGCGTCTTCAAATAATGGAGTGTAGGCACACAGTTGGACTGTAGCTGCTCGCCAGCATCAGCAGACGCTGTCATTACTTTTTACGACTTTGAGTACTTTGGCCCTTAATGTACATCCTTCCTGTCCTTCAGTGTTAGAACCCGGAGTGGGGGGGCAGATTAGTGGTGGGAGAGACTATTTGGTTATCAAAACAGCCACACGTTCGATCTGTGCACCAATTAGCAGAGCTCCGTTTTTGAGCTGAATCCGTGCAGACGTTATTCGACCGGGGCGTGGTAGCAATTCAATAAACTTGCGATCATGTTTCAGGAGAATCACATCAAGATGTAGTGCTGGTGTCGACTTGTCATGGGGCATGGTTCTCTTGTGGAATTGATACATATACAAAAGAAATGCTGATACTGCATTCAAGCAGGTTTGTGTTTATTGTGTTTGTAAGAAGAGTCCGAATGAATCTTCTACTGTAGTATTTTCAAAGTCAACCTCTGGTGTGTTGTTGCCATGGGATTATGGCCTTGGCCAAAGATCACCTCCAGTTCAGTTTGTAGCAATGACAGAACTGATTGTAAATGTGGCAAACTGAAGATCTTCGTGGCATCAACACACCATTATGCTAAAGAGCTACTGTGTGACTGGTTGTAGCCTTGGATGAACAAGACCGAAAATCCAAGTCGCCAGTTTTATATCACATCAGAGTTGAGGAATGACAAAGCAAAAAGTTGCTGGCAGCCATCACAAGGGCTCACGTACACAGAGAAGGGAGTGTCAACTATGTTTTTAAACATGGGTACACCCGTTAAAAATAGGCCATAGACAGATACATGGCTCTGCAGCGGACCCTGAGTGTGTGTTGTGGATTTTTTTTTTGTGTGTCATGTTCAATGTCATGGATAGGCCGGAAAATGGGTTAGTAAACAGTAGAAAGCACCATCGAAGTCAGTGAAAATGTTACAGTGGTTACTTCTTATCATATGTCTCTTACTTATGCAGTCTCTCTTTCAAAGTCGGTGCAGACTAATTTGGAGTGCTGCTTCGGCTAAGATGGACGGTATTTTCTGGTGGCGCGTGATTGTATCTCGCCGGTTAAGGGGCTAAAATTGGCGCATTGGAAAAGAGGCTATACTCCAGTACTTTTCTCATTTTTTAAGGTGGCGCTATGGTTGTGGTATCATCATTCTCGGAATCCATCGGCTGTATTCGGCGTCTGACTTCCAGCAGACAGCGATACAGCCTCTGGGGGCAGACCCGCGATTTTTTGGCATTCCGGTTTGATTTGGGCGGAGGAGGCGAATTTCCGTTTCCGACTTCCGTTTATATATAAGTAAATATGCTGAACCATTGCGATGGATTCAGAGTTTGCAGTGACGCCAGCTATGTTCCGCCTCGTTAGTTCACCGCACGGACCGTTTAACCTGGCAACCGCTGCAGCCGGCTCAAACGTGATTGGTCAATATCACGCGGACTACAAACAGCCTACAACCGGAAACAAGGGCTCTTCCGCTCTTCTTCCGGAGGCAAGATCTCTGGGGTTTGCCTACAGACTCTACATTCACTGAATGTAGAGTCTGTATATAGAGACTATGGTATCATAAAACAAGACACCTAAGGCATCCAGCCAATCACCGCCCAATTTTGCTTTCATATCTTGCTTTAGAATCACCAACACCATGTTGGCCTCAATATTTTTCAATCAAACAAGGTGATCTCACTTTTTTAATTATTTGCCTCACAAAAGGTATTGGCGTGTTTTAAAGTGCTAAGCATGATCAGAAAAACCTCTGAAGACTATTTAAAGTTGAGTTTGAGTGAACTTTTTCCACTATTTATATTCTGCTCAGGACAAATAATTATGATGATTGATCACTTATTGTGACATTTTGCACATATTGGTAAATTTTGATGAATGCCAATTTCAAAATGATTTTGTGCCCATGGTGCCCAAACATAGCTCTGATCCCCAAAGTCTCAGTAAAGCCTTTAATTTTCAGGGATTAGGACTTGTGCTGTGGCGGTTTCTGAGGCTGAGGCAGGTCAGGATACCCAAATATGGCAAAAATAATTAAACAAGACTTTAAAAATGTCCTCAAACACCAGCACAGAGTTAAATCGACATGAGAGAATCACTAATTAAAAATCTGAAAAGTGAGAGATATCCCTGATAAGAAAATACCCAGCAAAGTTCAGACGAACGCTCAAACATATGGAGTTCTCTGGAAGTCAGCAGTCAGCATATGTTGCTTTTCCAGGCTAATATATAAATGCAGCCGCAGTGTTTCTGCTGATTAGTTGACATTCAGTTACCAGAAACCACCAAGTGAACTACGACCACTGAGAGAAAACGTCTGTGTGCGTGAGGTAGACAGTTTTGGTAAGAGGGCCAGAGTTTAAAATCACTCTCAACCACCATCAGTCAGCACACACACACTGCTGAACACACAGTATACACACTGCACTCAGCACTCACCACGATAACACATACACACACACACACACACACACACACACAGTACACTTCACAGGCTCAACACTTCTCAGATAGTGTTTACCCTCTGCACAACGGCCAATTACATGGACAGGGAGGCTTTGAGCAGTTAAACCAAAGCCATTATAATCACACAGACACAAACATTTAGACATATCTTATGTTATTCTATACAACACTGTCGGGGGTTAAATTAAATAATATCAAAGTGAAAAACATAACTCAGTGTAGAGCCACAGTATATACACTGTTACAACATTTTTCAGCTGAGGCTGACACACACTTTACTGTTAAACATCCTGAACTATGTCAGCATTATCATTTATCTCCACTTGTACACTTTCTGTAAGGCGCCCTGGTGAAAACTGTAAGACAAACAAGTGTGGAAGAACGGCTAGTCGATTATTCTGCCATGTGCCGCATGTACATCGGTTTTCCCAAACAGCTACTTTGTAGAAAATGATAGGAAACTTTGAGAAAGTGTTACTTCATGGTGCCTTTCACAGATAAATCTCTTAAAATCTAGTTTTCCGGTAATGAGTATTGACAAACAGCTCATTGCCTATAAACAGACCATAAAAAACGACTAAAGGTTTCTTGGTCGAGCGAAGATCCTAATGACCAATTAGCTGAGTAATCGACCGAGAGGCAGCAGCCCCGCATCTTTAGTTTAAATGAAGTACTTTATATTTTTGCCTACATACTGCAGATAAAAACTACTTTTTTACTTATTCTTGAGCAGAGTGTTACAGAGGAGCAAATCTGAGTCCCCAGTAAAGACGTAAAGTAGCAGACGACTTTTATTTTGATGAAATTTAAGATGTTTCCACCATAAATTGATGCAGAACATGATCAAATTTTACTACAATACAGTGAATTAGGTGTTTGACGCTCAAAATTTCCTGGCGGAGGACCCCCAAATGTTGGAACAAAACCTTCGCCCCTGCTTTCCATCACTGCCTTCACACCAACTGCAGTGTTACCGCTGGTGTTTGAGGTCACTCACATGGTAAAGCAGTTATGCGCTGAGAGTTAAGATGTCATCTGGCACATTCAGCCTGTCCGATGGCAGAGCCAGGCCATCGCAGTTGAGAAGAGGTCTCAGTTTAACACCTACAGGTCACGGTGTGCACCTTTCCTCCGTCAATAGGCGCTAGCTGAGCCTAACCCAGGGAGTAACTCGAGCCCTGCCCTGCAGGCGGCTAATCCGCATCAACAAAGCCCTTTCTGCTGCTCTGACAGCGTGAGCGATCATCAGTCAGGTAAAGCAAACTGCTCCGGCCGGACCACTATACACACAGGTGGCTTTACTGACCGTCCTGTGTTTGAGAAGGTGTGTATTTGTGTGTGTGTGTGTATGTGTTGGGAGGAGGGTATGACATAGGAGGAAACACATTTGATAAACAATGTGACTGTGTGTGTGTGTGTGTGTGTGTTCAGAGTGTGTGACATGTCCGGACCTGTTAGGTTTCATACAACATGAGAGGGTCCGACACTGCAGCCGTCACAGGCAGACAGACAGATTAGGTCGCCTTTTCTCACGGCAGGTAAGAACTCAGATCCTCATAATCCCTCAAATGATTAAGCTGCGGCCAGGAAGTGACAGCACACACACACACACAGGTACAAAACTCGAGTGAAAAAACCCCCAGCTTCTTAATGAAACTTGACAGCTCGTTCATTTAATAAGTAATAGAGATAGAAATTTAATTTAAATCAGCGTTTCTATTTCTATTCTTCTATTTCCGATTGGTGTGCAGGTGTCTATTAATATTGTACAGGCCTGTTGATCAGACGTGTGATTATTATTCTAAATCATGGTGCAAGTAAACCGTTGGCATGTCCAGGTTGTCTTACCTGCTTTTTGAAAATGTATCGATCGTCTGCTTCTATCATTGTCTGGTGCGATCAATATGTCCGAGACTTTACCATTTGATCCCTGACAAGTATGATAAGTTGTATCTTATAAATATATAAGAATCTTGCCAAGAAACCAAACCAGAAAGAGGAATATTACCTTCCTCTTCACTTCACGGATGCAGGCATCCTTGACCAACATTACTGTTTTTATTACTGTTTTAAAGTGCTCGCCATCGTCAATCCTTACAGAAAGTTTTTTAACACCAAATCACAGCATGGATTTTTCTGTGGTGTTGCTTGATGTCTTGGTGTCTTACTGTGGTATTCTGGAAGGATTTTTGACCATTTTTTATCTATTCTCGAGCAGTAAAAATGCTTCAATTTGGCACCAAATTTGTGCAACAAATAGTATCAACCCAAAATTGCTGCCACAACTAATGACCTCATTGCATTTTGATGACCAGAAAAACTTGGCACACTGAGCTGCATCTGAAATTAATCTTCAGGTCCCCTGTCTCAAGAGGATGGATACCACTTTTATGGGGCGTATACTGACGACCTGCTGCCTCCCCCTAAAGTTCCCCTGTCACCTCTAAAAAAGCACAGAAATGGTGCTATGGTCGGGAGGGGTGGAGAAGAGGTTAGTGTAGTAAGAGTAAGAGGTGAAACTAAAGCCTAGTTCACATTACACGATTTTCACCCTGATTTTGCGTCGCGGAGACTATCGTAATCTTTAGCAACAAAGCCCAAAAGAAGCAACGGATATATGTAGAGAAAGGCGATGTTCAGAGAGCTAGCCCAAATAAGCAACTCCACTTTAGAAACAAGCCCAAAGTCGCGGCTAATAAGCGGACCTGGCAAGTGGCAACCCTGCGGCTTGTCCTCCTCACATTTCTTCCGTCCTCCTGCGTGCTGACGTGGGACGTACCCCGCCTCTCATTGGCTGATGCTCTTTGTCAGTCGTGTCAGACTTCTCCAGTTTTCTAGCATGCCAGATATCCAGTCCCAGTCGCAGACAAGGGGGCGACTTGCTCGTAGGCTTCACACATGAGGACTCGTCGTGGCAGACTATCTGCCGACTCACCTCCGACCCAAGATGGCTCTCAAGATCCTCTGCGACATCAAAATCGCGGGGAAAATCGTGTAATGTGAACTAAGCTTAACTTAATCATAGGATAACATGACTACATTCACACTTAACAGATAAGGCTGTTTTTTTCCAGCTGCCAACACATCCCATGAAAAGGCCACCACCAACAATGTGTTAGCCCGTCTTGCAACACTTCCCTACTTCCCTACCATCTGTGACATTCAGCCCCGAGCCCACTGATTTCTACTGGAGATGTAAATCTTTTAAAAGCAGCTCATAAATATATCTTGTAAATGTGACTTTCATTTAAAGAAAAGGCTCAGTAATTTCCTTAAACAGCTGGTTATAGTTTTATGTGACCATCTACCTAACTCGTAGTCAAAAACTGTCCTTTATTTGCTTCTCTTTTTATTACTTTTCCTTAAAGAAGTTCCTTTATAAACTCTAGTGTTTCTGATGTGGACTAAGGTGACACTAAACAACTAAAATCCTTCCCTAATATAAAATAATTAAGGCTCTGAAGGGGGAATAGACAACAAGGCGACTGGTGTGAGATAAAAAGGAAGTGAAAGGCCTTTTTTTTTCCAGCAGGCTGGTTGAGATTCTGGAAGAGACGCGGGTTAGCCAGAGGCAAACAAACAAAGAAAACATCAAGAATACCCTTCAACAAGCTAGTGAGAGCAATTCTGCCATTCTTAACCCGTACAGGGAATGAGAGAAACACACATACACATACAGAAGAGTGTCTGCTGCATTCCTTCGTGCCTTCTGGCTCTCGTCCCTCCACACTTGTCACCGGACAGCGCGGCAGGGCCCTGCAGTGTGTGCCGGCCGACCTGAAGAGGCTCTCACAGGCCTGTTAGCATGCAGATGGTGTCAGGTGTCAAGAGCCGGAGCTGGATGGAGGCTGGTGGCTGCTGCAGCCTGAAGAGTTAAGAGTTTTTTTCCAAAATGCTACGTCTTAAGGGGGAAATAAAGTCACTTAAGTTTAACCTGCAACATCAAGGACCCAGGTCTTGTTTCTAATGGTTTTAAATTAGACAATAAAGGCCTTAATTGAACTTTTGTTCTTTACTTAATGACCTATTTTGAAACCAAGCTTCAAAAATGTTGCATAAAATCATTGTAGCTAGAGATTTAAAGTGAATAAGAGTACATTTATTTACGTTCCATACTATATTCTGGATTTTTTTAGGTTGAGGTGCATTTGCCGATCAAAGAGTATAGCACACCTGTTTGCTATCAACCTGCCTACATATACCTGCTCTTCACTTTGCTACTCTGCCAGATGATTCAGTCTGTGTTGGTAATGCCAAGACAACTATTTTCCAGTGTTGCTTCTGTAGTGAAACTCTGACTCTTTTCCTGTGCTCAGCCCTTGTGTCATCTCCAGAGGTCCGTCTCCGTCTACTGGTGGACAATCTCCGAGCCAGCCAGCACCCTGCCTCCACTGCCTGCAATTTAGTTTTTCCCTTTGTCAATAAACTTTTGTTTCCTGCGTCCGTCTCTGCTTTGGGATCCAGCCAGAAACCAAAACCTAACAGGCCTAACACCAAACGACTTTTCATGCAATTCTACTGTCGCAGAAAACTTTCAAACATTGGAAAATCATGAGAGTTTAACCTCAAGTAGTGTGCACTCTCATGACCTCGGCCATTTGGTGTAAGGTGGTCCGAAAAATCTCAGTCCGAGGTGTCTAGAGTCAGTCTTTTTCTTATCTTGACGTTCAGACAAAATCAAACATGTATAATATCGTTGTAAGGTTTTAGTCTCGGCTCATGCACATCCTAAGTTTTATTGATGTGAACATTGTCAGCAACCAATAGCTGCGATCTCAAACGCCAAACAAAAAGCAGCAAACCGGGTAAACAGTTAACATGGTGTGGGCTCCGGGGAGTACTGTGGTAAAGAAGGAGAGACTGGTGGAGTTGTGGAGTGAACAAGAGCCGGTGTTTAAATCTGTGTGCATCTGATCCACCAACCAGCGCTTCCTTTTAGTGAGAAATCTTCATTGGCACGGTCTCGTTCCGCTAAACTAGCGCAGCTAACCAATGGAAGCTGGTTGCGAGATGAGACGACAACATCCAAAATGTAAAGTTTGAACTTAAATACAGTTGTTATATTGATGCTGAATTTAAAATAGTACTGTCCACATATAATGCCCTTTATCTTATCCTTCTTGAGTTATGTGTTCGTGCGGACATGTAAATAATACATGATAATGTTATGTTTCTTAAAGGGAGTTTGGTGTGATGTTTTCCACCAAGAGCAGGATAGAAAATAATCTCAAAAGGAATCTTGTCGTTGTGACCCTGCATGATCTCCAGTCTTTGCAACATCTTACAGTGTGTGAAAAAAAATGTTGTTTTCAGATGTGGGTAGGTGTCAGACTGCCGTCCTTTAAAAGACTTCTCAAAGTCTTCTTTTGTAACGTAGGCATCAGTCCTAAATCCAGGGTTTGATCAATAAAACTGTATTCAAAGTGTTTCACAACAATACAGACAGACAAACAAAGCTAAAGCCAGCCGGAGAGACACACGGCAGTCAGCGGCAGCGGTGGCGGTGATGTGTGTGTTGAAGGGTCTTAATTGGAAGGAACAACATTGCTCTTTTCAGCTCAGCAGCAGATGTGCAGAAGGGTTCAGACAGACAGCGCATGAGAGGAATGTAAATGACCTTTCTGACCTTTCTCACCTATCAGACCAGGATCTCTGTCAGTATCTGCTTCCTTTTTTATGGGGGATCATTTTCAAAAAAAGTGGTATCAATGTCGTCACTGTTTCAGTCCCAATACTGCAGGTGTATGGCTGTCTATAGTATCCGATTCATCTCACATATTTAAGAGATCAAACGTCCTCTTGAAACCAAAGCCATAGTTCTGGCACATGCACACGAGTGTCCGCCTTCGTCTCCAAACACCGCGCTCTCTTTGAGATGGTATAACCAGCCCAGAGGAGGAACGGAGCGGGTGGACTCTCCCCGCTGAAGGGTCACACACCAGCTGTGCTCACTTGGCTTCATCACGCAGGAGAAACATACAGGAGATAACAGACGAAGGAGCAGAGATAATTGACTTTTGGGGGGTTTAAGAGCACAAACACTTGTCAGCTCTTGTCAACTGAAATGTTTATACAACCTATAACAAGCACGCTGTTACAGAATATTGAATATTTATATGTAGCGGTGTGTGTGTAGTCTGCTTTGCGTTGTACAGTACATCTTGCCATGTCTTTGTATATTGTATACGGGGTCCTGTTTATGTTTTACCATATGTTGCCATGTAAACTGTTGCCAGAAAGGCCCTGTGGCAGTGTCATTAAGATAAATTCTTGCCCATTTAATGTTTCCCGGTGATTAATTGACACTTTAATCATAAAACGCTCGCTTGTCAGACAGCCTGTATGTGTTTCATTGTTCTAAAATGTAAGGCACAGCAAACAAGATGGAGGATCATGACACAGATGATTAAAACAAGGAGAACTAGTACATCTTAATAACTGCTAATGAATCGCTGGGAAGGTCTTTAATTCTGAAATTCTTTCCGGCATTGTGTCATCCTGTATTTGTCTTCATAAAGAGGAATTTCCCCTGTTTGGAATAAATATTCACCTCTCTGCTTCCTCTCTTTGAGGCAATGATCTGACACCGGAGATGAGAGCTCATACTCGTACACACACACACACCTCCAGGCTGTTCTGCTTCTCATTAACACTGCAGTGAAGTTCACGGATGTATGCATACAAAGGCACGCTCACACACATATCTCCAGACACTTGCACGCACACACATCCCAAGATATAGACCTGAACTGAAAACTCGCGAGTGGCAAATGATGCCTCTTTCATCAGAATCAGTCAGCGTGCGCGTCACCCAATATTTGACACAATTCTTTGCCTCTGACACGCACATCACAGAGGGCTGCGTTCAATCACTCACTAACCTACTCTCACAAACACTCCTGGGCTCTGCCAGCTCTGCCTCTGGGCCCCCTCGTCATGACTGAAGCACTCACTGCCTCGCCGTAAATGGATGAGAGCGTCGGGGTGGCCCGGCGGTCAGTGGGACTGTCCCGCAAATGACATGTCACAGATTTGGTGCCAGCAACGGCCGATATGCGCATCTGTGGCTGCGCTAAGTGGATGGTGTTGACAGTGAACGCTGCACAATAGGATGATATTACAGTCGATGAGTTTTTAAATGGCCCCGAGTGGATTTCTCAGCACAGAGCTTCAGTGTTTGTCCAAAAGGTTGCTCTGACACCGCCGGCAGTGGTAAAAGAACGCACATGTGTCTGAGAGGAACTGAAGCAGCGGAACCCAATGATTCAGCACCGTATGAATTCTGATACCAGTATTGATTTAAAGACATAAAGACAGACTGAAAAGTATCAAAAAACCTAAAGAGGAAGAACTATGCATCACATTATGAGATTAGCAATGCTTTCAAAATGCTGCTGGAGCATGAAGCTGGTTTCATTGTCTGTTTAATGCGACAACATTGCACCATTTGATCATGAGGTTTTGACCTAACCTCAGTATGATGTCACTAAAGCTCAGAAAAAGCTGGTAATGGGCCAAAAATAAAGTAAGGAGTATATCTTAGCAGTTTTGGCCACCTTTAGCTGCAGGAAACTTGCTGAACCATCTTTAATTTAAGCCAGGAAGTGCCAGCTTCAGTTTCCATTCAGGTGAAAATCGCCAAAATGCCAGGCACAAGATTTTTCTTTTATTGTGGCAGCTGTGACACATCCTACTGTACCCCACAGTGTAAGAGGGTGGCTGGTTTAAGTCTGAAGAGAAGGGGAGGACTGGTGAGGGTGGGAGTCATGGAGGAGGGGCTTCCTGGTCTGGTCTAATCTCAGCAATAGAGCTCAGGGGAAGGTGTCAGCATGGAGAGCGGGCCTGTCAGCACCCACGGACTCCATCCTCTTCCCTTTATCCTTCCCCTCCCTTCATCCCTCTCTCTCCTCCTCCCCCTCCATCCCCGGCCTCGCTGAATTCCCACATTCCTCAGATAAAATGGCAGGTACAGAGAGGAAGAGGAGGAAGGGAGAGTTGAAGGGGCAGCTGTGGCTCGGGGGCAGCGGAGGTACATTGGGTAAAGCCCACCACTGAAGCACTGATAAGCGTATCTCCCTCCCTCATGTGTGCCAGACAAAACCCATTTGTTTCTCATCTGTTCCCCTGATTTGGGCCTGACAGCTCGGGCTGAGCCGTAGAAGGCCTGCGACAGAGTGATGGAAGAGGAGATGGGGGGAAAAGAGACAGAGGAGGAGAAAGGGGAACATGCCTTTCATTTGCCATACCCTGTTGTTTGGCATGTTGTCAGTGTCCTCTAGTCCGCCCATGACATGCAGAATCAGACACCACTGACAGGACTGTGATGGGGGTAAAGTGCATCTAATGCAGTGGATTTTGTGTTGCAAAAAAAGGTAGCTTGTTAGCTTTGTTTGAACTTTTCTATGGCACCTCACGATTTTCAGCATTGGCACGAACTAGCTCATCTGGTGCCATTAGTGTATACGTTGAACTTAAGCGCTTTTAACGTTTCAACAACGCTGTGGTTAATGTGTGGCTAGGTTTAGGCACAAAAAACACTTGGTTATGGTTAGGGTTAGGACGAGATCATGTTTTAGCTTAAAATACCCAATTTTAGTGGTATAATCATGGCTAAAAACACAGCAATGACTTGGTAATGACCAACCACTTCTCATGACATGATCCCCGATTGAAACACAGTGACAGATTGCAAGAAACACCCATGTTTGCTGGCTAAAAAAGCCACTGGAAGCAGAGTGATGACTCACTAAAAAACAACCATTGTTGGTCTGCAGCTTGGCAGATGACTCGATAGATGTCGCGCCAGGGTAACAATCGTTGTTACCCCGATGAAGGTCCTCTGACCAAAAGCTTGGGTCATTGAAGATACTTGCATTGATCCAAGTGTGCAGATAATGAAGGAATGAATGAAGGAAATATCATGTGACGCCGACAAATGCTATGAGAACTGTGAGAGTGAGCCAAAACAGTAAAGTTACGAACTTGAAGACCAAAACAACGAGCTGAAAGATGCTATAAAGTTTTGTAGAGCACTGTGAGCATCTGTAACATTAAAACGATCATTTGATCCACTCTTATTATCGCCATTTAAAAGTCTAAAACTCAGAAAAAGAGAATCTGCAGATGAAAGTTTTTCACCACACAGCAGCCCTCCACAGACACGTGGCGCAACTGCGACCAAGGCAGCTGTCACGAAAAGCAGGACGCTGCTCTAACAATTTACAGAAGCTTCTGCAGCTAGGAAGCACTAACGAGGAGGAAAGAAGTGTGTGGTCCCGCATAGCTCAACTGGCAGAGCCTGGCACCATCTCTGCCAGGGTGGCGGTGCTCAGAGCAGACTGGCGGTGCATTCCCAGTTGAGCCACCAATGCTAAAAATGTATGCACGGCTGGTACGGTGAGGGACTTTGGATAAAAGCACTCGCTAAATGGCGCAGGAGAACAAAAGCCAAGAAGAGACAGGAGGAGAACACGCCTGCTGTTAGTAAATGGACTCACTCCCTCTCTCTTTCTCTCTCTCCGAGTTCTTCCCTTCATCCTGTTTTGTGTGGATGTAGGTCTCTCATCCCTCATAATCCTTTCCCCAAACACCGATGAGTAAGTCCTGACACACAGCCGCATTGCTAGGCTCGGCCCTGCCGCTGGGGATTTACTACCTAAATAAACACTCCGAACACACACACACATTCACACACACACACACAGAAACACACTCGCATAAAAAAATAAATTGAAGCAATAAATTCACACTGTCATCTGTTACTAGGGCTGGGTATTGGTGGAAATGTTCTGATTCTGTTGCCAATATGACACCTGAGATTCAGCACAGATAGATAGACGGCACTTTTTGTGGTTCCTTACTTCATATATAAACTTGTTTTTCCAAAAATGATTTCTCTTCCAAGTTGCCTAAAGCAGCTGAAGTTCTGCAACCCAACTGCCAGAATAAATGCTGGTATTGTACATTTCTGCAACCAGATTCGTCATTATGTAGCAGACATATTACAATGTTATGCTTCTTTACATTTCAACAGCGCTCTGGGTAACGTGTGGTTATGTTCAGGCACAAAAACCACTTGGTTACAGTTCGGAAAAGATCATGTTTTGGCTTAAAACACCAAGATTCTGTGGAACAAATGCAGCTGGAAATGCAGCAATGTCTCGCTAATGAACAACCAATTTTGTTGTTTGTTGGTCTTGAACATTGGTCTGCAGCTTGGCAGCCACCTTGACCACACCATCCACCATGTTCTCCCCCTCCTGATGACAAAGTCAACTCATATACATGTAATCAGAAGTACATCCATGCCAAAGTTGTCTTCTGGCGACTGAGTTCTAAGATGGTCAATGTTGTTTGGGTACCTGGATTTGCTAAATTCTGAGTTCAATTGCTAAGTTCAATTTTCATGCATATTATATCAATATTTTGAGTTGGTCGACCCAATTAGTTCTTAGACCTCCAATATTTGGAAAAAGTAGCATTTCATATCATCTTCTCTCACTGCATCTTCTCACTTTTGGGTTGGAGCTTCAGTTTGTGAACATTAATTAGTCTACCACTTGAATCCGCAGTGTTTCTGCATTTTCAAACAACAAAAGCTGAAAACAGATAAGTTATTTATAGTTCCACACAAATGTTAAAATTTCAACCTAATTAGATTTGTTCAAGGATTTGGATTCAATAAGTGGATTTGAATTGATACCGTATTTGATGTATGCAAATGCCAGCAAATCCCAATCATTCAAAGAATATGGAAACAAGATTACTAATCTGACTAGACATTTGATGCCAGATTTTTGTGCTTGACACTTTCAGATAATCTCTGCCACAGACACATTCTACAGTACCAAAACCGTACTGAGGTTCACTACTACCATTACTCTTACAGATGTAATAGCTGCTAGCAGAAAACCTGCATTCACTCCGGCATCCCTCAGCGTTTAGCAGTCTGCACCTGAGATGTCACACTGCCTGAAAGAATTTAATTAGCATCGGTCTCAGTGGAGATTTTTAGTGGTGCATCAGCTCGATGCTTGTCCAGAGGCCAACATTAATTCTGGGGCGAGACCCGGTCTAAAACAAAGTTAAAATCTCATCTAAGACAATATAAAGTTTTATCTTCCTGCTAATGTGATACACAGAGCCGGAGAGACGAATGGCTCCCAGGAGGGTTCGGTTTTCACTTGCAGTTTTACTTCCTTCTTCCTCCCTCCTCATCTTTTACCCTCACCCTCTTCCCTCTTCCCTCTAATGACTGCGCTGCTTGCTGGCACATGGTCCACGTAGATCCATAACCACCCATCTGCCATGTATGTGCTGTCTGTGTGGGTTTGTGATGAGCCTATGATGAATCTGAAGGCGCACATGAGGAGTGTATGAATGTGTGGCTGTGCATGTGTGTGTGTTTAATGTTTTTCCGGCACACCTGCTCCACATACAGCCAGCGCACAGCCTGTTAGCTCCTCTCAACACTTTGTATTGTAGCGTGGCGTTGCTAATCCGTAGTGTTGGGGGTTAGCTGGAGGCTACCATGCTGCTGTTTTTACACTTGTGTGAATGGGAGAGGAATGTGGCACAGATGTTCGTTGTGTGTGGACCTGGCTGTTAGAGCCATGTGCACATGCAGTCTGACATGTCAGTGTACTAACCTGCGTCCCCACATTAAACAGTAATGAATTTTAACAGTGTTTTTACACTGTCCATTTGTGCTGTGTATGACGACATGATTTCCTTGGTAGCTGAGTATCAAGATTTACAGTAAAACAGCAGTGCTTAAATCTTTCAAACACAAGCACCTATTCCTTTCTACAAAGATAAAACTAAGATTATATTTGATAGCATGTATCCGCATGATATCCCCTAGCAGTGTGCGACATGAATCAGAACACCAGGGCCTGTTGTTCTCCATGTGAGCCCACTCACCATCAGCTGTCATCTGAGGTTGACATGCAACAATGTCACTCCAGAAAGAAATCTAGAAAAGCACATTTTTATCACATTCGCACATGCTGCTGTACCGTGACTACATCTTCTGTCTGTATGACACATTCGGTGTGTGCTACAGGCGTCACATGACATGACACTACGTGACATGGCTGGTGTGTGTTGCCCTTTAGCTACTGGCATGTTGTAAACAAAAAAGCCTTATGGGAGCTAGTTGTTGACTGCTAACAAAAGTATATATTTTTTTTCTTGGTTGAAATGACACGGTGTGTATTTTTTTTGTATGTGTTGTGTATTGTGTGTATTATGCATTGGGTGTATTGTATTTTTTTTTTCTAGTAAAGTAGCAGATCAGATTTCTTTGAACACAAATCCCCAGGAACAAGTTTCAGCTTAAAGACTGATAAAAGAGAAGCACTATGAGAAAATGCATTTGCGTTACAGATGCTGGTTGACCTAAGGCCAGCTAAGATACATACTGTAGCAGGACTCTGCATAGAGAAGCAGTGGTGTTTATTTTTGCATAGAAACAATGCCAATCTCAAAGCTCCAACAAAAATCCAAAACAAATAAAACAAATGAGATATTCTGCAAATGAAACTAGAATTATGGCTTTGCGGTGGTATGCCACAAGGAACCAATCAAGTTGCACTTACAGTTTACATCCATGTCTATGAAAAATGGATGCTTCACACAGAAGCAGCACAGAAGAGCTATACAATGAGCACGGTTTCAAGAGGGACACCCAAAATTAGTGACACCAATTCAGTATCTGACTAAATGTCTCCCCTTCCTGAATTATGACGTTTAATAATGGCCGGAAAAGTGCTTTTTCTTAAAATTGATGTCACAGTGAAGTTGACCTTTTGACCTTTTGGATATAAAATGTCATCACTTTTTCTGTGAATTTTTGTCATAATTAGTGTATGAATTTTTTTTAGTTATGGTCAATAACATGTTTCCTAAGGTCACAGTGAGCTTGACCTTTGACCAGCAAATTCTAATCAGTTCCAAGTGAACGTTTGTGCCAAATTTAAAGAAAGTGCCACAAGGTGTTCTTGAGATATCTTGTTAACAAGAATGAGATGGATGCAAGGTCACAGTGACCTTGACCTTTGAAAACAAAATCTAAACAGTTCATCGTTGTGTCCAAGTGAATGTTTGTGCCCAATTTGGAAAAAAATACCTCAAGGTGTTCTTGAGATATCTTGTCACAAGAATGAGACAGACAAGGTCACAGTGACCTTGACCTTTAAACACCAAAATCTAATCAGTTCATTCTTGTGTCCAAGTGAAAGTTGTGCCAAATTTGATGAAATCACCTCAGGGTGTTCTTGAAATACCTTGTCACCACAATGAGACAGACGAGGTCACAGTGACCTTGAACTTTTGACCTATGACCACCAAATCTAATCAGTTCATCATTGAGTCCAAGTGGATGCTTGTACTAAACTTAAAGTTTCCTCATGGCGTTCTTGAGATATTGTGTTCACAAGAACGAGATGGATGGATGGACAACCTGAAAACATAATGCCTCGAGCCACGGCTATGGCTGGCATGGAGGCGTAAAAGCGTGCTACTGAAAGCCAAAACAAAAACTTAAACAGCAGCTTGAGTTTTTTACCTGAGAGGGAGGCACCAGACAAGAAAGTGTTTGTTTTTTAAGTGAGAGGGAAAAGTGGAGCAAACAGGCAACTTACAAAGCTCTTTTTTTTTAATTGGCATTGTTTCTGACGCTGCAACACACTTCTCCTTCTGGAAATATTTTGGACCATTGTTGCACGTTTGAACTTGTCAGCCACCGTAAATAACCGCTCAAAACACACACATTTCCACCAGATGATTATGTTACAGCCAGTTATTAGGCCCGCTGTCCTCAGTGTCAGTGCCAGGACCATTACACATTAATGGACTCTGGCTCTTCCAGGAATCAAAGCACACGGTGTGACACTGAAGCCACAGGCCATCAGGCCATCCCAACACTCCTTACATAAACACCAGACTCGCAGCAGCTCCCACAACTTTCCAAGAAGAAAACACAAACCACTCCAGCAGGAAGACAATGAGGCAATAACTCTTCCTCCCTGAAAGTATGGTTATTATGACAGCAGGCCCATTAGCTAAATGGAGAAAGAGCATGTGCAGCATGTAGCTCTGGCTATATAAATCTGCATCCCTCACCCTGACCTCTAACAGTCCCTCCCTGGAGGAGTCAAACTGGGATAATTCCAGACACCCCGTGATGGCCTTCCCTGGGTCAGGTCACCGTAAATCTCAAGCTGATCAAGACTGTGTGACACCCGGGAACGTCCCTTTTTCTCCACGGCAACACGGTGTCGGCGGCCATGAGGCATGTCAAGGACTTTGTCATGACAAAAAAAGTGCTTAGCTGGGCAGCTGGTGGTCAGGAAGCGACCGGAGTCACGTGTCCTCTCTTTTAGTTTTCCACTCAGAATATTTATGTGTCTCTCCGTAGGCCTTCAGCAAAGAGAGAGAAAGGAATTAACTGTGGCTAATAGCCATGTTAGCTAACGAGTCACACGTGCGTAGGGGTTAGAGAATGACTTCCCCTCCGTGCTTTAAAACAGATGAGGGCTGCGACCGCACAGTTGCACAGTAAAAAACAGGACGTAAATTAAGGCCTTCTCCTCCGGTGGAGAAGTGTTGGGCGAAAATAACCGTCTTAAATCAAACGCTCCAGCAGGCCTCATCCAGCTCTGGGAAGCTAGACCTCAGAAATCCTCAAGTAATGGCACAGATTCATACCAAAGACATGAGCTGGAAGTTCACGGACAACACATCCCGAGAGTGATGATAAGAGCTGATCCTTTTACGAGGGCTTCAGAGGGGGAAAGGCCGCGCGAACAACATGTGCTCTGAGTTTGACTTCTGTACATCTGATGTACTTAATATAATTAGGCAGAAGTCTTCAGATGTTTTCTGTGCGCTTCAGGGCACGGACGCTTTTGTTTGCTCAGTGAGCAGAAAGTATTATTCACTGTAACCATTTAACCAAACAGTGATCTCATTGAAAGTCTTCCAGCAATTATTCAATGAAACATTATACTCACAATGGGTTTCGGTTTATTTTGATAAAACATTTACTTTGGATATTTCTGAAAAACTGCACAAAAGATCAAATGTAAATTGGAGAAAAAAGCTAAACTGGTGCATTCAATCACCTTACCTTTACCAAAAGGTAAAACCTGTATCAAGGGACCAGAACAGTGGCTCCCAAATGGTGAGTCGTGGCCCAAAAGTGGGTCATAGGTCCATTCTGAATGGACTGCAAGTGACTCACAAATTCAAGTTTGTAAAAAACACAACAGTGAATTTCAACATAGTGCTTTTATTTTGAAGTGCTGTTTCCTGCTGCAGAGTGAGTAACTAATAGACAGCTACTTGATGGAGACAGCAAACTAGCTCAACGACATGGCCAAACACAAGTATGACGCTGAATCTATTAAACTGTGTGGACCTTGAACTAATGACTAAGGAGAAATCCGGACCCCGTGGCTGGACCAGTTGGGAACCACTGATCTAGAATACATATCTACGTATCTAATGGAAACAGCGTATTTTGTGGTTCCGTATGTCAGGGATGGAAGTTGAGCAATGGTATACACGGAAAAATCACATTCCTTATCCAGACAATTGATTCCAATATTCAGACTGCCAGTGCAGAGCAGCTTTTTATGAAGTGTAACGTAATGTGAAGAAAGATTAAACTAGCCATTATGTCGCCATTACAGTGAATGATGATGTATGATGTCACCATGGTATGGTATGACATATGTTAGGACCATAAGTAGACCGTGTCATGATCCTGGGTTTGTTTATGTGCTGTTATCCTATGGGAGTTTTCTGTTCGTGTTCCTTGTTTCATGTTATTCATTCATGTTTAATCTGCTTTCTGTTTTATTTTGTAGATTCTCTCCTCATGTGTCGTGACTGGTTTTACTTCCTGTCTTTGTGCCTGTTTTCTGTCACACCTGTCTCGTTAGTCCTTCCCTGTTCCCAGAGTCTCCCCTTCACACCTGTTCTGTATTAGTCTTGTTTGCTCCACCCTAGTGTTCCCCACCACACCCTTGTTGTTAGCTGATCCCCATTTCCCTCCTCTTGCCTGTGTCTTCCTGCTCCAGCTGTGTCTCGTTCTTGTGATTAGTTTTCTGTGTATATATACCTGTGTGTCCGACAGACCAAGGGTCCAGGTGCCATGTCTGAAGGGGTTACCACCATGCCAAAAGTGTTTGGTGGAAATGGGGCTTTAGTTTCATCATTCAAATCTGAATTACAAACTACAAAACACCAACTCTGAGTGAAACCTTAATGGACTCCAGTATGGTTGTGCTCCAGCTAAAGGCTTCCTGTCTGGATGTAAATACAAAAAGACATCAATGCACGAACCATCCACTATCATCCACAATTATGGAGCACATGGGACTTGTTGATTGCTTTTAGTCAGTAGGCAATTTAAGGAGGGGCGCCATCTCTCTTATTGGCAAAATGACCAAAATGCAACCCCCTTATTAACCAGCTCAGTATTTGTAGCACTGGTTTAGCAACCAGGAAAGTGACAGACCAAGTACATGAGTTAAATCATCTTTCTTGATGCTATTCAGTCAATCAAATCTGTGCATTTCAATAAGCACTGTAACTCGAGTGAGACCCACACACATGGGAGAGACACAACAGTCAGAGGAATAAGACAGTCAGAGAATAGTAATGCTCTAAAGATAGAAGAGCAGACAGGGGATACAGAGCTTTTAATCAAGAACGGACAGACTCCTACGTGTTCATTCTTCCCACAGGAAGTTCAAAACCAATATGTCTCATCATATGTTCCGAGACCACTGAGATGAATAAAAGCAGCGATGTGAAGCGCCACTATGAGACAAAGCACAGGGAATATTTTGGGCAAACGTCCCCCCTGTTAAAAATTAACACGTCGCCTACTGCTTTTAGTACTTTACACATCATGAGTCACATCCAAGATCACAGATAAATCAGTGCTGCTGATTGATTCGTGACATTGCCCACAATGTCCTGATATAATCAGAGATATTACAGGGAGAGATTCCTCTGTATGTCACAAAATCTCTGACGGTTGACATCTCCTAGTATATAACATCATATTGCCCTATTCAAGCAGAGATTATGCCTGATTAACCATTTGAAACCTGGAGCGACATCACTTTTCTTATACTGCTTTCAGATGCTTTTCAGAAGTATTTCAACTTTTGAACCTTGAACAAATTGGTGCAATTTCTCTCAGAAACATGGGAAAAAAAGCAACGAGCAATTTGGTAACAAACATCTCACAAATTGCAAAAAAATTAACAGATTTAGAATTTTTTTAAAAAAGCGAAGGAAAAACAAATTTTCTTATTAATTTTCTCTTTTTACTAATTTCTTGCTAATTGTTTGTGTCTTCCCATGTTTATAAAAGAAATCAGCCAAAGTGCTCACGTTTCTAAGGGTTAACTGATCTTCCAGGATGCTCACTAGTTTGGTTTCCATCCAAACATAGTGCAAATTTTAGCCGAATTTTCAGACGACAAAAACGAAAATTTATGGGCTTTTCCTCCCACAATATGAATATTGAAAGTTGGTTTATCACGATAAGCTGTAGGTGATGCTAATTCTCTGGTCAGAAAATGCTCCAATGAGGTGAGCTAACTAAAAAAGCACCAGTCAGATCTCGAACAAAGGTAAACAATCAATCACAAAATAGAAAGTTTTGAACAACTAATATTACCAGAACTCTCCCGAGAGTACATAGCTAACATACATAAGCGACTAAAAAGCCATCCAGACAGGACGAAGAGAGCTTGCAGTGGCTTATGCAATGACAGTACGTCATGAATTTAACTTTCTAATTATTTTTAACCCCGCACGTAAAAACTTTTTTGAATTATTTTAAGATTTTTTCACATTTTTGGCATTTCCAGTGCCTGACATTGGTATCTTAAATCTGTAGGCCAACAGATATCATATTTTTAGTTTGTTTTATTGTAGCATATATGCAATATTATATGTGGGTACAATTTGATTTGTATCAGTAACTACATTAAAAGTTTACATTACAAGTGCAAAACGTGTCTTATGTAATGTAATGCATAAAGAATACATTTGAAGTGGGATGTATTACCAAGATATGTGTATAAATATAAATATAAATATAAATATATCCTTGGTGCGTGCCATGATCATGTTATGCAACCGCTGAATTAGGGTACTTGCACCTTTTTCTGTTCAATTAAGGACCGGGGAATTTCTGGGGTTTTTTCATGCGCAAATTGAAAATGCGATGAAAATGTACTGTTATGGACAAGATGTGAAATACGTTACGTAAATAGAATTAAGCTTCAGATGAAAAATCTCGAAGTGTGTGCTCCCCTCACTCACACCACATTCACAGTGCAGTACCGACCTGTACAAGAGCACACAACATACTCATGTGGGCGCTTCTCTTTAAGTGACCACAGGTCAATGATGGGACCATCCCACTCCCAACATATTGACATTCAGCGTTTCATCAATATCAGCTGTCTGGACGGGTCACCACACACTCCTGTCCTTTCAAAGAGCGTCACTGACGGATGTATTGAACTGTTTGGGAGCATTTCCTCTGATCTGCTTTGTTTAGGTGTGTGTGTGTTTTTTTATTGACCATCTCAAGAGCAGGAGGGGACGACGGGATGCAGGAGGAGGCAGAGACACCATGATAAGGTCAGGCCCCCTTACATCTCTGTGTGCTGATATAGCAGGACACACACTCACACACTCACACACACACACACACACACACACACTCAGACACACTCACACAGCCATACCAAAGCATCAAAGACTGATAACACACCTCTGCATTATCTTCCTGCGGCTTTGTCTTCGGCTACAACACAGAGACCATGGTGGTGTGTTTACAGGAGATCAAGCTTCATTATGATGAAATGTTTTGCTTAAAAACAAGATTTTTATCAAGTTAAAAAAGCAGAATCATGCAGATCACTGATATCAGTAGCAGAAAATAAAGATAACGCTGCTTTTAAAAGTATTGTTGACCAAAATGTGAGGTTTTAAAGTTTTTTCGGGCATGAAATGCTTCAATTTATCTGACGACATACATGGTTTGTACCTGACAACAAGGCCTCGTGTGGCAAACTATCACTGTTGTAGTTTGGAGTCTCTTTATCCTGGAAATAATGATTTTTCCCCCCCAAATTGGACATTTGTTTGCAAACAAACTCTTAAAACGCATCCTGTAATGTAAAACTGCAGCTAATAAAAGGTCTTAATTTGAAACAGGAAATAAACCAGAAATTCCAAAAACATTGAGTCAGACTGTTTGCCTCCGCGCTGGAAACCCAGCAACTGAAACACCAACAAGGTGAACCCAAAATCCTCGGGCATTTTGACAAAAGCTCAGTCCAGACAATAGTCTTATCCCTCATCCAGTACAAAGCCCATTCAGTCAGCTCTTTCATCTGCGCAAACAGGGCAAGGGGGGGGGAACAGAAAACATTTGATCAAGTCAAAGTTAATCTTCCAACAGTTTGAACTCACCGAGCTTTGTTACAATGGGACCCGTCGGAGGATTTCGCCTGAAAGTCTCACCAAGAGAAAAATGTCTGCTCTGTGTTGTTACCTGGCGTCCTGAAGTGTTGGTTCATGCATTTTTGTGCAGTTTCACATCAAACATCAAAGTCTCATAATTTTCTTTCCTTATCAAGAGACACATCTTGCACTCGGGGGCTTATATAAAATTTCCATTTAATAAACCTCTCCTGTCATTTAATGTAAAAACTTGCAGGTCTGTCTCTGAATTTTAAAACTGATCGTCAATCAACCAAATTTATAATGAGGTGCAAAATATTTTTTGTGTTTATTTTTGTGGTAGTCACATGTACAGTATGTATGGAGCCCACAGATTCTCCTCACACGGCACTTGATGTATGTGAGGCCCTTCAGTCCTTGGTAAACTTGTCAACACATGTCGGTACAAGGAAACAAATATCACTTAATGACAGCTATTTTTTTTTTCATTCCGAATATGAAGTTTATCCTGTGAAAACAACTTTCCTCAAACTTGTTTTTACTTTTCTTATCACCCTTGACTGAGAAAAGATTATCTTTGAGCCCACTTCGATGGAAACAGAAAGAACAATCTGTGAAAATTGCATTTTTTTAAAAAGTCTTTTGGGTAATACAAGCGTTATCTGAGTAACTCAAGCACTTTCTTGAATAAAAGTCAAGAGAGACCTTCAGGTACCTTTGGGAAACCCGACCCTGAGCTGCATGATAAAAAAACTGGCTCTGGACCAGTTGATAAGGACATAAACTTTAAGTTATTAAAGGGCATAAAGTAAACAACCGAGCTGAACTCGACTCCTTGGGCCCCTGGCTGGCACACTGGGCAGCAACGCCACTCGATCCTGGAGCCGCCGTAAATCAAGAGGCGTCCGAGACGCTGAGCTCGCGGGTGACACGAAGACGAGACCGCGACCAGACAGGCAGGAATGCTGATGTGTGTCTCTGATAACACACTAATACAGGAGGCACACACACACAGATCTGCATTTCCCTCAGCGTTCCCACTCGGCTCACAATAGAGCCCCACAAACAGTAGTACAAGTGGAGATCACAGGACGACTGACATAGTTGTGTACACACTAATTAGGCACACTGGCACGACCACAATGGGCTTTTTCATAGCCTGCATGCATAAATCACACACTCTCTCTCTCTCTCTCACACACACACAGGATGTGTATCAGGCTTGGGATCTCTGCCATGTTTGCTATGATATCCTCTTTGATCTGGGGTGAGAAGTTCTCTGCCCCCGATAATAAGAAAAAAAGGAACGAGACAGCGGGGTTTTGGAGAAGGTGGCAGCGTTTGTTGGAGGGTTTGACAGTCGCAGTGTGAATGGAGGATGCTGTGTTTTGTTCCGGCTCTGTATGAACAGGCGTTTTGTTTGCCAGATGACATTAAGACAATGGCTGCAGGACGGGAGGGAGGAGAGGGGGTGTGTGTGTTGTCGGCGACGATCGTATGAGCGACGTCTGAAGCTTTTGTGGACGGCTGAAGGAGGGAGGGTCAGCAGGTCAAGACCGGATGACCTCTGCTGCCATCGGGGCACAAAATAACATGCGGTGACAGCAACCAAAGACACCGTGATGTTGGTTTCCCACCTAATACTTCATGATATAACAGCAACAACATCCTATTGCCATCAATCAGCCATATTTCTTGCTGTCACTGCTGCTCTGCCCCTTGCTTGAGGGATGTTGTTCAATGGAAGTAAAGTTGTGTCTCCACTGTAAGTCATAAGGTTATATATGAGCTAACTGCCTCAAGTGCGAATAAAAGTGTGATTTATACTGGACACTGTTCCACTTTACAAGTAAAGGAGCACAATAATACAACATCCAACAAAGGTCCAGTTGGGATTGAAACATTTTTGATTGTGTACAGAATGTGTTGCATCAACATCACTATGACATAACAAACTACCACAACCTGCACCAAACTACGTTGTTGTTTTGCATGCTGTTGTGGTCTTTCAATTTTCAAGGAATAGTTAGAAAACTGGGAAACAGGCCTTTTCACTTTGGCTTAAAGAGTATGCTGAGAATGTTGATACTACTACCACACAGGGATAGATGCAAATATTTTCAAGCACAGGACACCAAGCCGCTAAATTTGGTGGCCAAAGTGCATTGTTGGAGGCCCAAATGTAAACTTATGTAAAAACAATAGCTGACAGACCTTAATGAAACTTAGCACATTTTCTATCCACGTAAACTCTCTCTTCCATTGCCTTTTGTTTCTGATTGTCCTGTAAGGATTGAGTTAACAGTTTAAATAGGCTTAGGAAATCCATACTTCAGTAGCCCCGACATATCGGTAGTTCACTGGAGACGAGTACCACTTGCATTTTTTTGTAGAGGGGTGCATTAAAAGGTGCGAATGAATCGGGATGTTTGTGTCGCTGCATTGCCAAAGGCTCGCAGTATGGAGATTTGTTTTTTATTCAACCTCATTTTCATGAGAGACCTGATAACATTTGGAGAACTTTGAGGGCCATCTACAGGCGATATTTGGTGGCCATAAGGTACCGTTTTGTGGCCACGGGCCAATAGGTCATGGTTTAATAGTGAACCCTGGTAAACACAAAGCTAAGAGTATCTGTGAGGTTGCAGGCTAACCAGAAGAGACTCAAAGAAATCACTGTGATTGTCCAGCCTGTTCTATTTTGCTCTGAAAATGTTGGCGTGCAACCTCGTTCTGTGTATTTGACGAAGTACAGTGAGTGCTGGACGGAGCAGTGAGTGACAACGCCCCCGCCCACATGACAGTGGAAACACTAGGGTCTAGGTACCATGTCTGAAGAGTTACTTTTGGTTCCAAAGGTGCCACACCAAAAGCGTTTGGTGGAAACAGGGCTTAAGTTAAGCTAACGTAACGGCTCATAGCTTCATATACTGTACACACATGACAGTGGTATCCATCTTCTCGTCTAACTCGCTGCAAGAAAGTGATTTGCATATTTCCCAAACAATAAAAACATGCTTGTAAAAAACAATTCTCAACTTTAAGTGACAACATTGTGATTCTGATTCTATCAGGAGCTTCACATGCACAAGTAAATAAGGACATGGACTACCGATCATGCAAAAAAAAAAAAAAAAAAATCATGAGCAAAAATCACTAACTCTCATCCCACATCATCCGTTCACACTGTGAGTCAAACACTCTTGCGTGCGCAGGAGCCACTCTCCGGCTGTGTGTGTTGAGTGACTTCCTGCCGTCTGTTTGTCCTCTTATCTCTCAACCAGAGACTGATCACTGTGATAAACACAGACAGGGTCATTACACAAACACACATACTCCCACACACACACTCATGCAAACACTCAGGTAACTCCAATCAGGCCACTTTTGTTGTGTCGCAGTTTTTCGCCACAGGTGATGACTCAGGTAGGACTGCCACTGTTATCAACAGACGCACTTCAGAGTCAAATCATCCAAAACACACATGCACAGTGGCTGAGCAGTATGGGTGAAGTGGCGGCAGACATGAGATTAGGTCTTGATTCGGTGTACATGGCGGGGCGTCGGACACTCTCTGCTGAGAGGACTCAGCGTCTCAGTGGAAATGTTGACAGAGACAGATGAAGATCTGAGTGGGTTCATTCTGTTATGCCCCCACCTTCTGTCTCCATGCACCTCTTTATTTGCTCATGCAATGTTTAAATGCACACAAAAAAAGCCTGTTGGAATACATCAGGTTAGAAGTCTAAGGTATAATCAACAGTTTACACCATCACAAGTGCTTGTTGGATAGTCAGACAATTTTTACCACACCTTTAGGACATCTTAATTGGAGGGGCTAGACTCATCAACTTCTGCAACTTATTGCAACCGACAGTCACACCCACTACGCTATGTTACGGTGAGAAAGTACACAGGGTTTGAACTGTCGCACTCCCCATGTGTGCAACTGAGTGCAACACTATGAATGCCTTCCAGGAGAGACTGTCAGAAAATGTGTGCCATCATTCCCATATTCAAACGATTATCACATCTCACTTCTCTCTGTGATGATCTGCTTTTCACCCTGTCTCGGAGCGAAACTATAAACACTTTTTCCTTCCACTGTGGGCAGAAAACACATCGTAACTCATTGTAACCCGGCCCTGAACTGTCTTTTCAAACTGAGTGATGGGGCAGGACATCAGACTATCAAATTCAAACAAATTGGCAATTATCTATGGAGGAAAGGGTCCTTGTTTTTATTCCTGATGACCCACATCTGTTCGGGAACTGCCCATTGGTTCGACAGCCCATTGGTTCGACATCCCATTGTTCCGACCATATTAAACTCATTGTTCCTAAGTCCGTTCCGAAATCATCATGATGCCCTGTGGTTAAGGTCTGGTTAGGTTTAGGCACAAAAACCACTTGGTTAGGGTCAGGAAAAGATCATGGTGTGGGTTAAAATGAAAAAGAAAGTGACAAACACATAAGCTGTGAGCCTGCTCCGCCTCAAGCCGGTCGCGGCGCACCATACGCCCGCCGCGAGCCATTCAGCACCGCAGACAGTCGGACTAATGGGATGTCGAACCAATGGGCTGTCGAACCAATGACATGGACCCCATCTGTTCATAGTAGGTATACCTACAAAGGTAATGCACCAGAATTCCTATAAAACTCACATAATCATGAGCCAGTAATTGGTACATACCCCACGTAATTGGGAAGGCTGTGATCACGTGACCAATGCGCTGATGAGAGTAAAGACAGAAGTAGTATAAAGATCAAAAATCTGCCTAAGTAGGAATGTTGGGGAGGTGGAAGGGTCACAAAATACATGGCTTTTCTCGAGGAGACTGGTGGAACTATGTGAAACCAATTGAACTTTAAGTTAATTGAAGGTGTGTCTTCATCATGTTTCTTTTCCTAAACCTAACCTACTTGACTTAACTTGCCAAAAATAAACGTTCTTAACTGTATGTCAAGTGTATAACATCACCCAACCATATTTCTTTTCCTAACCATGACCTACATATCTTTACTTTCCTAAACCTAACTGAAATAACTTTACTTTAAATACCTACAACGCAGTCTTGGGATCCCTCCCCAGATGACTTAACGCCCATTCTCACCTGGACCCATGTAACCCTTACAACACTTAAGATGGCCAGGTGGGTCAACAACTCACATGTGACCTCAATGACTCTGTAAGGGTTCACAACCACACAGAGTTTAAAGCCTGCCACTCCGCACCAGTCCGTTAGGACTAAAGAAGCTTCTTGGATGAGAGGCGAAACGTCTTCAATCAATATCCAGTTGCCAACGATATGGCACTTATGATTTACCTTAAATACATAACTTTGCCTTAAGTACATAACTTAACAATGCCATTCATGGTGCACTCATTTGTTATGTTGTTAGATATTATGAGAACTGTTGTATAAGGATACATTCCATAAGAATATGAGAATACGTTTTATCTGGAGCACACATGTCCCCATGTAAAACCCCATCAGAAACGTCTGCTTTCCCGTACAAATGTGACTCTCTAATGGAGAAAAGTTAAACCCAGTCCATCGAGGGTACTGAGAGGCTAAAACCACACCCTAAGCTTGGCCTTTATCCCCCCTGATTTAAACACCTCATCAAGCCAGCCTTACACCTCCCCCAGAAATAGACGCTTTCCATAGATAGTAAATAAAATAAACAGTTGTGTCTCCGTCTGTCTCCACAGCTGCCTGGCCGGAGAGAAGATGTCTGGCCTATCAGCTGCTCTGGGGCAATGGTTAAAGGGAATCACATGTTTGGCCTGACATGAGAAAGCTCTGTCAGATGAGGAGGAAGAAAGACATTGAGGAGTAAGTGAGAGAGAAGAGCAGTGACTGGTTGCACTGGTTGCCTTCCAGCCTGACTTCAACCCCCAGCTCCGTAAGCTGTGACCAGCTACGTGAGGTAAAGAGAAACAGATCTTTATGAGAGGTTTTACTGTGTGTAAAGTATTGGGTGTTGATAAGGCGCCATGCGGTTAAGAGTCTGAGAAAAGAGCAGAAAAGAAAAGAGCCCCGTTTTATTTTTGGAATTAGTTTTCCCATCAATTTCACTCAAGTCCGTAAAAGGTCCATTAAGGCGAGTGGAGTAGAACAGCGACAGAGGGCAACCTGACATCCATCACCTCTGTTGCTCCACAGCCCGGCAACGCACACCCCAAAGAAAGCTAATGAAAGAAAGTTGGTGAGGTTGTGTGTGTTGGTGTGTGAGCAAGCAAAGCGCCTTCTTTTGTGTACAATCCTATCAATGTCACAAAGGTTACGCTCCCTCAAGATAACCCGCCGAGATCGCTGTGGGCTCTGGCTGATTTTTTTTCACTCCTCTCTTTTTGTGATTAGGTGTCAGCAGAATTTCCTTGGTGCGCAGACGACGGCTTTCATGTCGGGGGTTTCTCATGGGCTCATGGCCTATCGAGCGGCCCATTCAAACACATGCAAAGCGGCTGCAAAGCAAAGTACACAATGTCTGTTTGTAGTCTGGTCGCACAAGCGTGAATCCATATTTATCCAAGCACAATGACGTTCGCTCCTGCACTTTCTGATGTCAGCTGGCCATAAGGAACAGCTATTTTCTTTTTTTTCCTTTCACAAATCAAAGTGTAGACCCTGAGGGGTCGGAAAAGTCAAAACTGCTGAAGGTATTGTTCACATACTGTCGTCACACAACTTGAGAACACTGAATTTAAGAGCCTCAAAAAAATCTTAACTTGAATAGACTGCAGAGAAGACTGATAAAATCATGATCTGATTGTCTTTGAGCTCAGGATCCTCCAATTGAAAACATATCTACATATTTCGGGCAGAGGGGTAGTGGAAACAACTCTGAGCAGGCACAGATGTGGCAGGACTGGCAGTGTGCTGTTTGGCAATGACACCGAGTCTTTGGAAATGGGATTTGTTCCTCAGCCTCCACTTGGTTAGGCTGCGGTTTAGTTGGTATGTAATTTCTTTTGTACATAAACTTGCAGAAACATTTAGTGCAGTAAACATCCTGGGAAGACCGGTGGCTGGAGAACCTGCGCTCAGTATCCTTTATGACTCCACCTGCACCTGTGATTAAAACCACTGGTCTTGTTTTGAGATTGTCTTGAATTTTTCATTTACCTGTTTACCTCAATGTGCTAGACTTTAATATAATCACGTAATAAATAACTCACAAATTTAGGAGTCTGTTGACAAGCATTATCCATCACAATCAATTGGGATTTTTGCAGGCTGTTTTATAGCAAATAAAATTAGAAAGTTGTTACAGATGATTGAAATTATGAATTAAGTACAAAAGCTGTTTCAATTTTTAATTGAATTTTTAATTAAGAATGTGTTAAAGTTTTTAATTTTGGCAAATCCCAGATTAATTAGGTTAGTGAACTATATAAAAGCACTAGCTGCAGGATTATCAATACTGGTTATATCTCTAAGTCTGTTCCCCTATTAACTGGAGTCAAACAAGTATGCCCTTTGTCACTATGATTCATAATGGCCATAGAGATCATAGCCATGAAAGTGCGATCAAGTAAGGGCATAGAAGGGCCACAAGTTTGGGTATGGAAACAAAGATTTCTGGTCATTAATAATACAAATTTTGCAGATTAAACACAGTTCCTACAGAAGGTATACTATACAGGATATTTCTAACCTCAAAAACTCACACAGAAGTAACCCTCTCAATCATCACATATGACCCGCTAGAAGTGTGAGGTGGTGTATTTACTGGCATAGACTCTGCCCTCTGCCTATATTTTCTTATTTGCTTATAGTTTCACTGTGTCAAAGTTCCTGGGCACAGCATGCAGGTGAGATTGGGACTTCATAAAAAAGTGCCAGACCATAAGGTGACCATAAGCAGGTGACTATAAGCAGTGACAATAAGCAGCACGCATCCAGCACGCATTGACACTGCGACAAAAAAAGAGAAAGAAAAGAAAAAAGCCAGGGGTTGGCTTACACTTTAACTAAAAAAATTCATTTACAAAGAGTAGCTGACAATTCCTGCATAGTATAGCTTGAAGTCCAAAATGGGTTGTATTCTGAAAGTAAATCTCCCAGGGCAACTTTTTGGTACACACAGTACAACAACAGTTTATTAAATCAACTATACGGTGGAATATAGTTGTAAAAATGCCTTCAAAAAGCTGTTATTTGTCAACTGGACATCCAAATAATGTTTTCAACTAAATATAACCTAGATATTTAGATGTATTTGATTCAACCTACATTAATATTTTATATGGTAACATCTACAATCCATAGGTTAAAACTTACTGCACCTTTATTTCAAATAAAGTGTTTTTCTATTTTTGGGCATCACTTTTGCAATCCAGAGATGTAACGCTGTCTTCAGACTTCGTCAACAACTGCCCATAGCTCTCTCATTCATTTCAATGTGACTACAGTGTTGGCACAGCAGGACACCCCTGCAGCAAAAAACGCAGCGTCATCATCTGCGTAAAGTTGAACCTGCCTCAACTTCTGCTGCAATGCCATCCAGGGTCATCTGCGAACACTGCGTTGACCAATCAAATTCAATAGCGCAAGAGCACATTACAGATTTAATACCTTGTAGAGTATAACCTGTTTAGAATTGTGTAGCTTTTTTATTATAAGACTCTTGACACTTAATTTACCGCTGCTTCTTTTTTTAATTTAATTGGCTTTTTATTTTATATTTCACTTTCTTCTACTTGCTGCTGTCTTATCTCTCAGTTGACCTATGCAAGAGTAATTCTATTGTTGAAGACAATAACAATGAATCAGAAACACTGAGAGGGCTGAGAAAACAACCATTTCTGTAACTTTCCAGAGTCGTAAAATTGTGCCTCAAAGGAGCGCATACTGCTGTGAAATGTGCTGGTGTTTGATATACCTTCAAACTGTACTTTCTGGTTTGTTTTTACACCAGTGCAAGCCGTTATGGTTTTTTAATGCAGGGCCATTGTAGGTCTGGACACAGCCTCTCCCATAGTATTCGTCGCGTTCTGGATGAGGCCTAAAATGTAAATGGGAATGTGATTTACCATGGGAACTTCATAGCATTCTTCTTGTTTTGGAGGACTGTGAAAGGAACCGGACTTGAGCCAGCTGAAAAGAACAGTGAGGTCTAACAGCCAAGAAGCGGCTGCAGTGAAGCTAAATTGAGAACGCCATATAAATCTTGGCTTTTCAGAGAGCAACATCAACATGCAATCACACACACACACACACACATGCAGATAAGCGCATGCACAGCAGCTCTGCAGCGACAACTGTTTACAGCTGATATGTTAATGGTTCAACCAAGGCTGCTTTGGTGCCAGGGCGCCCACACTGGCCTCGGAAAAGCTCCGGCTCTAATGAAGACGAGTTCACAAAACTCATTTACACATCGGGGACTGAGGAGAAACACTGAAGGGTGTCCTGTAAGTGAACACTAGCCTGCCAGATATCAGTGTGTGTGCAAGCATGTGTGAAATGTGTGTGCGGAGCATGTGCGAAGGAGAGAGAAGAGGGAGGTGGTGATAGACGGCGAGAGACAATGAGTGAGCGAGAGAGAGTGCAAGTGTCAAACCCGAACGCTGATACGCACCTTGAAATGTCAGAGGAAAATGGGGGAGGAAGGAGCGGGGGGTGAAGAATGTGGGAGAGTGTTAAGAGCAGTGCACGAGTGAAAATGGACCGAGTGAGGTGAATAGACTTAACTAGCAGTGGAGGAGACAGCAGAGAGCGGAGAGCAGCTCATCTCGCGGCTTGAGGAGGCAGTGGGTGTCGAGGAGGTGAGAGAGAGCCAGTGGCTTATGTGAGGATGGAGGAAACTGGGGGGAAAAAAGGGGATTTCCTGGACTGTGATGTCACAGGGTGGAGGCCTCGACTACAAAGCTGACCCCTGACTGCCCGGGCCTTCCAGATCCTTATCATGCCTGTGGTGCTACTGCACTCTGATCCAGTCTCTCGTACAGTTTGAGCTGTACTTTCGCTGGTACTGACAGGGGCTTTATTTACGCATATGGGGAATACTTTTTTGACCAAACCTGATAGTGACATAACTCACTTTTTGATCATGAATCAAAACTGGGACAAAGACAAGCTCATAGTCCTATTAGGCCCCAATGAGACAGAGCACACTGTAGCAGCCTGGAGCTGCTTTTTGTAATTGTTTTAAATGAGAGTGAAGCATTTTGCTGCTGCTTTTGTGTTGCCGAGCGCCTGGCACTTCAATTACACAGCAGTAATATGGGTACCAAATCTAAATCTGTAATATTAAGTATTACAGTTACACAAAATTTGTTTCAGTTGTAATTACCTGACACGCTTAGTACCCCTACATTCACCTTTGGGGGTACCCCACCTATAAAGGGGTGTCTCCTGCCTTGCCTCTCCCATTTTGCTGTTGTGCTCCATGGGAGAGGTAAGCGGCATTGCTCTCGTAGTAATTTCCATGGCTTAGCGCTGTTAAGCTACGTTCAGAAGTTCATTTTATGCTAGCCTATTCCTGTGTAGGGGCTCGAGTTTATATATGGTCATATTTGACAAAGGATTTTGTTTTTACCTCTTGTTGTCAGCTGTCAGGAATAAACAGAGATCAAAAGATATCAACACATCTTAGACAACACTTGAGTCCACCCGTTACGTAAGTACCTCACGTTTTTGCCGGAGCGCTCTAAACGCCTCAACTCAGAGTGAAAAATTACCTAACATCATTGGCATTTTTTGCAGACTGTCAGTCAGATAAACTGAGACAAAACCGTCTGTGGTGGCAATAACAAGTGGTAGCGTACATGGTTTGTGTTGCGCTAACGTTAGCTCACTTTCATCATCGCCCTGCTGGGCAGCCTGCAAGACATATCTGAAAAACTTATTGCCTCAACTACTTTCTTACATTTTACCAACCGTAATGAGGCCTGACGATTGACAGCAGATTGTCAAACTGTCCCTGACTCATCCTAAAATAAGCCTTGAACTGATCATCATCCAGGTGGAGCTCCTGGATCAGATGGTGCTACTGCCTGTGATTTTATTTTCTTTCTGAGGGTCTCATGTACCCAGACAGATCTCAGTCCAGTCCTCAGGTTCACTATGCCTGTCCATTTTTACACAGATTAAAAGGTACAGATTTGTGAATTTACTTCACAGCAAAAGAGCGGTTAGGCTAAGGACAGGTGGTCTGGTGGTTTCCTACCAACGATTAAAGATTTAAGATGCAAGCTGCAAAAAGCGCTCTGCCTGATCGAGGCCTTGTCATCAAGTTATTTTGTACGGATGGTAAATGTGAGCAGCTGAGTAATACAAATCGTGGTCGCCTCGGTGTTGTAATTATGAGTCAGAGAGGTGAGATGTGGTATTTTCCAGTTGGAGAAAAATGGCAGAAGTCTCAATAAACTGGTGGCCAAAATAAAAAAATAAAATCAAATACAGTGCTGCACATCATCTTGGAAAATTTGTGAAAGCTCATTATAATGGGTGCAACTCTTAAGAGAATAAACCAGAGAACAGACTCAGGTACTTCTGGGGCTCATTAAAATGTTTAATGATCTTATACACCCATCATTAACATAGCTGTGTGTTTAGTTCACTGGATCAGCAGACGTGTGTGTGTGTTAGGAACTTCAAGGCCGAGATAATGACCAAACACAAACATGTCAAACTCTGCTACCACTTGTTTATTTGTTTCTTCTTCTGGGTTTTCCCTTCGTGCTCCGGCTCAGTCAGCACATGCTAACTGTAGGCCAAGGCCAAACACCCGCAGGGAGCGACCCTGTCCTCGACACCGCTGCCGAACACATCATGTGGCTTCTTTCTGCCTCCCACTTAACCCTCACCACACACACAAATATGCTTCCCGCTGCCCATAGACACGAAATATGCCGAGACCAAATAAACATGCCGAGCTGGTGAGGAAATGCGAATAAAATGCAGAGATGTAGAACAAAAAAAAGAAATTGTCTGAACGCTGAAGCCAGGAGCGATGCTGGCAGTGTACCAACACATGCACACTCACACACACACACTCGGGTCTGCAGCAGAGCGAGGTGTCAGAGCCCGTTAGAGGCCTTTGGCTGGACACAGCCCCAGAACAAGCTGGACAAAAGCGTTGCCTGTCTCCCCTCATTAAGTGATTTAAGATCCCGTGTTCCCCCGACTCCTTTCATCGCCGTCCAAAGTGAACACACTCAAAAAGCCCAACAAGACTGCCAGGACCTGCTGACATGAATGGGGTGAAGAGGGGCAGGAAAGCCAAGTTCATGGCGGAGGACCAGGGTCTAAAGCTGAGCTACGCTAGCCATGCCTATTAGCCTGCAAGCAGATGGAGGCCGGGGGGGGTGAGGGCTATCTTGAATAAACCGGGATACGATGGAGGCTTGGCCCCTGAGTGGGAAACAGCAGCCACTTAATCCATTAACAGTTCTTCCACCACAGAAGAAGCAACGTTTTCCCATGAAGGTTTAGTTCAGCAGAAATGTGCCGTTTTCCACATTCCTGGCTAACAAGGCGGCGCTATCGGGGGAGGTGGGAGACGACGGAAAGATGGAGGGGCTATATGGAACATCAGAGCTGCATCCAAAACCAACCTCATGAGAGCGCCGGTTTGGTCGAGCCGTGTCATAATTATGAGTGATTAAAGCACACTATATCATATATCACACAGTTACCAGGATTTGCTATGAAAACTCCATTACTGGGTCTGGATTTGTGGGGGAATGTAGCAAAGGTTTTAGCAGCTGCTGCGAGAAAAAAAAACCCTAGCAAGCCATTTTGGTTTATACTGGACCCTAGACGTTCTGCGTTTTTAAAATCATGGCATCTACTGCAAAAAAATTGGAATTAATTTTGTATTTTCAGCAGTAAAAGTTTTGTTTTGTTGAGACAATGTGAAAAAGGAGCAAATTGCTGCACTAGAATAAAAGAACGTGGCATGAAACAAGTTTCTTACTTGTCTTAACGGTTTTTTTTGTTTCACAAGGTCTTAATATTTAAGGAAAATGACTTGTTTAAATAGAGAATTTGTGTGTGTAGGGGTGAATTTATGGCAAAAATACACACTGACACATTTACAAACATACCACACACAGCTTTAATTAACACCTGAAAAGCAGCAGGCTCCTCTGGGTCATTATGTCATCTGTTAGCGTTCAAATTGAAGCTTTGAGAACGCCTTCTCAGATCCACCACCGTGCATCATCTGCACTTAAGGAACGACTTTCTACAGCCGCTTTGAGATGCGTTTGATGTCGGTCAACTCTTTGAGAGATGCGACAAGCAAGGGGAAGAGCCCCCAACTGAGCTGACGTCTTGAAACCTATAATTCCGGCTCGTGTGATACTGCACAGTGCTGCATCAGAGAGATTGTGGCATGAAAGAAATCTTTAACATACCCATTAAAGGAAAGAGCCTAATTGGGGAGTGAGTGTGGTCTGAAGTGGACAGTATACAGAGAATGCAGAAAATGCACTATTTGGATTTGGGAGAAAGAGGGAAGAAAAAAAGATTCTCTGAGCAGCCAAGGTCCAATTAGTGTGGTATACTATGTGGGATCCAAACATTTGTTTACAAGAGGCTGTTTTTTTCCTCGGCTCCCTCTCCGGGACAGGGAACCCTGGTCGGATTCCACGACGGCTCCACAACAGAGTGGGTGTGGCTACACCGCACAAACCTCGGGGCCTTTTGACATTACACTGCGCAACCATGAGGTCAGAGGAAGGCTCTTTCTTCAGAGGCACAAAGGAGTGATTTTTCACTCGCCCCGTGAGAACAGCGGCGAATAATGAACTCTCGGGCCCCTGGTATCACGTTCGGTTTCACACGCGTCAACTCCATTCTGGAGCGGAACAAAAGGGCAGTAGGAGAAACATTTGTGGGGAGGGAACGGCGTGCCCAGGGCATGACATGCAGGGTGAGTTTGAAGCATTTTAAGGCATTTTAATGGCAATGATACTCATGAGATTAGAAGGAAATTGTTTCTTTCAGACGTTTAGGGAAACATGCAAGATTAAGGCTACGAGGCAGACGTGCTGATATGTGTGAGGGCTTCGTTGAACCTGCAACTTATGGCAGCAATACAGAATAAACAAAATCAAAGTTGCACAAGGTAGAAGCATTTGTGTTGCACTGAGCCAATATTTGGATCTGAACTGGGACTTGATGCTCCGCCAGGCAGGTGGGCTTTCAAATCAATGGATTCAAGAAGCCTGCACAGTCTTATATCGTAAGCCTCAAATTGATTCAGTTTCGTCATTTTCACCAAAAATTTCTACCGAATAATACCCAGATTTCTAATAGGAACAGATCAGGTACAACAGATTTTCTCCTCGGATCATAACCGCACCCAAATGCCACGTCTTCTGCTTCAATGAGACAGTGTTTACAATATACAACATCCTCTTCTGAATGTTTCATGTGTTTTAGTAGGAAACCGATGGCGGATTTTTGTGGTGTCCATTTTCTTCCCCCTTATTTTCCATCTTTTAGAGTTCAGCGATAAATTTTCATATTTTTCTTAAAGAAAATTAAGGCTGAAAATAATGCGCACCACCTAACGTAACATAAAGACCCCAACGGTTATCGACCGACTAAAAGCGACGATAGCAGCCAACAAAGCTGAACAAATATTTCGGTCATCCAGACTGCAGCGATTAAAGTGTCTGTGGTGCTGTATGTGGACTACAAATTGACCAGCTCTCTTTAACTAGCGGGACAAACAGTTAGCAACGTTTGCGACATGTTAACGTATTTGCTTCACCATAGACTGCAGTTGTATATGTGGAGGAAACCAATGCCACAGGACTTCTATCTCACGAACTGATCACACTGATCAGTCTGATAGCACGCCTGGTTTTGAATCAGCACAGTCGACAAAATAAAATGTTGGTGTTGTACATTTCTTCACACCGCTCATACATCACATTTGCACATTTCATACATATTATATCAGTGTTTCTAAAGTGACGCGGCTCTGATTAAATGTGAGCTGACTTTGCCATCAGGAGGTGGAGGGGATGGTTGATGGCGTGACACCTTGGTGAGATGGCCGCCAAGGTGCAGACCACTCTTGAGACCAACAAACCCATTTTTTAGTGAGACATCGGCGGCTTTTCCAGATGTGATAGTGCCATTAAAACCCAGTATTTTAAGCCCCAACATTATCTTTTCCGAACCATAACCAAGTGTTTTTGTGCCCAAACATAATCACACATTAACCGCACCCAATGGGCCACCAGTAGCGTTAGAGGTTGATATTTGGTTGAATTAGGCTGTGGCGCTGGGTGACCAAAATACAATGTCAAAACAGACGATGTGGATTTTTAGTTGGTTTTAAATTGTGGTTATCAACTAACCAAAATTCGACACCTTCCCAACATCTCACGCCAACATCATCTTGACATAAAATAACGACACAGAATCGTAAGGTTAAGAGAACGAAAACAAACTTCTGAAAAACATCATACTAATTAATTAATGTTAATGTCCACACGACGTGAAACTCTGATCTGCTGCATAGTAATGTGCAAATGTGTGATTTGCAGACACATACAATACCAACATTTACTCTAGGTATTGGGTTGTAATGAATAGCTACTGTTTCCTCCTGGTGCCTCTGCCTGCTCTTGATGAAGGTTGTAGAGTCAAACTAAAAGCTTGAAACAAAAAAGAAACCTCCGCCTGTTCACGGAGTAACTCTCTACTTAAACATCCTAAATGTGAGTGGATCTGTCGGCACTTTTTCTTTGTTGCACAGTTCTGTATCTACGTGAAACAATGTTTCGCAGACTATAGCATCTTTATGGAATCACTTCCTTTACAGTTTCGGTTCCTTTAAGTTTTTTTCCTGCTGCAGATCTTTCAACCTACACACCTGAGACATTTATTATAGAGAAAAACAGAGTGCAGGTTCCTCACCTACTCAGATAGTGTTAAAATGACAAACTGTGTGGATGTGAAGGCAGATGCCACTGAGAAATAAAATACCCTACTAGATACACATACACACATCAGTGGAATTTACTGCGCTCGGGACACGGCTGGGACTAAAACCTGCAACTTTCCAATGCTGAGACACTCTATAACCAGCACCAGCACTGAGCCAGCCCGCTCTGTGTCATCTGCTCCGCTAAACTATAAAGCATTTGGGAAAGGCCAGACGGATTAGGCTGCAGTTACTCTGACATGAAAAGCTGCACTTAATTCAAAAGCTCTCATGGCTGATTAATCACAAATTATGATCAAACAGCTGACTTACAGGATAAACATATGACACCCTGCTCACAAGGCTGCATCTGTGTGTGTTTGCCTGTGTGTGCAGGCATGCATGGCCTGTGTATTTGTATGTATGGAAGTATGTGTGCGATCGCAGTGTCTCCCCAAAGTCTGCAGACTCATTTTCCACAGCAGATTAAATGTGTGTCTGCAGCCACAGAGCACACCGCCAAATTAAAGTCACCAATGTGCCGACATTCATCTGTGCAGCATCTGAAACTTTTTATGATCACGACCAAAAAACCATTTTCTCAGAAGAAGGAGAAAAAAAATGTTCTGCACTCCCAAAAACAGGTCCAAAACACTGTAGGAGACTTTAAACTTGAATGTCCAGTGCTTTTTATGTTGCACACATGGAGGAAGTGACTTCAGCTCGAACCTGGCAGAGAGTGAGAGACTCAGCTGAGGATTTTTTTGAGGGAGTAGAACAAAGCTGTGAAGTCTGAGAAGCTTTAATCGCCCTCCTCATATCTGATAGCAGAGCGGCAGGAGTCAGCAGCTGGATGAAAAACATCTGGTCGGCAGAGCTGGATCAAGAGGCAGCAGCAGAAAACGGGAAATGTTTCTGGGTTTCGCTGTTTTCTGGTTTCTGCTGTAAAATGTACTGATACAAATAACTGATCTGGGGGATTAAAACAAATACATTTAGGTTTAATATAATAAAAAGTCTGTGTCGCTATTACAAATGTATCTAACATTTTTAATAATGATAACGGATATTTTTTGAATGGATTTTGTGGCACTCTGACATATCCAATGACAATCACAAATTATTTTCTGGGGCACTACACCACATCTGAAAGATTTGTGAGCGTTAAAACATATTTTTCGATCATGATAAGAACCATATGTTTGGCCTTACGCACAAATTTTGTAATTTACATACATTTTGGAGCTGCTAAGCCGAATGTTGGGATTCTGACACTGTCATCATACATAGCAAATTTCAAAGACACTACAGCAGATTTCAGGATCCGTGTGCACCAGAATATATTTTGAGATAATGACAAGAAATTTTGAAACCCTGTAAAAATTTTGGGATTCTAACAAATACATTTTTTGCACAAAATGTGGGGACCTGGTGGTAACACAATTTGAAGTAATCAAAAGTGACACATTTTTGGGACTTTGCAGCAAATTTAGGGAACTTTCATGCACTGACATATTTTTAAACCATGGTAAGACTTTTTATGGACCCTACATGCAAATTTTGTAATTCTAACTTATTTTTAAGGCTGCATTGCTAAATGTTGAGATTCGACAAATTTTGTGATTATTGCAAATAACACTGTTTTGAGACACTGGCATTTTTTGTGAGATTTGCATGCACAATAATATATATATATATTTTTTACATCACAATATCATTTTTATGGGCTCTACTGCAAATTTTGTAATTCTAACTAATGTTAGAGCTGCTGAAGCAAATATTGGGATTCTGGCAGTGTAAAAAATGATTTTAGGGACACTACACCAGTTTGGAATGATGACAAGAAATGTTAAAGCCCTATGACAAATTTTGGATTATAGCAAATACATGTTGGTTTTACTGCACCAAACTTGGGAATCTTGTGGTAACAAACAAAAAGTGATCCATTTTGGGGGAATCTGCATGCACTATAAAATATTTTCAAATCATGGTAAGACTTTTTATGGGCCTTACATGCAAATTTTGGGGCTGCATTGCTAAATGTTGGGATTCAGGTACTGTAACAAACTCTCTCAAACAACAATGTTTTGAGATATTTGTGCAAATTTTGGGTGATTTGCATGCACTGTAGCATATTTTTAAACCATTTTCTTGGGCCCTACATGCATATTTTGTTTTTCTAAGCAATTTTAGAGCCGCTAAACCAAATGTTGTGATACTGACACTGTAAAAAATGTTGGAATCATCACACATTACAAATACCAGCCACACCAAACCAGATTTTAGGATCCACGTGCACCTGTGTATATTCTCGGACAATGACAAGAAAATTTATAACAAATTTGGGGGTTGTAAAAAATTTGTGTTGGTTTACTGCACCGAATTCGGGAATCTTGTGGTAAAAAATGACATATTTTGGGGACAGTACAGCAAATTTGGGTGATTTCCAAGCACTATAACATATTCTTAAATCATGATAAGACATTTTTATGGGCTCTACATATAAATTTTGTAATTCTAAACAAAATATTGGAATTCTGACACTGTAAAAAAATGACATATAACAAATATCAGTGACACTAAACCAGATTTTAGGATCTGTGTGCACCACTTTATTTTGGGATAATGAAAAGAAACTTTGAAGCCCCGTAACAAATTCTGGGATTTTAACAGCGGTCTTAATGGAACAAAATTAAGGATCTAGTGCTAACAATTTTACACATTCACAGTCACATTTTTGGGACAGCACAGCAAATTTGAGGGATCTGCATGACCTTTAACATATTTCTTAATCATGATAAGACATATTTGTAATTATCTCAAATAGCACCGTTTTGATACACTACAGCAAATTTGGGTGATTTGCATGCAATGTAAAATATTTTTTGGATAATGCCAAGAACACTTTAAGGGCCCTGTAACAAAGATTTGTGGGGTTTGTATGCACAAAAACAAAATCAGGGATTTCGTACAGAATGGTTGGATATTAGTTGTTTCTATAATGAAACAACTGTACTGCACAGGTAGAGCTGGAGTTTAAAAAGGTTGATTTTTCACTTGCAGTGATTGATAGATCGTCACACATTTTAGGTAACTGCAGGGGGACAAAAAAGCATGAGCTTCCTTGAAAGGAAAGGAAGGGGAGGGGGAGAAATGAGAGGCACTGGAAGAGATAATGAGCAAGCAAGAGAGCACCAAAGAGAGAAAGCAAACTCAGCTCCTTGTAACCTTCTAACATTTATACTGTGGCGGACACTGCTACTGTGAGTATGTATGTGTATGTGCGTGTGTGTGTCCTTGCCACGATGAGTAGACACCATACAGATAGTGATTAATTCAGATAGTTGTTGGCATTTCAGTTTACATCCCCCAGAAAGCAGCAGGCTGCTGCAGCATGAATTCAACATGCTGCATTAAGAGCTTTGCTCCCTTCAGGCAACAGGAATTCTGGGTTATTTCTACCCTGGTGTATCTGGCACAGTTATGGTTATCTGTGCTCAACGGGCCAATGAAAGCACAGCTGCTCCACGGCTCATTGGCTGCCGCAGGGTTATGGGTTAATCCTGATTGGTGACTTTCCGGAAGGACACACCCCTGTTTTTTCTTTTTTCTTTTTTTTTGGTCTTTTTTGGGGGCTTGGAACAAATTTGCATATTTATCCATTTTCATGTAGTGTGGAGGATTCGTAACCTATTTTTGCACATTTTTGGATCCAATGACAAAGACGTGATTTCACCAAATTTACAAAAAAATGAGACCTCTCAGGTGGTGATTCAGCCTCCACAGCAGCTCTTCAAATTCTTAATTCAACACAGGAATAATTATTGAAAGCATTTTAATCATCAACACAAACTTTAAAGTCACACACAGTCTTCGCTGTACTTTGTAATATTCGGAAAATAATGTGATTTCTGATTGGAAAAGTCAAGAAGAATGACAAACAGTTGGTGCTGCACCATAGTGCCTCATATCCAACTACACTGCTGGGTTGCTGGGCAAAATTTAGAACAGGCCTGCCTCCATACAGGAGTGGCTTGGTGGATGGTAAATGTGTGTGACGTCTTAGCCGGCGTGTTTCTCTAACCCCCCTGTGTATCGCGTGTCTAGACCTCACCAGCACTACTTCTGGAAGAACCATGTGACCCAGATGAGCAGTCACAGGACTTCAACATCCACACTTAAAGGCCCATTTTTTTTCTTCTTCTTCTTCTTCGATCAATTCTTTGCCTTTATTCCAGCCTATAATCAGGCAGGCTCAAGTAAATGAAAGTGAGGGAATGTGACAGACGCGGAGCCCGGCGCCAACGACGCATGGCTGCATCAAAGCGGCTAATGCCAGCCTGCTTTTGAATCATTATTATTTTTGTTAGTTATTAACACCAGTCAAAAGATTTATTCTCAGATATGAAAATTATTATAAGAAATTAAATAATAAATAAATAATTTACAACATATTTGAAAATCAATACATTTACTGTGATTTTTTTTTTCATTTTGAAATATTTTTTGTTTAATGTAAAAATGTTTAAATTAATATTTTTTTTCTTCATTTCTAACACAATATTCAATGATTTATAAATGTTAGGTCGAACTACCGTCAAATTACATAAAATATAATAGAAATTTTTATATTACACCTTTATGCAAGTTCACATATGCATTTACAAAGCATAAACACTGTGATAAATAAAAATTGTGATTTTTAAATTAATTCATCCCGAAGGAAAAAAAGATCTAAAATTATGTTTGTGCTAAAATGTAAAAAAAAAATATATTTAATGCAAATTTACACTAAAATTTTAAATAATTTGCATTAAAAAAAATGCTATAAAACCAAATAAAACTGTTACAAATTGTGTGTTAGCCATGATATATGAATAATAATTGAATATCTATGTAGATGCTGACAAAAATAATCTGATAATATTAATTAAAAAGGGCATATGTTGCGGGGATTTTCTTAACAATACTAATTTAAATATTGATCCATACATTTAAACTTTTCTTTTTTTTTGCATTTAAATGTGTTCTCCCTGTGATGTAGATATTTTTGCAGCTGCAAAAAAACCACACTCCATAGCAGAGATTCCAAAGTTGCAGTAAAAAATAAAAAAAACCTCCATTAACGAAAAGAAAAAATAATTAGTGAACTTTCGGTGACCAGGCTTTTGCTACTTACAAAAGTCCACTAAAACTTAATAGTCACCTCCATCCAGAGACAGAAATATGAGCAGTGAGCCATAAAGACTTCTGATGGAAACCTAAGCAGCCGGCACACTCAGGAAACAAATAAAACATCTTTATGAGCAGGATTTTATGATCTTAATAGGCACAGTCCCGGTCCAGTGGCCTCTAAGTGCTCTGCTGGACAGGTCTGTGTTTCAGAGCCGACTTCAGACACCGGCTACTGTCTGCACCGCCACACACAAAACTCTGCACAAGTCACTGTTTTCATTACGCCGGCTGCTGGATAATTAAAAGAACACTTTGACTGCCCGTGAAATTACAATAAATTCCCATTAGCTGAGTCTAATGTACATTTTGCATATTAAGACACGGAATATAAAACTAATGGATACACAACAAACACTGTGTGGAGGAGCCACAGCAGACCAGACGCACTACTGCAGCACTTTTGTTTGGAGGTGTGGTGACTGCTGTGCAAAACATTTTCCAAGTCATTTAATCGCAAAACCATATTTTCTTGTAAGAAATCAGATAATGAGGTAAAATTATTTCACGTTGCAGCACACATGAACATGTTTTAAGCATTTTTAAGATTGGAAAGTCATTTTATTGACTTTGCTTCATGAAGCAGACTCCTTTTTTTATGGAAAATTCCTAAATTATATTAAATAAAAGTATCATCATTTATGATTTTGGAGGTTCAGTATGAGATTAAATGCTTAAAGTTAAAGTTTGTTAGTTTGTTTGCAGTGCTGTGTTATAAGTTTAAGCAACTTATCGCTACTGAAAAGTGATCAATTCAATAAACAGTAACAGTAAAATTACATTTATTTGCTATATTAAATCTTAAATATTTATTAAGTACTCACATATTCTCAGGAAAAATCGACCACACATATATATACATGTATTTTTTTTTTTTTGTTGTTGCAGTTAATTTCTATTTTTCATGCATCTTTTTTCTGACACTATTAATTCCACACATTTACTTTGCTTCTTTTATTATATTTTTTTTTAACTAACTTTATGACAATAAATCTGTGAGTGAAACTTTGGGCGAGGTCGAGAGGAAAAAACCGTCTCCTGTTTTTTATTTGTCCCCTCAGAGTTCAACGGTCTCTTTGAAGCAGGACGGGACAGGTGACCTTGTCCCTATTGTTAAACACACAATGCAGCCTTGTTGGGCCATTAGCTTCTCTTTGTAGGTGCTCGTCTAGGTGTGATATCCACCCTGTCATTGCTGATAGCACAAAGTCGGTGCAGGAATCCACTACCGGGACAAAGACTTCTGAGGCCAAACCACCCCGAGGTGATTTACAACATTCCTTTCCAGTTAAAGAGGAATCTCCAGTTAAATGTTTTTCATTTAAACACCAGAATCAGCTTTAATATGTGAAATAAGAAGGAGCTGAGGCCGACAGGAGCTGAGAGAAGCACTAATAACCGAGGAGTCTCTTTCATGAGAGCGTAGTACTCCACTCAAGTGCAGACATCTGATTGGCGGGAAGAGGAGAGCTGCGATTGGCTGAGGCGGTGACATATTCTGTGTCGACTCAGCGCTGGGACCTGTTACGCCAGATGCCCTCCTCTCGTCCCCTGCAATGTTTGCAGCCCCACGCACGCGATCCCTCGCTCCGCTTGGCTGCACCCTCTCATCGCATTACTTCTGCTATTCTAACTCCTCCATCAATTATGCACTAGAATAACTCTGGGCCCTGATGGAGCCAAGACATAAAAGGGGATCATCGGCGCTAGCGCTCGCAGCGTCTGCCCAGCGTGTTCCCACCGTGCTGCCGCTGCGACCAGTGATATGAGCGAGCCGAGGTGCCAGCTCGTACAGGGCAGCAGGGATGGCACACATCGACGGGTTTGTGCACAAACAAATACATCACAGCTTGTAGCATCATTATTGTGTTAGTAGGTCAATCAGGCTGATTGCAAGCTCACTGCAAAATGGCCGACTCAGCAAAGTCATGAAACCTAATGAGGATCATCAAATCTGATGTTTTGTTTTCCGGGATGAATAATCTTGACACGGAAAATGTGCATTAGATTGTTGCACTCATTTCAAGGTAACTGATTGTTGACTGATTTGTTCACAAGACAGTTTAAAGTGTTGCTCCGCTCATATCTCAAGCATCTGTTGGGAGAAAACTAGTCACTCAATTCAAGATGAAAACAACACAGCACTTGTCTTATTATAGTTTCAGTAAGATTTAGCTTGAATTTCTAAAGTTTGATATCAAGTCTTGTCGGATAGTGATTTATGGTGAATACTCACTGGTACGCATATTTTGTTTTTTGGTTACTGGCAATTTATTACTTTTTCTGCAGTGCTGTTCCTTGCAAATTCGGATGATCCTTTCAATCTTCATCGACACAAAATCATACAACTTCCTGCTAAAAACCCAGATTTTCTTTACACAAGTTAAAGCTGTCATCGCAGGAAGAATATTTCAACTGTTTCCAACAGAAGTCAATAAAAACAATTCAATATTTTCTGGAAATAAATGTCTGTATCTTTAAAATCCCTTGAGGCAAGTTAGTGATTGGTGATATCAGGCTTTATAAATTAAAATTATTTGACTCGAAACTAGAAAAGAGTAGTCAGGGAGAAAGAATGAAGACGTGGTGTTAGAAAATATTTCAAAAAAGCTGATCGGCTTGGATAACAGAAATATTCGAACTTTACTTTCAGATTTTTGCCCGTTTTAGGAAAATCAGACTTTAAGAACTTGATATGAGACATAAATGACACATTTTACAGATATCACTTTCTTCTAAAGAAGGAACTTTTTTTGGAATAGTTGAGTGTCGGATCAGAGAAGATCAGAAAATGCTCGAGTGACATCCCAGGATTCGTAACCTACTTTTATTCCTTGAAACAAAATGGAGTCGAATTTGGAAAATGGCTGCCTGCGCTCCTCGCTCTGCCACACACCACATTGAAAAGGCGAAGAGGAGGAGAAGTCAGCCACGTCTGTGGAAAGTGTACAGATCCTGGCAGTCTGAGATTTCAATTAATGACCCTGCAACTCAAGTTGTGCGATGATAAAATACCCAAAACAATTTAATCGCAGTCATTCATCATCAAAGAAATGCAGGCCGGGAACAGATTTGTGAGGAAAAAAAAAGAGAAAGCCGACATAATGTCGACCCCGTCGATTAAAGTCGTGGCGGTCTTGACCTGGATTTCTCCTGCTTGCGTGTGAAGGTTTGTCCAGGCTCTATCGTGAGATCATAAACGGCTTTTTTAATATTTCATGGGTCCCAAAGTACCAAGTGCGCTGAAATCCAACAGGAGGAAACACTTTGAGTCTCAACGGACCGGAGACCCACACGAAAGGTCCCACAAAGTCACACCAAGTTCATGCAACAACAACTGTTCTTCACACGCAGATACATAAGAATTCTCCTTTCAATATTTTGCACTACGGGAGACTGAGAAATGGCGAAACAAGCTAAAACTTCCCTTCTGTTGTGGTTCAACTCCAAACCAACATCAGATAAACCCTCATACCCAAATGATTACACGAGACATTTGAACCGGAGAAACAAAAGCAATTAGACGGCAGCAGTGTCTCCCACAAAAGCATATTTTGCTTCATCAGGGATGTTTTGGTTTGTCTGCGTGGCTGAAAGAAAAACTGCCTATCATTCACGCTCACTCCGTGAATCACACATGATTCACAAAACCTTGACTGGAGCAGTAACTTGCTCACACATCAGCTTTGTCTAATTTCTTCCAAGATACACAAAAAGCTAAGAGTCAGCAGCCATTTAAAATCAGGAAATATCGCCCTGATGAGGAGGTACACATACTTTTAGTTTCAGGCCTCCATCCAAAGCCGCAGTGACCCAAATATACTTCCAGAAACAATTACTTGGAGGTTTGGCCCCCGCTGTCAAAATGATCACATCTGAGCCAATTGACATTTCAGCTGTAATCGTATATGATTTCAATCTACCCATGTGCCAATTTTCTCATTACCTCCATTTGTCTTAAACCAGAAGAGACAGCGAAGCTGTCCCTGCACTGACATCACAGCTGACAAGTCAAAACCACAGACTTTTAACAGTTTTAAGTCCAAACTGAAGCTTACTAATCACTACAGGACAGTTAGGCACTACTAAATAATCCAGAAAACACTGCTTATTCTGTTCTCCTCCAGCTTTCACTCAGTCCTGTTGAATCCACTCATCCTTTGTCTTCACTGTTCTTTGAAGAATGTAGTGTAAATGCACCTTCAGCTCCCACACTGCAGAGAAATCTCCCCATCAAAAAGTCATGTTGTCTTTTATGACTCCTTGAAGTCTGGAGGAAAAAGTCCACCAGTGAGTGTAACATTATTTCAACATATTCAAATGCAAATAAATGTGTTCAAGAATTTCCCAGTGAGGAATAAAACATAAAATGAGACCAAAAGTTGCTCTAGAATGAAAAAAAGGCAAAATAATCTTGGTATGCTATAAAAAAAAGACTTTCAGGGTCAATAACACACAAAGATTTCTTGGTAAATTTTTAAAGTGCAAACATTAAAGCAGGGCATAGTTGCACATTGCTCACTGTTTTCTTGGACTCTACTTGCCACCACAAGTCTTGACAAACTACATAAACTCATGTTTGATCACTTTGGGGTGTTGAGGCAACTATAAAGGGACTCTAGCGCGGCCAAGCACCCACCCTGCAGTCTTTGATACTGTGTGATGCCCTACAAACAGCAGCAGCCTTGCCCTGTCTGTTAGCAGCTTAGTGGCTCTTTAGGACCTTTTTCGAAGCGGTTTTTCGAAGCTTTACTGCAGTCATTAGGAGCTAAGGCTGATTAATGTGAATGGTCAGGCAGGGCCTGGCTTTCTGAGGGGAGAACAGAGAGGGGTGAAGGGTCCCACAGGAAGTGTTTTGTGTCTCCGCACAAAGGGAGGGCTGACCTCTTAAGCCCCTTAGAGCCTCTTTGCTAATACCCTCACCGGTGCCTACAAAGACACAGGGGATGCCATTTCACCACTCACATTTAAACAGCGTGCACAGAAAAAAAAGCCCCACTAAGATTAAAACGGCAGAAAAGTGAACCTCTGTGCAGCGGAGTGAGACTGTGAGATTAGGCCTGAAGAGTCCCCCGCTAATCCATTGACTGCCGCGCATATCAAACACAGGATGCCAAACTCACACAGTATCTGATGTGGACACAATGAATATTATCAAGTTGTTTTTGTCTTAAAAGTTTTTTGTTTTTCTCAAACAAGTGAAAAAATCTACGGGTAGAGAAAGATTATGTCAACCTGGCAACGTGTAGTAGGTTTTCTAGATCAAGAGACAGTTTCCCTGCTTAAAGATAATAACAAGTGGATCAATTCTAGAAAAAAATCTTAGCACTGAACATTTATTATTGTATTGAAAACAGGTTGAAATAATCATACTGCTGACTGATTTTCTTCCAGGTTTCTTGATCAAAGTACTGCCATTGACCTTATTCTGTCTTCTTTCAAGGTACTGACACTCAGTTCTAGAAAACCCCTGAAACAAAGTGATTTGTGTCAAAAACTGGCTGACAAGAGTTTTGTTTTTCATTTCCTAGATCAAAAGAATCCAGAAAATTATTGAAACAAGTTGTCTTGTATTCAAAACAGGTTGAAGATTTTGTGCTGCATGGGCAGAAATTTTCATTGAGTATATTTTTTTTCAAATTCAAGTGTGAGTCGTCTTCATTCTAGTGCAGCAATTTACCTTCTGTCTTCTTTCAAGATACAATTATGTCTAGAAAAATCTTGTGACAAGTTGACTTCGACTGGAATCTCGCTTCACTGGTAGATTTTTTTTTATTATTTCTTTTTACATATTTTAAGTTAGAAATTCTTGATTTAAGTGTGATTGTTCTTGATTCTAGCCCTGTAATCTAAATTGTGATTTTTGTCTTGATTCTAGAGCTGTAATCTACCATATTCTTTCTTCTTTCAAGATACTAGCAGTTCTGGAAAACCCTTGAAACAAGCTGATTTGTTTTCAAAACAGGTTGAAGATTTTGTGCTGCATTGGCAGATATTTTCACTTATGAGTAAAATTTTCCAGATTCAAGTGATTCATCTTGATTCTAGTGCAGCAACCTTCTTCTGTCTTTCAAGATACTGACAATGCTCTCTTGAAAATTCTTGTGACATGTTGACTTCTGTTTGTTTTTTTTACATTAAAATTAGATTTTTTGTGATTCTAGAGCTGTAATCTGCCATATTCTTTCTTCTTTCAAGATACTAACAGTTCTGGAAAACCACTGAAACAAGTTGTCGTATTCAAAACAGGTTGAAGATTTTCACTTATGAGTAAAATTTTGCAGATTCAAGTGTGATTTGTCTTGATTCTATTGCAGCAATTTACCTTCTTCTGTCTTCTTTCATGATACTGACAATCCTTTCTCGAAAATTCATGTGTCAAGTTGACTTATATTGGAAAGAAGAATGTGAATCTTGCTTCACTTGTAGATTCTTTTTTACATATTTTAATAAAAAAAATTCTTGATTAAAGTGTGATTTTTCTTGCTTCTAGAGCTGTGATTTGCCTTATTCTTTCTTCTTTCAGGATACTGACACACAGTTCTGGAAAGTTCTTGAAACAAGTTGAATTGTGTTGAAACCTGGCTGAAACTATCATTACTGCCAAATAGTTATTTTGCTAATTTTAAGCTTATTTTCAATTTCTAGATCAAGAGGGCCCTCAGTTCCAGAAAACTCTTGAAACAAGTTGACCTGTATTCCAAACAGGTTGAAGATTTTGTGCTGCATGTGCAGATATATTTACTAAGTAGAATTTCCTACATTCAAGTGTGATTTGTGTTGAGTTAAGCGATTAACCTTATTCTGTCGTTCAAGATACTGACAATCAATTCTAGAAAATTCTAGTAACAAGTTGAATTATGCTGAGAATAAGTCATCTTGCCTCAGTGGTAGATTTTTTCCCACATTTTAAGCAAACTTTTCGATTTTAGAATCTAAATCTGCCATATTCTTTCTTCTTTCAAGGTCTTCTTTCAAGACTAACAGTTCTGGAAAACTCTTGAAACAAGTTGACTTGTATTCAAAACAGGCTGAAGATTGTGTGCTGCATTGGCAGAAATTTCCACTTATGTATAGAATTTTATAGATTCAAGTGTAATTCGTCTCGATTCAATCACAGCAATTTACCTTATTCTCTCTTCTTACAAGAATTTTCTAGAAATGTTTGTCCATATCTATTAGAAATGAGTAGTTTTGCTTCACTAGTAGTTTTCACATATTGTAAGCAAACATTTCTAGATTAAAGTGATTTTTCTTGATTCTACTGCTTTGATTTGTCGTATTATTTCTTCTTTCAACATACTGACAGTCAGTTCTGGAAAATTCTTGAAATAAGTTTATTCTCAGGCCTGTTGGAGACTTGGTGAGAGAATCATTCTGGATCAGCTATTTCCCTGCTACATCGAATCAAATTCTCCAATTTCAAGTGAGATTTTTTTTTTTATTCCAGTTCGGTGATGTAAATTATCCTGTCTTCTTCCACAATACACAAACTCAGTTCAAGGAAATTCTTGAAACAAGTCGACTTCTATTGGAATCTGGTTGAAGTACTGGTTGATTTGATGCTGTTACTTTAGAAAACAAGAATTTGTGGGCTCAAAAACAGAATAAAATACTTTCAGATGGGAATTCTGTGATGAATAACAAAAAAAAAAATTGCGAAAGAAAAGAAAATGCACCAACTTGCAACACAGTGATTGAACCATTTGCCATGCCAGAACTTAAGAGAAACATCGCCCTAAACTAATAAAGCAACCACACTTATTAGTAACCTCTCATCACTACTTCCTGTCAATCACAGCCTGGCAGCCCGAGGGCCTCGCCTTATTAGTCAGAGCGTAAAGGGAGGGCTGGGGCAGCTTCTCTCTGCAGGCAGGGTCGTAGAGAGCATGGGGAATGACGGGCGTCTCCACAGGACAACTGCTCCCCCTCTGCAGAAAGCTAAGTGTATAGAGCTCAGTCTTAATAAGTACATTCTGTAAGGTGCAACTGATTAAAGTACGCTGAGTGGTAGGATACTGACATGTTATGAGAAAGTGAATGAGGGAGATTTCCATCTGTGATGTGACGCTCTTTCATTTCAAGCGCCGAGAGACTGAAGTGCTGTGAGGAGGCTTAATGCTCCTGCACTTTGTAATAAAATGGAAGGTAAACCTCAGATAAGAAGCCTCTCATCCTCCGTTTATTGATAGTTTCTGAACCCTCTCTGCAGGAAATCACATCCAGTCAGCTTCCTTTGATGCCTTTTGAGATTGACACTTCCTCAGGGTGGAAACATTCATTCTGACCCCACCCCGTGACTCCACGGCCTGGACACTGTTCCCCTGTCGTAGCCTCTGGCCTCTTATGAGGAAGTTTCTCTCACCCCCGCGCCTGTATTGTCCCTCCTGTTATAATCCCCCTGCCCCACCTCAGATAACATATGCACACTCTCCACAACCACCTCTCCCGTCTCCTCCTTCTCTCAGTCTGTCTCTCTGCACAGCTAAAAGCTGGCTATGGGCCGCTGAGTACGAGCGGAACAATGGCGGCCTTTCAGGCACTCTGTGCCGGCGCTGGGAGAGGGCTGCGGTCCTGAGACCCAGTCAATATTTGGACGTGGTTGCCTTTTTGTGTCCGTCTTTTAATCCAAGCGGAACCGAGCAGCAGGGAGCCGGGAAAAGGCTGAGAGGGGAAAGCGAGGGTAAACACTGGGAACAATGCGAATGGGGCAACTCACAATGCCACTGGGAAACTATCACAACATCAGCTCGCCACCAAGTGAAAAATGGAGTATTGTTTCTTTAAGTGGAGATTAAAAAGAGAGCGGAGTAAGAAAAGCAAATAGCGGAGGTCATTCTGCTGTGAGAACAAATGTGCGCAAGTGTCGAACCCAGGAGCTTGCTCCCATTACTGAGGTATTGCCTCAACTAAAAACAATCCAGTATGTCCAGTGACTGAGAGCCAGAAGACAGTTTGAATCATCACAGAGGTCTTTTAAGTCAATAACCACACTTATATCTCACATGAAAACAGGCCACTGAAGCCATTCTTTGATTGTCTTATGGAAAGATATGTTGCATCTGCTGGGTGAAGCTTTAGATGGGCATTATCAGGGATTAAAGGAAACCCCTGGGGTGACAGTGCTCTCCCCGAATACTGGAATCCCTCTCTCCCCCAGCTGTCAGGTCCTTAGTCCCACCCAATGAGGTGCTTTGATGACGAGGGGTATCAGTTTCCATGGCGTCGGAGACACAAACAGCTTGGGAGATTAGGGACGGAACTCGGCCCTGATTCTCCGTTGATCCCACCTATCAGCAACAAATAAACACCTTGGGCCACGGCAACGCCTGCGTGTGGACCATATGGACCCGGGTGGGTTTTAATGAAGCAGCTAAATAGCTGGTGAGCAGGGAATTCGCTAATAGCTCCTTGTCAGAGCAGCAGTAAATACCCCACTCATACACTTTATTCCATCATTTGGTTGCCGACACAGACGGCGAAGCTGACAAGGAACATCTGTGGCTCATTTTTCTTACATGAGCTTTTCCACCGCGGACGGCTACAGTTTTTATTTTCCAGGTTTTGATTTGTCGTCTTCATTGGGAGGTTTTTGTCTCGGTGCCACATGCTTGTAAAGAACACAGGCTTCATAAGCTGTAACTAATTACTTTATTAGTGGTTGAGACATGTGTTAAAATGATTTTTTTGATCACACAAAAAGGATCACTTTTATCTGATCTAATAAGACACACTATAAAGGGTTTATTAATTTTAACTAGTGGTTAGTACACAGTTTGTTAACACCTACTGATCTTTAATAAGCTATAAATAAGGATTTTATTCTTACTTAAATCCATTTATCTGCAACTTTTTAACATTTACAACTTCCTACTTACCATACTTTATAAATCGCCGGTTTATAAATCATCACTGCTGTTTAATAATGTTAATAAATCTGTTATTAATGCTCTGTAGATCCCCTGTCGATTAATCTGTCGATCATTTTCTCAATTAATCGTTTAGTTTGATCTATAAAATGGTGAAAAATGCCAATCAGTGTTTCCCAAAGTTCAAAATAACGTCCTCAAATGTCTTTTTTTGTCCACAACCTAAAGATATTCAGCTTACTGTCATAGCAGAGTAAAGAAACCAGAAAATATTCAAATTTAAGAAATTAAAAACAGAAAATTTTGACATTTTTCTTAAAAAATTGCTCAAACCGATCAATCGGTTATCAAAATAGTTGCCGATTAATTTAATAGTTGACAACTAATCAATTAATCATTGTATTTGTTACAACTTATCCTCGTCAATATAACAGCAGTTACACGTTACTCTTCATAATCACAATAAAACCTCACCAAACTACAAGTTTGTTTGTTTTTTGCACAATATTCAGTCAAATATTAACATTTCCACTTATCAATAAGTTTCTCACTTTCCAATAAGCCATCAGATGTGTACTTCTAACGCCCGTAAGTCATTTAAAAAGGATTATTTCACTACAATGATACATCAAATCTGCAGTTGTAAATGTCAATAAGTAGTTTATAAATTGTTTTTAGAGCAGCAGTAGATGGGAGGTGGAACGGACCTTTGGAGGGGGTCTGCTTTGTTGCACATAAATTTATATGACAAATGGCTTCTTACTGATCAATACACATGAATAAATCATTTATAAACATTAATGAATCCATTTGCAACAACTTTCATAAAGAACGCCTCATTAGAAAGTGGTACCAAGTGCTTTGAGATTCATAAACTTGTAGTGCGGCCGCTGCACATCACTCCTCAGGACAATATCTGAAACCATTCTGGGTCTGCGGCTAAAAGGAGTCACAGCAGTGTTTTTGCAACGTACTCTTTGCACATTTTTTAGGATTACATCTAAATCAGGAGCATTCCTAGACTTAGCAAACCTGCATAGCAACTATGTGCACACTTACACTAATGGACTGACTGTGAGTAGACCGAACAGTGCAGAAAGTTGCACTGCAGACTCCGCACAGAGTGAATTACATTTGACTGATGAAAACCAAAATGGCACAATTATCTGAAGCCCTTATGGTTCTTTTTGGGGGGATCTGGCATCGAGAAAACAACTAAGAGTCATTACATCAATTGTGTCTCAGCAGTTTCTTTCTAACAAGGCTCCCCGATACTGGAGTTTCATTTAATTTCATTAAGTAGCTTATACAAGCCCAGCTACTCGCTGTCACCGTGGAAGCTTTTCAAACTCCAGGCAAAGCTGAGCCATCCTCAGGGCTGTAAATCCCTCCTCCTCCGCCGCTCAGAGTCCTGCTCATCTGAGCCTAATCAGCAACAAGCATCAGCAGCGCAGGAAGATGTTTCCCTGAGATGAAAGCACAGCAAACATGGACGCATGTTTATCTAAATTACAAAAAAAAAGGTTCCCTTCAGCCCCTTTTGAAACAATAGAAAAACATGAAAATGTCATCGCATTTCCATTTTTCACGACTCACTTCCCATTTCAATTCCAGAGCTCCTGTAGGGGATTTCATGAATGGCTGAGTATGGACTGCTGCTCCGGATGCCATTTTTCCCCACTTTGGTCAAATATGCAGCAGAGAAGACAGAAGAGGGGGGTAAGAAAGCTCATCTGGAAGTTGGGACTGTACCGCAGCAGGTTCCCAGGGCTCCAATACTGAGTATGGTTACATTAAACAGCAGGGATCCGGGGCCCAAGAGCTTGCATGGAATACTGTTAGGTTCTGCTGCAGGTCAGGAGGCCCCCAGGCTTTGAGCACGGCCCTCTCTTATATTATACAGCCGGGGTCAGGTTTAGATTAAAGTCATGAATGAGAAAAGGAGACAGTCATTTAGAGTTACTCATTTATTTAGCCTCCATTCTGGGGAGACAAAGCCCAGGCGGGGTGCCGTGCCGGGGCCGTCAACGGGCCCCATGGCCGGCGGTACTGCCCCGGTTTTGACCCTGACAACGGTCCCCTCTGTGCTGCTTAACCCGCAACTCGCCTGGTTACTACCACGTGTGTGACCTCAGCATGTGTGGATCTCTCACAAGACCAAGCACCACGCTGTGCCTTGGCCGCAGCTGAAATACCCCTGTGTACCCCCTTATTGTTTGCCCCAGCGTGGGCCAGGAGGGGGGCAGAGGAGGCGGAGGGGGGGACACTTGGATGGGGGAGCATGGCAACCAAGAAACCAGACTTGGGAACTGGGAACTGCTTGAATGCCAAGAGGGAAAAAAAAACAGAAGAACCTGCAGCCTGTGAGTGGGACAGAAAGCTGTTAACAGACTCAGATATGTATCTGTCTGTTAGAGGAGCAGGAACTCCATCAGCCTTTGATGTCACCACCATCTCATTTGCATTTGTATCAATAACATCCTGTCAGTTCAACTCCTCTGAAGCCCAACAGACAAGTTTCTCGTCCCTGAGCAAATGCTGATATAAATTTCTTTTCTCTTTTTCTTGACTCATGCCGAAACTGTAGCCAGCTAATACCAGAGCACGGTGAAAGTATTCCTGTTCAACTGACACAAAGTCACACACACTCATTATATCACTATGTGCTCAAGTGCCAAGAGTGAGGAACTGAGTCACCAAGGATGGTGGCCTGACACACTCAGGAGGGAGTTTAGGAAGAGAAATGTCACTTTAGTATTTCAACTAGTAGAACTGGGTTCATATAAAAAGACTCTTGGGGGGGGAAATTTTAGTTTTTAACTGCAAAAACACAACAAAATACACTTCATCAGGACTTTCTAAGTAGAGCAACGATAGCACAATAAACTCCCAACTGAGAAAAATCTCTCCCATGTCTCAGGATGAGTCTCCACTTGGCACACAAGAACAATTCTGTCAATCCTAATCGATGGCAGCAGACTGGAAGCCACTCAGCATTACTGCAACGCAGCGGCGCAGCTCAGCTGAATGCGTCTCTGCCGGCGCTTGAAAACGCTCCTCATATATTTCATTTTCGACCTGAACGTGCAGCAAACACTGAGCATAAATGCGTAATTGCGCGTAATGGTGCGTAATAGCGGACAGCCTGTGTGAAAATGCCATGTTCCTCTGTCAGGTTTGATTTATGATTGTCGGTGTGCAGAGTTGATTACAAAGATGATTCAGATATGGAGAAATATTAAACTAGAATCATCTCAGCAGTCCATCAGCGGAGGCAACAAATAAAGGCTGTAGTCGTGTGGCGCTTACAAACAGCAGTTGAACCTTGAATTCAACCTTGTGTGTGCAGAAGAGTTCATAATGGTGGTAATACAAAGCAAATGTTATAGCTCCATATGCATGGTTACGAATTAATCTACAAACCGGTTAGTTTTAAAATATAAAATATATAAAAAATAAGGTTTTGTTTCGCTTCTCCAAGTGGATTACTTGTGATAAATGGAGCTCAGAGTGTACACACAGCACAGTTAAACTACTGTTAAGCGGTTGGAGAGCAGCTTCAACCGGGCAACGTCAAGGGTGAAGTCCGCCGCCTCCTGCGGGCGGAGGGAGCCCATGTGTGCCCGTGCGTCCCTGTGGGGAAAGCGAGCCGGCAGGCGGGTTACTTACTTGGGGTTGGTCCGGTTCCAGTAGACGGCGTAGCGGTCGGACACCACCTTAGAAGCCGGGTCCTGGCCGTACACACACATCACAATGATGAGGATGAGGAAGAGGATCATTTCCACCTGCGGCATATTTGCTCTGGAACTCCGGTGAAGATAAATGGTTTACAGTCCCTCCTCTGGTTCAGGTTTAAGGATTCTGGTGGTGAGATGTTGTGAGGAGAGTCCACTTTGCGCTTTTTTATTCCCTCACAGATGCAGCCTCGGTGTGTCCTCCGTGTTTACAACACATCTAAAGCAATATTTATCTGTTGTTGTAAAACAGCGGTTTCTCGCTCAGTCTGCGTTTTGACAGTCCGATCAATTACTTTGCACCAAACACTCACTCTTCCTTCGCTTTAATGAAAACCAGTTCTACTTAAAGTCGTAAAGAGACGCTGGAAATCCACAGTATTTCTGCCTGAACAATCTTCCTCCGACTCAACTCCGCGCAGCGCAGCGAACAGTTTCTCCAACTCGTCTTGAATTTCCCACAGAGAAGAGAAGAGAAGGTACGCAGTGGATTAAAAAAAAAGAAAAACCAGAGGATGAATGTTCCACAATATAAAGAGAAAGAGAAGAGAAGCGCAGTCTTTGTGCCGTCAGTCTCTCCAGCAGCTCCGGATCTCTCCTCCTTGTTCGCTGCGAATCAACCAAGAAGCCAAAAAAGAAGAAACCAGCAGCTCCAGCTCCGGCTGAACCCGCAGCTGCCCTGCCGAGCAACAACAGCAACACACGCAGTAAATCAAACCTCTGCGTAAACGCGCACACTCTCCGGGTTAAACGTCCCCTGACGAGCTGCTCCGCCACATCACCGAGAGCGCACGAGAAAGCGGTGTTATCAATGTGGAGGAACCAAAGCAAGTCTGCAGCGCTCTGGNCCCCCCCCCCTCTCTCTCTCTCTCTCTCTCTCTTTCTCCCTTCCTCCCTCCTACTGTGCCAGCCGGGGCACACTGTAAAAAATGCTCGTCTTCGCAGTTGAGGCGTTTAGACTCAGAGACTGTTGAATCTTCTGGGTCATATTGAATAAAGTATTGTACATATGCATGAATCAGCTCAGCTCACGTGCAGAAAATCTTGTCAAAGCAGATAAATTCTCCTGGAAAGAGGTGTTTTAGTATAAATCTAAAAAGAAATTGCTACGCTACAACAAGCGACCATGCACCAGCGTCCTAAATAATCACTAGCACATGTAATCATAAACAAACTATGTTGTATAGCACTAAATAATAATTAGTATGTTGGGTTCAGCTGCAGTAGAGTGTGGATATCCGACATGAGCCACATCAGAACGGGTTCGGATAACAAATCAGAAATTTTGCTCGGGTTTGGTTCGGGTTCGGCACACTTGACATGCTGCTGTGTTGTGCTATGTCCTGTTCAAGTGCTGGAATTTGTTACTTACATGACAACGCCTGAATGCACCACAGGCCAATAGTTACATTACAGGTAGGAGGCGTAAATATTCAGACTGAGCAAATGAACATGGAGGACGCTAGACAATACTTGCCATTGGGAAAGTTTAAAACTGGCGACAAACCGTGCAGAGAAATCAGGCTCGGGTCAAGTCCGGACTTAAAAATCAGAAAGTCTGTCGGAGTCTGTCCGGTTTTGGTCAGGAAAATGCAGCTCTGGGCTGCAAAGTGACTTAGCAGAGATGGCTGCCATCTTGTTTTTACATGGATTAGTGTATTGTGCTCTTACTACCACTAGATGGCACAAGAAAGTGTCGATGAACAAGGACGAGATTAGATCAAGTAAACCCAAAATGTGATGTCCCATGAGGACACAGGGTCTCAGGAGGATATAAACGTGGACAAGGTCCAAAACCAGATCAAATTTGATGGTTGAAACTTGTTTATTTATGATTAATAACATGCGTAGTTTGATAAGCCCTTCAAATTTGACAAGTTAAGCCGATGTTAATTAGAAAGTACTTGTTTGAAGACATAAGGAATTTATCATCAGCTTGTTGAAGGACATTTGGGACTTTATTCAATTCAATTCAAGAAACTTTATTTGTCCCCAGGGGGCAATTTAAGATTTAATTTATTATTGTTGACAATGTCTTATTTTCTATACTTTCAGGTTGAGAAATTAAAAATGCAAACCAAACAAAAGTTCGTGTCTCAGGAGGGGGGGGTGGTGGGTCCCCAGTGTTGACTCCATAGATACGGCCTTGATGCACATGCTGTTTGTTGCTGCAGATATTTTTTGCAGTGTAGGCAACAGTTTCGCACAGTCTCATTGGCTTGGGATTTTGAATGACGGGCGTTTCGTTTATAAAAACAAGCTCCCTCCTCCTCCTGGGGGGTATCTGTGCTTCCCAGGCCGGCGGGGCAGACAGACCCCAGATCATTTCATAAACATGCTGCCCACCAAGCTGCTCTGACCGGATAAACTTTATTTTCACTTGATCTCAATTTGTCAGTTTCACTTTCTCACATTGTCCAGTTAAAATCCCATAAAGCTGATTTTATTCAAATGCGCCAAAACCAAACTTCATCTGTTTTCAATCCAAATTAAATCCTTCTTTATGAATTTACTGACACTGATGATGTTGTCAGTGAATGCAGAGCTCAGACAGTGCTCCGTCTGGCCACAAGAAAGGCCGCAACTGGTTTCATGACAGTTCTTTAACTGGCAGCGTTGGCTCCAAACCAGTGAAAGTATCTCAGCTGGCAGAGTTTTCACTTGTTTCGGGGAAAAAACAAAATTTCCATTCTGCCCTGTGTGACCACACTAACCACATGTGTCATTGTCAGCACAAAAGAAAAATTGCTTTCATTTCATCTGCATATTTTTGAAGCATTTTTTATTGGCCACACATTTGTCTCACAGACATTTTTTAAACTGTGCCTCCTTCAGGTTGCAGGGCTGTAGACTTGCAGTGAGTGTGCAGTGGTTTGGGCGCATGACTCAGTGCGCCACGTAGTGGTGGTCATGGGAAAATCATCATGAGCTGTCTGAGGATGCACAGGGTGTTTTTTTTTTGGTTTTTTTTGGTGCAATAATTCAGTAGGCTGCACATTAAAGATGAGAACATTTGAACTATTTCTCTGTTTGGATGGACTTTTTTTCAAGTATTTAGACTACATAAACTTCACCAGTGGAGAATGTCCATTAGTGAGTCAGTGCAGATACAGACAGACTTCAGTCTGGTAGCTGAACTAATCCTCCTCATAACAACAGTACCACTGAGGGAGCTTCTCTGAGGGCCGCTGGGCTCAACAGGAGGATTGTAAACTTTACAGACACTGAACAGTCACCGCCGCTGCTCAAACTGCGGCTTCTGTTCACAAACAGCCTGATTTATTCCACCTGAACAGGCTCGTTGAACTCCATCTCGCCTGGTTCAGAGTTCCTCCCCGTCTGTTTAGCCCCTGATGCCACAGTGTGTATTTCAAAGCTATTGGGTTTCTCAGAGTACCAAATGAAATAGCTGTTGTAGAAGCTACACTTAAGTGGATGGGTGGAGATACTTTTTCAAATGATGAGGTTTTTTATTTTACCAGGACACAAGCTCTGGGGTGATCACCTGCAAAATGAAGTGAAATAGAAAGGGCACTGGGCAGATATTACATCAAATGCTTTATATATATCACATCACATGTTTTATTGCCTGTGACTGAGTGGCCCCGAGGCTAAGCGGTTCACACTCCTGCCTCAGAGCTGGTTTGTATCCAACAAGGACCTTCATAGTTAAAATGTGCATCTTATTGTCATGTATGACATTGTATCCAAGCGCTCCTGTTGCATGTTCAGCTGTGAGATAACTGTCTGTCTGCAGTTTGTTGCTAGGAAGGTATTCCCCATTTGGTTTGTCTGAGTCATTGTTGATATGAAAACAGTGATTCTCAGGGTCTAATGAGAGCTGACGGTTTATTTCCTGACTTTGAAACAACTTGAGACAACAAGCACTGATCACATCAGTTTACAGGGAACAAAACTGGCATGTTAAGACAAAACTGTGATGTTCACGGCCACAGAGCGGCACACGTTAACCATATCATGTAAAAGGTAATATATCAAAGCAAAAACTAACAAAATGCAAGAGTCAACTTTTTATGACATTGAACAGCTTTGGCGTCTCATATAAGAAAATGAAACAAGTCCTCCGTCATATGGTGACATAACAGCCTTCATGTGATGCTTTAAATATCTCCAGATTGCCCCTTTTATGTTTTTAATAAACTGATGTCAGGGTGTCTGTTTGGAGAACACATGGTGAAAATGTGGCTCACTAGGAGCCTACAGCCGTGGGTCAGTTTTATATTAGCTTTAATATTTAATTTCAGTGTATTTAAAGGTCCAGTGTGTAGGATTTAAAGGGATATACTGGCAGAAATGGAATATAATATAATAAGTATGTTTTCTTTAGTGTTTAATCACCTGAAAATAAGACTTATGTTTTCATTACTTTGAGGCCAAAACACACCGGTGGCAAACGTCACACATCAAAAAATACACCTCCATGATTTTCAGTGTATAACACCACACTGGGGGCCGCAAGACGCCCTGGACGTGCTGCCCAGCGGCACTTTACACCACTGTCCTATTTCCAGCCTCACCGCCTCTGGAATTAAATGCATTCTCTCCACTCGCTCTCTGCTGGTAGATACAAGCTCCCGTAGCAGCTCTTTTCTTCTGCTCCTATGGCAGCTCGACTCCTCTCCTCACCATTGATGCATAAAGGGAACTCTGTAGCTGTTGCTCTGTCTTGTGTGTGGCAAACAATGGATGAGGAGAGACTTGCTTTTGAGGTCAATAAATATCCCGAGCTAAACGACCCATAATCCCATCATTAGATGATATAAGATATAAGACGGTGGCCAAAAAGACATTTCCTGGCGAGTCATAGCTCTGCAGATCAGCTCTTCAGGTGAGAAATTAAGTTTAATTACAGGCTCATATGATTTTAAGCTGATGCAGAGGCGGAGGAAGTACAGATATTTCAGTAAAAGTAGTAATCGATTTGCATGGTTGTCTGTTGACGAGCTGCAGTGTGAAGCGACCAGTGTGTGCTTGACGTGCGTCACATAACGTGCGGCTTTAGAATGAGCAATTTATATCTACACAGGGAGCGGGTCCTCATCTATGGAGACTGCCATGTTGCATCGCCATGTTTCTACAGTAGCCCAGAGTGGACAAACTGAGCACTGACTCTAAATAGGTCCATTCACATTTTTGCGTTTTCCGCATTTTCCCACGTTTTCGCAACGATGTCTGTTCTAAGAAGCCCTTGTGAGACGAGAGCATCGGAAAAGCACTTTTTTTTTTAGTGGGAAACTGCTTTGTTCTCTGGTTTTACTGGTTTATATCATCAGCTCTGTTTGTGTTGGAGAGGAGGAGACCTCTGCAGATAATTCGGCTTCCAGTAAAAACCTCATGAACGTCTGGATCTTAAGTTATCAGAGAAAAAAGGTGTGTGCACACATTTACAGGTGCTGGGCTCGTGGCCCATCTCTGACATACCAAACAGTGTCAGAGAAACACAGATTTGTAACATGAAACGGCTTTATTCAGTGTTTCTATTGGTGTAAATCACTGGGTCCGTTTGTTTTGGAGAGGAGGAGACCTCTGTGGATAATTGGGCTCCCAGTATTTGACTGAAATACTGTGTCGATACTTAAGTCTGAAAAAGAACTAACCTCAGATCTGAGTTGTGCAACAAGTCCAGCTCATGTCAAAATGTGATAAACTTGACAAACTGACTCACATTCACAGAGCAGCAGCAGCAGCAGCAGCAGCAGCAGCAGGAGGGAGAGGAGCTATCAGGGAGGAACTTTGGAGAAAACACTGTGTTTCAGTCTGACAGACTGGACACAGTTTTAGGTGAGGCCTGAAAACTAACCTAACTTGGACCATGCGCATCTGGAGGCATGATTTTCCATTGTAACTTATTTCAACCTCCTTTATGAAGACAGTTTCCTGAAAATAAGCCTGACCTACTGAGATAAGCCTGGATTCTCTCTGTCTGAATCCCCTCTCTGTACACCTGTCCATGCCTGAACCCGCCTAAAATAACATGTAAACCACAGCGACATGCACCTGCTGCATGCCACTATTTATCAAGTCACTGGTGAGTGAGCTGAACCCAAACTCGCCAGCAGCACGATCATCTTCCTGTGGGCTTTGTTTACAGTAAATCCACCTCACACTGTGTTTGTTTGGGTGGCGTGGGGAGGACGTGCGCGCGTTCGTGCATGCACTTGTGTGTCCTGTAAATTCGTGGATGTGTATGCGCAGACCCGCAGGTCTGAGAGTTTTGTGCGTGTGCATGAGAGCTTGAGTGTGTGTGTGCGTGCACGTCAGGCTGATCATCCACCTCACCCAGGCAGACTAATCCATGAGCTATAATCACCTCATCTCCCCAGCTAAAGTGCCTGTCCTACTTCATTTACGCCTGATATACGTCTGTGTTCCCCAAGACAATGGAGTCATTATAAATTAGGGTCAGTGGGGCTGCCAGCACTGTGCTGCATCCTAATGTTTCTCATGGCCTTATGATTCCACTGTCACATACATGGAGGAGTGAAATCCCTATATGAAGTATATATCACACACTGTTTGTCCCCACAGGACTCTGAATCACACACATGCTCTGTGGCGAGCGGAGTGAGGGCAGCGACGAGGCGACAATAGCTGCAGATTGTTCTGATTTTTTTTTTTTTACTCTGTTGTTCATGAATGCAATCTGTAATAAACAAGCACCATCAAAGTGCCACTGAGTGTTTATGTTGTGACACAGGCATTACAGCCCCTCAGTCCTCTTCCATTAGCAGCTGGTAAACACACTGCTATCACATTCGGCTCTGCAAAGAAAAATCCATTTCAATATTCCTATCTTGTGCTGAGGAGTAAATAAATTGTTTCTTTTTCTTAACACAAGTTAAATATCTGCTGTGATCACTGGAGCTGTTTATATTTTGTTGATAAATCTGAGTTTTGTCAAGATTTTACCACAGAGCTTTTATCACATTTGTATGAAGACCTACATTAAGTTAGTACGGAGCATGATTGAAAATGCAATACATCCAAAGGTATTTCTCAGAAGACTAAGAGTGTATTGCGTACCTTAAGATTATTTTTGCCAATAAAAGTTTGCAAAGGAGCAGGGACCTGAATGGGCCTTAAAATATTTCCCCAGTGTCCCTGCAGGAGTTTGTTTCATATGTTTTTGGGGTCTTTTTAATGGTTTTTATTGGTCCCTCAGATTGGTTGTTGGATGTACTGTACATAAACACTGTATGAGGGCTTCTTGTCACTTCATATGTGAAATAACTAACCCCAAACTAACTTATTCAATACATTTATCAGTGTGCAGAAGCTGCTTTTTGTTACTTTAACCTGACATATTTTTCTCAGAATTCAAAATCCTGTGTTAATGTCAGATTTTTGGTTTATTCATCGACCTTTTGACTTAATTTTTGGATTTTATGACATTAGCGTTATTGAACCGGCCTCACAGAATATTTAATACTGACTACTATTAACTGTAGGAATACATAGGCCTGTTTGAAAGGGGAATAACCTTGAGATAGCCGACAACAGCATTGTGTCAACCATGTTAACTGTGCACAACAAAGATGGCAAAAGCGGCATTTTCAAAATGCTTGGAAGACCTAAAAAATTTAATTTACAAAACCTGGACAAAACTGTCTTTAGTTTTTGTTGACTAATACTACCAAAGATTAAATGAAACATATTTAACTAAATACATATTTTTGCTAAAAGAATAAAATTTAATTCAAATCAGGTGCCAAAACTAACATGTAGAGCCATTTCTAGCAAGTCCTAGTTTCCTATTGTTTTTTGAGTCACTTTAATGCGCCATGTGACCTGGCATCTCGGGAACCTTTAATTAAAGGCAGGTGTGCTGAAGTGAGGGTGGAGTGTGGAAGACGCCGCAGGGTTACAGTCTTTAACCACCGTTTTTATTGTTCGGTGAGGTCATTTAATACCCCATTGATTTGAACTTTGTTTTTGTAAAGGCCTGATTATTTGGGGAATGTTTGTTTGGGGATTTTGTTTTCATTTTTTGAGTGACAGTCACGACAATCTTGTAACTCTCCATACACCCTGCAAATCAGTCAACTCTAAAACCAACCGAAGCACTCTGAGTCATCAAACAGTGAGTAAAGCTAAACCAAAGACAGTGTGTTCATCATATCTTCCGTTATGGCGTCTGTGGGCGACGATTTTTGGACTTATTTGGAAGTCGCAATATCACACTAACTTGAAGCATGAGGCAGGACATGTTTACCATACTGTGGTAAAGCCCAGTCTCTGGTGTCCGTGGATTGGTCACGTGATCACAGCCACGAGTTACCAGCTCAAGACTACCGTAAAACTTCAGTGAAAAGCCTAGTCCCAATTTAACACCCAGTCCCCTTTACAAGCCCGGTGTGGCTACACATTTTGACAAATAAAGGCCTGTCTCAATTCGACGCCTGGTCTGGTTGCCAAGCAGTTCGTGGGTTGTTGTTGTTTTTTTTTTTGTTACATAAGTTCTTCAGGTGTATACAACCAGGTTGTTGGCTACCTCATATTATGTGTCCATTCCTCAATTACCCAGTAAGTTATTTATATTCCTTTAACAGGTCCTCAGATGAAAAAAATCCAAAGGGTTTTTCATAAAAATTAATCCAAGTTGTGAGTATTGTTTTAACAGGATAAGGTGGGGTTGACTCTCTGACTCTCTCTTGGATGCACTGTCTGTCGGAGCTTTATCAAATGAATGATTTATAACTGATATATCATCTGAAGCCTAATATTTATACAAGTAATATTCTGGTTTAAATAAACAATTTGATTGTGCTTCCTGATCTTTGCTGAGCGATAAATTGTGTGAAAGGAATGAAAGACCTGTCCCAAATATAGGCCTGTTGATTTCAGTGATTTAAGCAAATAGCCCAGGCTATTAAAAGTTTTACGGTATGTCGGATACATATGAATTTTTGAACTTTTTGTAGGAAAACATACAAACAGTGCATGAAAACAGCCTGTTACAGCCACAATGTGCATATGTGTACCTACCTACCCAAGAGTCAAAGATGAAGTAAGGTCACAACTGCTCTGATTAAGTTTCTATAGGCCTGAGTTTTTGCTGCTTATCAGATGCAAACATTGCAATTATTTTCCTACAAATGCAATCTGTGGGAGATCAGACTGGGCTGCTATTTTTAATTTTCAATTTAAAGCAAATTAAAGCTTTTAACGATTCTTCCTTCCTCAAAGCCCACAGTGGGTTCTGGTAACCTGTCCGCACTGCAGATTAATTCCTGCTAGTGGTTATGGTCACTTAATATTCTACAAGATGCTCTCTGTTAGTTTTGAAAAGTTTTCTAAACAAAAAAAAGTACGCAGGTCGGCCGTGTTGGAATACATTGTGAATTAAATACAGATTTATGGGTCATGTGCTTCAATTTCTATCTATCTCTTCTACTCTCACTGTCCATTTGACTTCCGTATACTTTCACCTCTTTTCTCTCTCCCTCGTTTTCCTCTTGCTCGTAATGCTATCGCCGTCTCCTCATGGAAAAGTAAATGTTTATCTCTCCCCCAAGGGAGCGGTTTATTCCTCCGTCTCTCCTTCTTCACCGCTCTGTCTAAAACTCCAGTGTGAACCTTCCCAGCTGGCCCTGTGCACAGCGTACAGGATGAAGATGTTAAGAGGAACAGCGTCTTATAAGAGATTTTGGCTGCGGTGTACAAATTAAGGTGAAATAGGGGCTGAGAGAGGAGGGGTGTGAGGAAGATGTACGATGACAGACTGACTTGGAGTCAGAAAGACGTGGGAGGTCTGAGTTATTCCTGTCCAATCTGCACTTGTAGGTCTGTGTGTGGCACCTGGTTGAACTCTTTTTGTATACATGACCTCTGCAAACACAAATACACAAACTCACACTTGCACACAAAAGCTTGAGAGCGGGTGTAGGCTCACACACAGGCACACACACACACACACACACACACCTCGTGTGTTTTTATGGAGGAAAAACCTCTCTCCATCAGTGTTTTCATAGCAATGTTTCCCTGCATGTAGGTAAGTAATGTCTGTGACCCGTGGAGCCTGCCCTGCTTAAAGTCATGCAAACAGAGGGCTGCTGACACTGGAATGTGAGCTATGTTGGTTGGGGGAGGGGCTCACCAGATTTGTGCATTTATACCAGTGGCGTGTACAGAGGGTCTTGGTGGGGTGAGGTGCCCCTTTTTGTGTAGCCTTTATATAAATGTTTACGTCTCAGTCATAATGGGACATTTTCATGCCCCATTTTTCCTTATTGTCACACCAAAAGTACCCTTCGGTGCCCTGTGTGATCAAAAGTGCCGCCCCTGGTCCCCCATAGTGTCTCTATAGTTGATTGAAGTGCCCCCAAAGTGCCTTACTTACGCTCTTCACCCCCTTTGAGGCATTAGCCAGTAGTGTGCCTCCACCCTTTCCTCATAGTCCCCAGCAGCTAATTGTGCAGCCCTGTTAACAGAAGAAAATGTTAGCATTGTATGTTTCTGCAAATCACTGATACATTATATTTATACGTTTCATACTGTACCTATCATATCATCATTTCATTTATGGTTTGACTTTGTCACCAGGAGGTAAAGGGAATGGTTGATGGTGTGACACCTAAGGCGAGATGGCTGCCAAGCTGCAGACCACTGTTCGAGACCAACAACAAAAGTGTTTGATTTTTAGTAAGACATTAGCAGCTTTTCCAGCGGTGATTGTGAAACTAAAATGGCCTGTTTTTAAGCTAGACATCAGCAGTATTTCCAGAGGTGATTGTGACACCAAAATGTTTTTTTCAGCCAGACGTCTGCAGCATTTTTTTACCTGCAATTTTGTTATCAACACCAGCTATTTTCAGCGAGACATTAGCTGCATTTCCAGTAGTGATTGTATCATGAAAAGGGTCTGTTTTTAGCTGGACATAGATGGCATTTCCAGCTTAAATCTTGCCAACAAAACCATCTGTTCTTTTTGCTAGACATCAGCAGCATTTCCAGCAGCGATTGTGCAAATAAAATGGTCTGTCATTTTAGCAAGGCATTAGCAGCATTTACAGCTACAACTGTGTCACCAAAACTGTCTGTTTTATAGCTAGACATCAGCAGTATTTTGAGTGGTGATTTTGCCACTAATACTGTCTGTTTTTTAGCAAGCCATGACAACATTTCCAGCTGCTTATGTGACACCAAAACCATCTGTTTTTTTAGTTAAACATCAGCAGCATTTCCAGTGGAAATTGTGCCATCAAAACTCTTTATTTTTAGCTAGATATTAGCAGAATTTCCAGCTGCAATTTTGCCACCCAAACCATTTGTTTTTTAGCTAGATGTCAGCAGCATTGCCAGCGATGATTGTGCCACCATAGCTGTCTGTTTTTTAGCGAGCCGTGGCAAAATTTCCAGCTGCAAATGTGACACCAAAACTGTGTGGTTTTTAGAAAGACATTTGCAGCATTTCCAGCAGCAACCGTGCCACCAAAATTATTTGTTTTTAGCAAGACGTCTGTGGCATTTTCAGCCGTGATTGTGCCACCAAACCTGGGTATTTTCAGCCAAAACATGATCTTTTCCCATCACCAAGTGCTTTGGGTGCCTAAACATAACCACAGGTTGACCACAGCATTGTTAAAATGTAAAGAAACCTATAATGCCAACATTTATCTAGCAATTGGGTTGAGCTGTGCCTTGCGCTATAAGAGACCCATCTCTAGCAGCTCAGTGTTCTTGGTTCTTCTGGTCAATTAACATGCCTCAAAGTGCCCCTCTGGTTGAATTAAGTGCTCCTGTGGTCAACCAAAGTGCCTGGTGTGCCCCAGGTAGCCCACATGCCCCTGTGGTCAAACAAGTTGCCTTTCTAGTCAGCCCAAGTGGCCGTCTGGTTGACCCAAGTGCCATGCAGGTGGCCCAACATGCCCCTCTGGTTGACCAGACTCCTCATGTGGTTGACTTAAGTGCTTCCAAGTGCACTTGTTGTCGGCTCAAATGCCCCTCTGGTCAACCAACATGCCCCAAAGTTCCTCTCTGGTTAAATTTAGTGACCCACTGTTCACCTTCTGCTCAATCAAATTTCCTTTTCTAGACAGCCCAGATGCCCTCTAACCATCACAAGTATCCCTGTGGCCAGCCCAGGTGCCACTTTAAGTCAGTCAAAAAACACCTGTTAAACAAAATGCCTATCTTGTAAGTTGTTTCTAGTCAGCCCTTGTTGACGAGTGCCCCTAGTTTCCCTTTAGTCAAGCCAAGTGATCTTTTAAACAGCCTGAGTGAAGCCCATTTATGTTTCATTATGGTCATAGAATCTCTGCACGCCACTGATTCACATAGTTCATGTGGAGGCGACTGTCACAGACCCAGGATATCGAGAGCTAGTGAGAGTCACAGTTGTGGGTGACTGCCCCAAAGACTAAATGAGAGGGTGTTATCCGAATCGAAGCCAAACCTGCCTCGGGGAGTCACACACTGTGGAGCTGAAGGTCCAGAGCTCATCTGCTCATTGATCGGCCCTTATTGCCCTTTCAATCAATCCACTCACTCTCATTCTCATAATACAATTTTGTCAGCCTGAAATTAGCTTATTTCTAAAACCGTAGGAGTCAAGATTAGATTTGGGGAGAGGAGTAAGGACAGAATGGAAAATTGCTAATAAATTTACATATATTGAGCATTCTGTAGCCAGTGCAGGTCCTAGCCCCCGCCTTTTAAACATCCTGTACAGTATGTGGGACCTGGAAAAACAGAAATCATCTTGGCAATAAATGAGCCTTTGAAGTAGCTCTTTGAGTTAATCTCTTTCAAAGTGATTAATTATACACACAGCACTTACACCTTTTAGTTCCTCGAATGAAAAGGGCTGGAAATTAGCTTAGCCAGCCTTTTATTCATTAGACTTTGATGTGAGGCTCTCAAGCTGAAGAGAGGACTTGATCATAACAGAAAATCTGGGAGCTGTGGATCAGTCTGGTGAAACAAAATCACCCCGAGCACGGTAACATTGATCCGACGCCAATGATCGAAAGGACTCATCAGCTCATGTGTCTGTGCCGGATAAATGAGGAGGGGTAGAGTGGAGGGTTCAGGGTCATGGAGGGGAGGGGGGACAGGTCTGTGGCGGGGCAGGAGGGAATACATTGTCTGGCTCTGCTTCCGACAGATATCTGATCCCCCTCTGGGAAGATCTGTGTGAAAATGAAACAGACACTTTTCAATAAAGCTGGTGGCCTTTTCAAAATAAATGACTTGTGCTGCAGTCAGCCGGAGGAAGAGCCCCCCAAAATCAAAATGGAAACATCTAATAATTTGAAGAATGATTTCAGGGTAAAGAGCACAGAGACTCTCAGGAACACAAATAAACTACTGAGATACGGAGTGTTGATGTAAGTATATGATACTTTTCACATGGGTGACTATAGATTCAAACATAACCATAACAATTGAGAACAAACTTATCTTTTCTACAGAACTCAGAGCTAATTATTTTCCTTAACAATTCAGCCAATGATGATTAATTCAGTCTATAAAATATAAATTGTGATAAAGTGCACATGACCGCGTGCTCCGTCCAGCACTCACTGTATTTCCTCCTTTATCGGTCTGCACCTCGTTTATCGTCCACACAACAGGGCTGCACGCCGACATTTTCAGAACAAAATAGAACAGGCTGCAGTGAGAGTCTCTCTCCATGGGATATTTAAAAATAGCGGATTTGTGCATTTAATCCTTCTCAGGTAAGCTCAGGGGTTTAGTGTTGTTAGAGCCCACAGGAACTACGCTCCACGACATTTTATTTTTCTCAGAGTGAGGATTAGAATATATGAAGTTCACATAATCTGGTCTAAACTGACATATATTTAAATGCTTGACGATCAGTCATTACTAAAAGTGTATGTCATCCAGGAGAGACAATGAAAACTAAATTAATGGTCAAAGTTGTCACAGTGAAATTTAAGGTGTGTTGATTGATTCATGTCATCAACTCATGCGTTGAGTAACATTACAAGTAAATGTTCCACCTTAAAAGTCACCGTCAGTCGGCCCAGTGAATTAAATTATTTTTTCTCCCACTCCAGCTGCTGCGAGAGGCAGCAAAACATCCTTTCGTTTTATAGTTACAGTTTACTAATATATGTAAAACTCTCCACAGAATGAACAGTGGTTACATGAGCCTCAAAACCAGCCACAACTCAGCCCTGAGCAGAGTGATCGTCCTCTATTGACCAACCAAAAGACTGCAGTGTTCACAGCTCCACCTTTTAGTACCAGATCTGTGTGCTAGGTACCCCAACAGAGGGGGGACCAAAAATGGGGACGGTACAGAACGGTTCCATTGATACCATCCACAACTTTTCACAGTGGAAACGGGGAAAAAAGCGTACCGAACTGAAGTGTAACTTAACGTAGTGCTTGGTGGAAATGGAGCTTTAGAAAATTAGCAAATATTCTTGAAGGTTATATTTTCAAGATTCTGAAGCAAGTCCAACTGTCTTTGATTTAGCACATGTAATGTGTTTTTTGTTTTTCTTCTTTTTGCTTAAAATGAAGACTATTTCATTAACAAAGTCGCTGCCAGGGACAAAATAATGAATCAACTAATCATTTCAGGTCTCACACATGTAAAAAGAATTAATAGTTTGTAAACCATTAGTTTATGGCTCAAGATGTTTTGCATGTGTTCAATTTAATTTCAGTCTGGATTGCATTTAGACAAAAGTGTGCTTTCAATTTGTGGCACCACTTTGTTCAAGGCCCCTTTCCTGTTTCACTATGACAACACGTCTGAGCACCAAGTAAGCCTCATAAAGAGATGATTTTCCCAGACTGGTGTGGAAGAATTTGACTGTCCTGCATGGAGCCTTGACCTCAACCCCATCCAACACCTTTGAGGTGAACTGGAACACCGACTGCGGGTTAGGCCTAATCACCCAATATGGAAGCAATGTGAGCAAATCCCTGCAGCTAGGTTCCATAATGTGGTGGAAATTCCTCCAAGAAGAGTGGAGGCTCTTGTAGCAGCAGATTAATGCCCATGGTTTTGGTTTTCCTGGTTCAAACCCAGGGTGAAGAACCCAGGGTGGGGGAGCCCCTCTGTGAGGAGTCTGCATGTTCTCCCTCTGTCAGCGTGGGTTTTCTCCAGGTACTCCAGCTTCCTCTCACAGTCCAAACACATGCAGGTTAATTGGTAACTCTAAATTGCCCGTAGGTGTGAATGTGAGCTATGTGTCTCTATGTGTCAGCCCTGTGATAGTCTGGTGAAAGTCAGTGTCTGTTGGACCCATCCACCACCCCTCTCAGCCGATCCACTCTGACTTTTCGCGGAGACTATCGCAATCCTTTGTGTGCATACCTGGCGACGTGTGTTTCTGTCAGCGGGAGTCTCGCCAACTGCGTTACGACCTGTGTGTGCACACCACAAGATTTCTCGCTGACAGAGCCCCAGATAACACGGTGACGTCACCAAACTATGTTTTTTAACTTGGAGACGACACATCCAAAGGCATGGATATTCTCCCCAGTGTTGAATCAGATCTGCCTCCAGGGCCTGGGTCCAAACACAACGCGCTCCCCGTGATCCTGTGGATGCCGCCATTGTTGTTGTTGCTTGCCGGCTCAGTGCTGCCAGATCTTGGGAGAGAAACAAGCAACCAGGGCTATGGAAACAAGCAACTGCAGTCCGACATACTATCATGTGTTTAAATAACTTATTAGACAGAATATAGAGAGAGAAAGGTGACGTTTAGAGAGCAAGCCCAAATAAGCAACTCCACTTTAGAAACAAGCCCAAAGTCGTGGCTAATAAGCGGACCTGGCAAGTGGCAACCCTGCGGCTTGTCCTCCTCACATTTCTTCCGTCCTCCTACGTGCTGACGTGGGATGTATCCCGTCTCTCATTGGCTGATGCTCTTTGTCAGTCGTGTCAGACTTCTCCAGTTTTCTAGCATGCCAGATATCCAGTCCCAGTCACAGATGAGGTGGCGACTTGCTCGTAGGCTTGTTCACAAATGAGAACTCGCCGTGGCAGACTATCTGCCGACTCTCAAGATCCTCTGCGACGTCAAAATTGCGGTGAAAATCACGTAATGTGAACCAGGCTTAAAGGACAGGTTTTTTGGCTTGGTTTCCGATGTCACAAGTCACTGCCCAAGCACCAGATATCGACGACTTCGGAGGGAGCCTGGGTTGAAAGTTTAGATGTCCACATACATTTGGCTGTGTAGCATAAACTGCAGCCCTGAAGCAGCGATGACTGTTGTTCCTGTGGAGAAAACACAAGCTGATACTGGAGCTGCAGAATTGGCTCTACAATCTACTTGATGATGTCAGGAGCCCATGAAAGCTCACATCAAAAAGAAGCCGACCAATTAGGATACGGTTTATCAAGAGCTTCAGCTGTGCACACACACAGTGCATGTAGTCTCAAGATACAGTGCATCTTTTTTTTAAAATGCTTATGTAGTTCATATATAATATACAGTTGTAGCTCATTCATGTATACATCAATAAGAATGTTGAGACAGTATTGTTTCTGTCATGTATGTCTTGTTCAGTTGCAATGCACATCACTGCTCTATAGAGTGCTTGTAAATTAAGAATAAGACTATGTATGTTTGTCACAATATGAGATTACATTTATACCTGACAAATGTGGATTGAATCATGATGTCATCAAATCACGGCGCAACAAATAGGAGTTGTCGGGCCTCATTTGTATATCTGTGGCTTTCAAAGTTTGGCTCAGGGCCAAGAAATTCCTGCACAGCATCCTACGAGCAACCAAATCATCATGAAACTGTCAAAGAGCCAACGGGAACCAGCTGCCAGGCGCAGCACCGGTGGCATTTCAGCGCTTGGTGGGACATGTGGTAACACCGGTATGTGGGCGACACAGACGATGTCACTCCGAAGATCACCTGAAAGCAGTCATCAACATTTACTGACATTTCTCTGCTCTGTGGAAAAATAAATGGATGTCTGGCAGGTGGTTTGTTGAGATGTAGGCTGCACATCATACAGAAACACAGCCTGGCAGTGTTGATCTGTGCAATTTCACACGTATAAAGAGACGGCAAATATGAAACATACATTTATTTTTTTTACACCTGATGGTGCTTGGACGCCCCCAAAAATGAACATATCGTGTCATCACCTCCCTAATGTTCAGCTCATGTTATCTCCTGGATTAAACTCACACATTTAATTTTAATTTTGTCCTTTTTCAAGTGGAAGTTGTCTCATTTTCAAACAAAACTTTTGATGTAACGGCACGCTTAAACATCCCCTCACTGAGCTAAATCTAAAATATCACTGCTCCATGTTGGGCACGCATGCATAACTTGTAGATGTTATTACACCACAGCTACTTCACAACTCTCTGCTCCTCCTAATTAGCAGACAGCCTGCAGAGAAGTGTGGGGCTGAGGTGACTCTGCATTGCCTGTGGCTGGTAATGATGGATCACAGGCGTCTGTGCCAACCCAGCAGAGCGGCACAGCCAGGACTCAGCGGAGAGAGAGCCGCAAAATATCTGCATGTTAGCCACTCATTCCAGCTCGCAGTGAGTAAAGGAATCTCTGTTCTGAAAGAGAGTTAAAAGAAATCATAAAATACAAGAAACAGTTTTTGATTTTTGCCTTGAATCCTGTAATTAAAGCTTAGTGTGAGTGATGATGAGTGATTTGACAAATTGTTTGAAGGCTTCTTGAACAAGTAATCTGTTGCACTCCAATCTAGCTTTGGAAAAAACAGCGTATTCAGCCATTTCTTGGCACAGCAACAGTTAAGACCTGAGCATAGATGCAGGAGGGGTTTGACATTTTTCCTGTGGATGTTTGACGCCTTAATTTGTGTCATAAATCTGGGTCTTGAAGCCCGTGTCACACTAGAAAGTAGCACAAATTAATTCATCTACATGGTCTTTTAAGTCAGGTGGTATGGAAGCTTAGTGTGGTGCAGAGTTACTAGTCACAGGACTTGTTGGTGAACTACATGGTGAGCAAATACCACAATAGATACCTGGGAACATGCCGCTAGTGAGTCAGTCAACTGTCAGTTAGGGCAGCGTAATATGTCACATGTAAAGACTGCAGGTAAAGACTTCATCAGCACAGTTACTGTATTGACTGGATTGGGCAAAACTGTTGGGGGGCTCGTAAATCAGGGACCTGATCTGAGAGAACTTAACTCCAAAGTCCGGTTTGTTTGATTAGTGCAAACACTGTGCACTGTATCCAGACATGGTACGCTGATCAGTGCCCAAGTGGACTGCTATTTCACTCAACCACAAGCCTCTATATCAGGACAGACCTAGATCTAGCTTCGCTGCCACCTTAACCTGCAGTCAGAGCTCTGGCAGGAAGCAGAGAGGTCTGCGTTCCACTGGTCCCCACTGATTTAAGTCCGTAGGGCAGCAATGTTCAGTGATGACACAAGTGTACTCAGGTACAGAATAACATTACAAATATGAAAGATGAGCGGCAGGGGAGTGGAGGGTCGGGTCATTGTACTTGGCACGCTACGAATCAATCGTACCTATCATGAAAACGTCCTTAGATACGTCTCTTAACTTTTTGCAACCCTTTCATATAAAGCAATATAATTGGTAACATTATCAACACTGCATCATTTGGCGATCATGCAAGCTAACATATTTTGTGTTCGGCAAATTACATTACAAGAATTAGACTGTTGAAAATAATGGACGTAGCCACTCATTGGTTTGTGGACCCCCATTTCGAAGCCTCAAGTTCAGCTTTTTGTTCGTCGCCATCTTGGATTTTTGGAGCCAGAAATGACCATATCTGGACAAGAACGTAGAGCTCTGGAGGAGTGAGGGTTGGATCTGAAGCCTGATTTATGGTCCTGCGGCGTACCTACGACGTACCTACGTCGTTGCCGTGACGCCGTCGTGAACCCTTCGAACTTCTCGGTCACTCCATTTCGTCGCGGTGCAATTCACCGCCAGAACGGTAGGGGGCTGCGTTCCTTTCCTGAATGGTTATCGTCGTCTCTAGTTGATTCTTTCTTTAGCTTCCGGCTTTTCCGGTCACAGCGAACAATGGCGACCGAGAGAGAGAATCTTGCTGGAGTTGGAGTTGTTGGATGTCAAAGAAAGTATGTTAATACTGCAACATCTACATCGCAACAGAAGATGTTTAAAGATGGCGCAATCTGGAAATACGGAACCGAAAATTCGTTGCTACCAAGCAAACCAATCACAGCCCTCTTGGTCTGTGCTGGGTCTGCGTCGCCTTGACGTGTAGTTACATTTTTTGGGAGGTGCACATCAGGCTACGCTGGGGGCTACGTCGAGCCTCCTGCGTAGCCACGTACCCTACAACGTAGGTACGTCGTTGATTTAACGCAGGACCATAAATCAGGCATGACTCATAGACTGTGGTAACACCTGGCAAAGAGCCTGTCACTCAAAGTGGCCACGCCCTTAATTATGTGGAAATTTAAGCCTAAACAAAATCTAATTGGGTGAGTTATTGATTATCTATTCCCCAAGCAGTTGTCATGAATAAGGAAATTACTTAAAGAAACTAAAACCTTTTTTGCACCAAGCTGTAAAACATGTTTATTTCTGTCTATTTCTGTCTATTTCACTCCTGGGGCCGTCGAGGGACCTGCAATTTTTGGCACTTCCACGTTGGCTTCATTTTTTAGCCTCACAGGTTTCAGCGTGGTTTTCTCTCAGAGTGTGGTTATTTTTTATGTGATTATTTTTGTTTATTTATTCATTTATTTTTATTGATTATTTTATTTATTCATTTTATTTCATTTTAACTTGTTTTTTTATTATTATTATTATTTTCTGTGTATAGTTGTGTTTTTTGTACATTTGTATATGTTCTGCTATCACACATTGGTATTTAAGGATGTTGTGATATGTACAATCCTCAAAGGACAGGTCATCATGATCTGGTAGTCAGGCCTCTGCTCCTCAGAGTTGATCTCACCTAATCATTGGCACCAGCTGACTGATTCATCACACCTGGTAGAGATCTGCCTGAGTCTGTGGAAGCGACTGTGTCAGTAGCACTGATGATAGTCAAGGACTGAAATGTTTGCTGCTGTTTTTGATCACTTTTTTATTATTTTAAATCTGTATGTGCCACTATGAGACACATATGTAGACCTGCTTTGATCAAAGCTTTCAATTGAAGCTTCCTTGTGCAGCTAGAAACTTTTGAACAGGCACATGTTGGATCCTTGGTAACTTTCTATTATTCAGAAAAATGTTATATTGTATAATGAGCAAGCTCTAAGTTTCCTTATTAGTGCCCTGCAGCTAAACGTACTAATTTTCAATTCTCTCGACCCTGAAACCAAATCCAAATATTAAAAGACTTTTATTCATGTAGTCTCTGATGTCTGTATTCACCTGCTCACCAGTGCAGCTGCCAAGCTGAATTTAGTTGCTCAAACAAGAATGGCAAAAGCAGTCACAGACTTTACTGTCAGTACGCTGCCAATCACCCGGGGCCTCCACCAAAGTTATGCCTCCCAAAGACCTCAGAGAAATCAAAAATAATTATATATAAAGTGAAGTTTTGAACTCACAGTAATGCCTCCAAATATTTCATGAACAAAACTGCCCCGTTAAGACACAAGCAAACGATTCCGGCTCACTGTACACCTGTGAAGTACCATTCAAGGTAGATCGATGTGACAGCTGATGCTTACAGCAGCTCCTGCAACCAAAATGAAACACATTTATCTAAGTGAGGCATAGAAAAGATATAAGGGGGAGAGAATCACAAAACACATTGTGAAACTCCCAAAGGAAACATCTTTTGTGTCTCTGTAGTCAACTCTGCTGGAGAAAAACACACAACACAAAAAATCATCAGCCTGTGAAAAGATGTGATATAAGTGGGTGTGATTGTGGAAAGAAATAAGGATAGAAAGGGGAAACAATACAAGGTGAGGCATTCCAGGTAACTGTTTTCCTTTAGCATTAAATATGAAGTCGACTCCGGTCAGTAGGGAAGGGGCACCATCTTTGGATAATAATGGTTGTGTAATCTTTGCCTTAGAATGACCTGCTTATATCTACATAGGGAGCAGGTCAGGGTTTATGGAGATCGGTGAGTTCACCACCATGCAGCCCAGAATGGACAAACTGAACACTGGGTCCAAAAAGGGCCATTTGCATTTTTGCATCAGCCACTGTAGTTAGAAGTCCAGCTGCAGTGCTGGCCCGAGCACATTGGGTGCCCTAGGCAAGTCTTCCAATGGCATGGCAGGCAACAGAATTACAAATTAACTTGTTCAGGAAAATACACAATAAAATAATGACATATTATGACATTGTAAAATAATAATAATGTAAAAAGTAACTTTATATTTGAACTAAGGATGCACTGATTTTAAAATTCTCAGCCAATACTGATACTCATGTTTAAAATTACAATTTTGCCAATTGCTGATAGCGATGTTTCTTTTGTTTTTGTTTTTTTGTTATTTATTCTTCTTTTGTTCCAGGGAAACACAGAAATCTTTGCTATACAAAAGAACAGTTTTAAAGTCATTCAGTCCTTTATTTCACGACCTTTGAATGAGCACAAATTGAAGAATACACGTTTATGAAACAACCTTTAACATGACCTTCTTTTACTAGATATGATATCAAAATTCCCTCCCTCATATCTTTTTTATAGTGCTGTGAAAACATCAACATATATCTCCTTCAAACAGCTGTATTTATTTGAGTTTCTTGCCAAAAGCTACATTTTACATGATCACATTGAACACATCACGAGAACGTTATCATATACCTTCGCCCAATACTCATTTTTACTGAATAGAGCTTGAACGCTACACAGTGTAAATTACTGCAGCCTCTGTGAGCATTTCATTGTGGCCACCAGCTGCTTAAAGGTAATGATAACTAGCTCTCCTTCTGCTGACGTCATGTTCAGGCACCAGAGAGCTTTTGTTGTTCTGATAAGACAAGGATACAGTGGGTTTCGGGGTTTACGTGACGTTGGATAACTCGCCCATCACCCCCAGAGAGCAGGTGAAGTCTCTATTATTTAGTAGCTTTGCTATGTAGTTATGTTGTTGTGGCCTTGTGTAATATTTCAAAATAATAGTAGTAATAGTATTAGCTCCCGATGGATGACGGCGCCCTTGGCGATCGCCTATCCTGTGTATGCCCAGGGCCGGCCCTGCCATCTGCGATGAAGTGTTGGAAACACACTTATATGTGACATGAAACTGCTTTATTCAGTGATTTTACAGGTTTAAATCACTTGGTCCATTTGTTTTGGAGAGGAATATACCTCTGTAGATAATTCGGCAAATGGTAAAAAAAACTTCCTAAACAATGAAGGAATTCAAGCCGGGAGAAGCTTCAGCTGGTTGCAATCTGCAATCCTTACGTCACTAGATCTCCTTAAATCTTACACACTGAACCTTTAACAAACAGAAAAGACACAATGCATGTAATAAGCGTAAATTGACAAACTCTTATCATCCAAAGCTAACGTTGGAGAGGCACCCAGCGTTTCATATTTTGACGTGTAGTGCCAAGCACCATTATTTGGGAGTTGATAAGTTGGGAATAAGAATGTGTTGTTTGCTTTAAGTCTTCAACCAGAAAATAATTTTTAATATCTTGTGGTTTTCCAGCAGAGCCACTGTTTCCTCACAAGCACAAGGTGGCTGATATCGTGCAAACATTGTGGCGTTTTTATTTATTCCTCAGTATTTATTTTCAGAGGCTTTATAGCACTTTGCAAAGCAAAATAAAGACTATTTTATGTATTACTCTGGAAAGGTCATACACCAGAGGAGTCGAGGCTTCTGGCAGCAAATCACAGTTTTTTCAGCGATTGCTCAAGGACACTTCAACAGTGAGTGACACATTGATCGCTGTAAAGATGAAATGTGTGATTTCCAAGTCACAGGATGCCCTCAGTAGCTATCAGATCACCCTGCTGTCACAAACGGACACCTCGGCCTCATTCATTGTCTTTATTTCCCTGCGCAGAGGCTCATCCCTCACCAGTCTCCTTGAAGACAGATTTAGCCTCTAAAGGTGATGTATTTGTTTAGTTAATCTCCTTTACAATCCTGAAAGCCTTCGCTGGTGAATTGTCAGCAAGGTTTAGTGGGTAAATCTGCCAGGGGCTGCAAGGAGTGGAAGCACAGGGGTCACATTTTTTTTTTAGGTCTTTGCAGGTCTATCTTTTATGTTTGAAAAAAAAGAGTTAAAGAAATATTCACCACCTTTGAGCTCAAGAAAGCAAATCATCGATCTGAAAATAACACATTTTCCTGTTGCCGCAGAAAATGACACTTTGACATTGACATTTACCTGACAGCAGGATTATACAGAGTGAGTGAATTCCTCTCAGGCCCTGGTTTGTGTCACACAATGGATGCGGCTGAAGTGATTCATAGAAAGGTTGAATGGGAGCTGGCAGTGATAGCTCAAGGTAATCAGCGTTCCACAGCATTGAGGTGCCTGGTTATTGTAACCTTGTCATGAAAAAACAAAAGATTCCCATAATGGACTGAAGTGAGGCGGGTCATAGAGAACAGAACTCAATCTATCCCATCTGCAGGGGGAGGAGAGGGTTGTGCTAAAACATCGCAGCAGCAGCATTTCCACATTTTTGTGCTTTCAATGTGGACGCTGTTCTTATGGGGCGATGAAGACGAGATCGAAGAACGATTCACTGGTGATGGTGACAATTACTGCGATGGAATTAGTTTCTATTGTCACCATTGTGGAAACAAAGGACCAAACTAGTCTTCTTTTTCATTTCTTTTTCCTGTTGCAATTCCTAGAAATCACATCTACACATGTACTGAAGCTGCTGTACCTTTTTTGCCTGTTGACAATAAAAGTGGAAAAAGAGGCTGCAGCAGGACTGGATAATTATTTGTTTCTATGTCAGTATCGCAATTTTAAGGATTGCTCAAGCAGCTTAAGTGCATCAACTGTATCACAGTCAGTCCCATATCAAAACATTTTCAGACACAACTAGCCAAATATGTGTCGTTTTTTAATTGTAAATCATCTAGTAATTAATTTTATATTTTATATCTTTACTACTTTTTCATTGTTAATCTGTATCCTTTAATATGTTTTATGTTTTATTGCTCTGTAAAGCACTTTGATGCCAAATGAAATGTGCTATACAAATAAAGTTGCCTTGCCTTTTTAATTGTGTTAAATTAAAATTTTTATTTTAAATAAATTACATTAAAATTTGTGGAAAAAAAGAAAAAGAATCTACATTTCAAAAGTTTGTTTTTTACTATATTTCATTTTTCCATTTTTCCTGGTGACTCTTTTATTTAATGTTTTATCTTTTTTTTTCATATTTAAAATATTAAGTACCAAAAAGTCAGTCACAATTACAGTTACCTAGACCCCAAGATGATATTGTCAAATAACTGGTTTTGTCAAACAAACAGCCTGATTATATAATTTATACAATGATCTAAACCTGAAAAAAAAAAGCACACTCACATTTTCTTTCACGTCGGTTCTATAATTCTATAATTGACCTTGACATTTTCAGTGAAGATATTTTGAATGTACAGGAAAAAAAAGTTATGTCTCAGAGTTGTCACCTTTCAACATAGCCCAAGGGTTATTATGATATCCTTAAAAGTTATGCGTGATTCAAAGATATCCTACGAACTAGTGCCCTCTGGTTAGGTTAGAAATTTGGTTTCGAATCATCAGGTTATGTACTTCATGTCACATGGCAATGTAAAGTATACATAACTTAAAATAACTCTGTGTTATCTTTTCATTTTTCTCCTGGGTGAAAGTCCTGTGTTTGCTTGACCAATTCACCATCCTGGTCTTTCTCCCTATGCAGACCACTTCCCAAGGAACACCCCTCAGCATTTCTTTAATTTTTCCCCAGTGGCCACTCGCAGTATTGCAGTAAAAAAAAAAAAAAAAAAAAAAAATCCCCTGCAGCCCAAAAAGCACTTTCCCCATAGACCACCACTATAAAAGAGATGTCTGTAAAACTGTGGACAGGACACCTCGAGCTGCCAACAAGGCTAATTATGACTCTTTCTATCATGAATACTTGATCCATTGAGGTTTATCTGTAAAGCTATCCTGGAGTCCAGAAAAGGCATTGAAAAGCTCTTGACATCTTCACAATGTAAAGTCTATTGGCAGTGCATAGGTCATGTGATCACAGCTTGTGGCTCATGATTACATGGGTTAATACAAATTATAGTGCATTTTTTGTGAGTGAAAGTTGTAACACCTGAGACTGCAACAGTCAACGTTGGTTTCTTATTAATGACAACAGTGTCTCACTAACCATTTAGATGCTTATACTTAAAACTTCAGCTATACAGGTGCCTGATCAGAAAATATCCTCCTAAATTGTTCTTCAACAGTCATGTGGATTGTTTGGGGAGGCATGTCTGAGGACATTAGCAACTTTTTAGGAGGTAAAGTTTTAAAAAAGAAAGTAACATATTTAGACAAGCAATAGTTTTGGATGGGTTTTATGAGCTTGTGGTGTTTATCTGTAAGACGATGAAAACTTTAAATTTAAGAAAAATGCAAAAATACCCAGACTGGAGTTCACATCATTTCATCTCTCAGAATAATTATGTGATTTTCTGCAAACATTAGGGCCAGTTCTGAACAATAGTTTGTCCTTGAGAGTCTATTACTGCAGTGAAACAATAAACCCTGCTGCGCTAGCAGAGCCATTAGCTTTGTATTGCCTCTGCCTCTTATTGCCACTTTATGAATATGGTTTGTATTTCATCTGCCAATTTGGTCAATGAATAAAATTACAATATCCAGTTTGTTTGTTTCACTGTGATGGAACTCGACTGTTCTGATCTCCATCAGGGTACAGTATCACATGATTTATTCTCCCACATTAGGGCTCCATCACAGTGTGTGTGTGGATGTGTGGATGTGGTTCATGAATACATACATTTATGTTTTTCTTATGATAATAAGACCATTGCTTTGTCTCGTGGCTCCTCTGGGTGTTTACACATCTCTCTGTTATTACAGCTGATAGTGACACTGAAATTATTCTTCACTTGCCCCCATCGACCGGCAGGTCAGAGCGCTGTGTCAGCAGCAGCTTCACACCTTTAGTGGCCTTTAGCAGCGGCTGGTAAACAAAACGGTACTCGAGAAAAAATGTTTTTACTTCATTAATCATACTGACTTAAGTAGAAGTAAAAGTCATAAAAATAACCACTTGAATAACAGGGAAAAAGTATCTCATAAAAACTCAGATCCAATTTAACACATCAATGTGTTATGTTCAATGAGGTCGCGTATCCAGAACTACACAAATGACAAGGTTGAGATGTCCACCATTTTGGGCTGATAAAGTAGAGAGAGCCAGGCCCGATAACCCCGGCCCCAGGTCGAGGGGGGCCCATGAAAATGATTATTGTTGACCTTTAAATTGGATCAAGTACAACAATTTACTTACTGACTTTTATCACTGACAAGTTATATGTATTTGCATGATGAACAAATGTATTTTTATAATTGAAACACATTTCAACGTGCCAGATTCTCCAACCCCCCGCAGGTATTGTGAAATGGTGCGGCCCATCTGACAGAGGGGGTCAGGTGCAGCATGCGCAAAACTAACAATTGAGAGGTGGACTGCTGCCTGATTAGGTAAGTCAAAATGCCTCATCAAAAATCGGGGGCTCTTAAAAAAAAGGCCAGGGTACAGAGAGAACAAGAAAATGAAAGGAGCAGAGAGGCAATCGCCAAATGTTTGGCAAAACAAAAATGTGAAGAAGCAGCAGGTATGACAGGCAGAGCTGAAGGTGAGGAGCGAGGCTGGTTTAATTGTTAATTTCAAAGTTAAGTAATATGCTCACTCATGAACTGATCTTATGATTTAATACGATGCAGTAGTTTCTTTAATCAATGCTTGTTTTACTTTTCTGTAATCATTCATTGAAGGGCACTTTTTTCCAGCCTGGGACACATGTGACTACCTCTGCTTTTCAAAATATGAAAATAAGGTCTTAACACAGAGTAGAGACAAAATACACAAGGAAATATGATTAATTGGGTTATATTTTCAGAAAGTATAAAATTTGGCACAGTGATATGGATTGTAATTTTGCCCCCAGTTGGGTGTGGATGAGGGGCCCACTTTTGAAAATGTTGTCCCCCTGTCCATATTTCCTAACGGCTGGCCTGGGCTTGTAACTTGAAAGGCAAACAGGGTCTGGATGTTGGGTTAGGGATGAGCACATGCCTCATTTGTAGGGGACGGAGGTGTTTCATCATCTGCCATGATCTTGAACTGCAGTCAATTAAAGGAGGGTCCTAAAGGTGGTAGGGCCACACCTCTGATCCGTCTCATCTTATCTCTCGCTCTCTGGTAGTTGCTGTCATGCATGTGAACTCAGCTGACTATAAAAATTATTTATAGCTAAGTGTATCAGTGCAAGTAACTAGAAGTGTGGAGCCCAAAGTAACCGAGTAAAAGTAAATATCACAAATGTTCTTGTTTAAGCAGGGTTCCTGAAGCTTAAGGCAGGTTAGAGTTAAGACTTCTTTAATGCCACTTGGAATTAAATTCAAGACCAATACTATACTCATCAAATTGGGGGGACAATTTTGCCCAAATCTTTACTCTAACATAAATCATGACCTTTTTTTCATCTTGTGGCAGAGACAAGAACCAAAGTAATACCTGGCATTAGCTGGCAAGGTTTCTTGGCGATAATGTGTTTCTCACTCTGCATGTGGGATTCCACTGCTTTGAGTCCCATCTTACCCAGATTGAAAGACTTCTCACATAAAATACACCAAGGCTGGGGGCGCCCAGTAGCTTAGTGGGTAGAGTGGGTGCCTCATGCACAAAGGCAGTGTCCTTGCCGCAGCAGCAGCAGCAGGCTCGATTCCAGCCTGTGGCCCTTTGCTGCATGTCTTCCCCTTGCTCTCCCACCTTCACACTTCAAACTGTCCTGTCGTTAAAGGCAAAGAAACCCCCAAAAATAACCTTAAAAAAACAACAAAAAAAACACTAAGGCTTGTATGCATTGCCTTGTACCGGCTTTTGCAATGCCATGTTGTCCAGGGTAGAGTAAGAGCTAGCTATCAGATGGTGGATCCTCTGCTCTGAGCAATCCCAGTTGGAAACAAAATTTGAGTGTCATTAGTTCTGCTAATCTGCTCTGCTTGACGTTAATGCAAGAGGTACTTGGTAAATCATCAAAAACAAAAGATGTAACCAGCTAATTTGAGATTGCACCTGTGCCTCAGCCAAAAAGTTGCACTTGAACACACCACAAAGTCTATAGCCAGCGGCCAACTAGCAGGTGCCTCAGCCAAAAAGTTGCGCTTGAACACACAACAAAGACTATAGCCAGCGGCCAACTAGCATGTACGTTATACACTGTAACTCTTCATACAAGGAGGCGAAGGTAGCCTGTATTCATCATTCTAAAAGGGAAACAGGAAGACCGACAGGATGGATTCAAGACGCTAGTTATCCAGTCAGGACATAAACAATTACATTAGCATTATAAACTGTTCCTGCTAAAAAGCATCCATGGCTAAAAAAAACAGCCCAACATTGACCAGCAGCTGACTGTTAGCTTGGTGTGTCAGGGCCCTGAGAGTAAAAAGTATTCTGCAAAACAAATTGAGCATAGCGTTAGTTCGGGCAGAACATGATGTCAAGCTCAGCTCACATCCCAGCTACATCAGCTGATCTCAAACAGCCCAGTCAACTGATGGAGCAGCTGACTGATGGAAGGGAGTCAGCTGATAGATCACATGATTCCTGTCCACGCAACCAATTGGCAAATCTCATTCAGGGCACCCTATTTAAACTGCTCTGACCTGCCTACTGTTGCTGCTTCCTCTTCAAGCCACTTTGCAACCTGCCTCCACCCCAGCTCCTCCTTTTCATGCTGTGTCTGACTTATCAATGTCATTTCTGTTTGTCATTGATGCTGCTCTGTTCTGTTCCTGGAGTTTGCTGCTGCTCTCCCTGCCGTAGGCTTTCCATGTAGGCGCATGGAAGGGCAGGGAGGGTTGCGCTCTTTGCCTCAGACTTTCCTCGTTTGCACGTGGAAGGGCAGACAGGTGTGCCCTCTGCCTTACGGCTTTCCACGTAGGCGCATGTAAGGGCAGGGAGGTGTGCTCCCTGCCTCAGGCTTTCTTCATTTGCACGTGGAAAGGCAGACAGGTGTGGTCTCTCTGCCTTTTGCTTTCCACATAGATGCATGGAAGAGGCTTTCTGCGTAGGCCCAAGGAAAGAACAGAGCCATACCGCCAAATATAATACTGCAAATGGAAATAAACTCTTTGACTAAAGTGTTCCTGACTGAACTACTCTTAAAAGTACAATTTATTAAAAAAAATACTCAAGTACATGTAACTGAGTAAATGTAATGCGTTAAAACCCACCATTGGCCTTAATCATGTTAGCAAGACACCTAGTTGTGTATTATTACTTACACGTTACAATAAGTGTCTTATGTGCTGCTTTACGTTCATGAATAAATGCCAGCATCTTTTTACAACCTCACATTAGCATGTCATCCTATTAGCCGCAGCTTTAATTCAACAAAGAGCATAAAAAACAATAAGTCACTGGTTGAGAGATGAGTCAGCCGATCTGTTTCTGCCTCTGTGACTCCGCAGCACTCCACCTTGCCACCCTCTCCTCAACCATCTTCCTGTGTAAGGGCGACAGATAAGAGGGGAGCGGATGAAAGATGATGATGATTAAAATAATACGCCTCTTATCGTGGCGCAGAAAGCCTATCCGTGCCCACTGAAGAGGCCCGTTTCAGACGGTCGATACAGCCTCTGTGTTAAAAATGAAAAGTATTGATCTCTTTTACCTCAAGCCGCTCAGCTGATTGAGCCTGAGAAAATCTGTATCAGCTGCCAACCCTCACAAGCGGGCCCGAGAATGATAGACCAGATGAAAATGCTTCGGAGTTCATCTGAGGGAGCCCCGTTTCCTGTCAATATAATTTCAGGGAGGAGAGCTGAGTCGCCTGTCCCGTCCAGTCCTGTAAGTCACACTGATAACAGCTTTATCTCTGAGACGCCTCTGTCCTCCATCACACCTGGACATAACCCAGGTTTCAGATAGGGCTGACGTGACCCCTTATTTACACTTACATGTCCGACTGGAGCTGGTGAGGTGTCTAAACTGAAGCAGAGGACACTCACTCCCACAGTAATCAGTCTGGGAAACAGCTGCAGGCTATCAGAGTCAGACACCGACAGTTTGTCATTGAGCAAAAGGTAACGTGGTGACAGACTGAGCTCTGTGCTCTCCAGCACTACAGTCCCTTTCATAAACGCCGGCACACTGAGCTCACAGCTGGATGATTAGATTAGTGTGACCTGTAATCGAATGACAGGGTCCGGTGACACACACACAAACAAACACTCCGCAGTGGGGGATTTCTGCCCGTCTCTCCTTATCACAACATCACATGTGCGTAAGTACACACTCAGATATGTGGGGGCAATCTTCAGCATGTACACAAACATGTACCTCCTGAGTGAATGCATCCAATCACTGTGTCCATGTGTGTTTAAATGGGAGATAAAGTGGAAAATGGGACAAAGAGGCAGCGATCACATGCTCCATACTGATGAGGGACATTGATCGTAGAATGCTTTTTTCAATCTGGTGAGGCTGAGTGGCTGGGACTGAACACACCATGAGGTTTATAAACTGCTTTTTCCTCTTATTCTTCTTATTTGGATCCCAATTAACCTCCATGAAAGTAAGTAAAGTGAATATTGTCTTTACCAGCAGTGAAACTAAATCACACAGTATAAACAAAGCTGGCTCAGAACCATCATATTAAATCATCACGGTATGAACGATTATAGAAAAGAGACACCTGCTTTAATCGGTGTTACCGCAATGCAGCTTTTGGCCACTGGTGGCAGCACTGAGCACACTGATGCAGACTCCACTTGTACCCCTTATCCACCAGCACAGAACCGATTCTGCTTTGGTTCCTGCACCTAATTTTGAACCCTCAGAGCATTTTGACCAAAAATAAATTGGTTTAGAATCCAGCCACTTGGTTCCCAAATGGAGAGTTTGATTTTTTTAACCATGTGCCCTCCAACAATAATGCTCAGTGAATTAAGAAATGGTTGTCCTGGCATTTTAAATACTAGGATTTTTGAATCAATAGGTAAAGAGTGATTGACATTCCCCATTGTTTCTATTTTGCTTTTTAAAACATTTTTTTTTATGTTAGAAGGCATTATTGCTACAAGGCAGTGGCAATTAAGTGACTGAAAAACAATGGAAAAGAGTAAGGCCAAGTTTAGAAGAAGGATTATGACATCATTAATTAGTTGTTTTCGGTTTTACTTTTTTTTGTTGTTGATTTGTTTTGTTGTGTGTCTGTGATTCAGTGGTTGTGTTATATTCCACAGGTTGGAAAGAGAGGATGGGAAACCAACAATGAAAAAGTCAAGTGAGAAATCGTCAGACAAAAAAAAATGTGTGCAGTGGTCTCATTAATAGTTGGTTCATGCTTGTTTTGGGGCAGGTATCGGCAACCTTTACTATCAAAAATGCCATTTTTGGCCAAAAAAAAATTGTGTGGACCCGCAAAACATTCTGCAGTGGGTCATTTTCGATTACTTGGTACTTTGACTTTTCAACACTGGCGATGATACACTGTTGAATTCTCTATTTTCCACTGAGACTCTTCCCTTATTGGATTTGGAATCCACAGCTATCCTAGCTAGGAAGACTCAAGACTACTGTAGTTATTGCCAGTGATGATTTTGGAGGAAAAGACACCAGGCCAGATGTATGACGCACATTTTAGTTGACGAAATGTTAAATCATTGTTTTTAATAGGTGTATAGGCTACGCATTTTTACACTTAAAGAATGTAAAACTCAGTTCAGGCCTACAACAATGCATGAAAATAAAAAATAAATAAATAAATAAAAAAAGGTTATTCAATTTCATATAATTTTCTGTCAAAGCCACAGGGAAAGTGGCGAAAGAGCCATGTGACTCTGGAGCCATAAGATGCAAATATCTGTAATAACAGAACAAAAGTTTGCAGGTAATTATCGTAGTCCTTGATTTTGCTACTTCTGTTAACTTTTGCTGTGCATTGTGCAGTTCCCCCCGTTGAGGACACATCCTCGATTACAGTGGTTTTGTGCCAAACTGGTGGAAACGCGGGCTGGTTTGTTAGATAGCATCAAGGTTCTAAGAGGCCTGGACAGAACCGGTTCAAGAATCCAAGATACTTTGGTGGAAAAGGGGTACCGGTGTGCAAGGAGGAGATCCTGTTCAATCTTTAACCCTTTTTTCTCTGAAAATAGTGCATATATGCAGGTTTTTTTAAACGTGGTAAAACCAGTTACAAATAGGCGACAGACTCCTTTTTCATGGCCAGTTAATGATAATGACTTTCTGTTTTTTTACTGGTGTCACGTTCAGCATCACAAGCAAGTCAGATAACAGGGTTAATGAACAGTAGCTTCATTGTAAGTTAACAATAAGTCTAAGATTTTTATTTTTTTTTTGGCTTTTGCCTTCCTTTGTCAGGACAGATAGAGTGACATCTGTTACAAAATCAGTGCTGACTAAATTTTGTACAATATTCTGGCAAAGCTTCAACATAAACAGACTGTAATTTGTGGCAGCATGTCATCACTTTGTGCTGGACAAGGTTGGTTTGGCACAGTACCAGTGTAAATTAAGTCTCCATAGTGCTTTAAAAATGAGTTAAAAATTTTTGGGAAGATAAAGTCTGGTCTCAGAGACGAATCTAATATTTGTCTGTGGCTCTTCTTCTTTTTGGCTTCTTGCACGCATACTTGCTAAATCTAAATTGAAACTGGTAAATATAAATACATAAATAAAAAAGAACAAAGGCAGCAGGGTGTTTTATTATGAATATACAATACAGTGAGTACAGGTTTCAATTCCTGAGTTTAGTTTGCTAGGTTTTACCAGCCAATAATGTGTGTTTGAACATGGCATACTCTTAAATACACTGGGTTCAAATTTGGGCATGGTAATTTCCACTTTTATACTTTAAGGCTGATTTTCTTAAGACGATATTTCCATTTGTTGGATTCTTAAGCAGCTTGAATGTGAGACCTGCAGGCAGAACTCAGGGCTGAAAGAAGCAGTCTCACCTTCTCTGCTTGTTTGTTGGTTAAAAACAATAATTTAAATTGTATATTTTCAGTAAATAATCTCCTGAAAAGATGTTTCTTTTTTTAAATATTTCACCCAAACCACTTAAATTAATCACAAGCAGGATTCAGGATATGAACCCAGTCTGTCCACCTCCTGACAAATTCAGACTGGTAAATAAGCAATTAACACTTCCTCCACTTGAAAAACAATGTTGCCACCAAACACAATTCAGACGGCAATTTTATCTTGCTTTGGAGTGTATTTGACAATACAAATTAACAGGAAAGAAACAGTTTCTAGGAGACAAAGCTGAAATAAAACATTTCACAATTTACATATAAAATGGTTATTACAAAGCCAACTGCTCATTTTCAGAGCCGGAGAGGCCTGAAGAAAAGGTTGCAAAAGAAACCTTTTTTTCTGGTGCTTAACAGACAAATTTCACTATTTTAGCACCAAAGTTATGGAACAAACTCCTCCTTAACATCAAATCAGCTGACTCTAACAAACATTTATATGACACTGTATGATTTTGAAGGTGTGTATGTGCGCTTATGTACGACGTTTCTGTATGTAAGAGTACATACACCAATCAGACAAAATATTAAAACCACTGACACTGGTGAGGTGAATAACTTTGATCATTTTGTTCCGATGCATTGTTCTGCTGGGAAACCTTTGGTTCTGGCATATACATTCGGATACCACCTGACATGTTCCACCCACTCAAACACCGTTGCAGACCAAGTACCCCCCCTCATGGCAACAGTACTCCCCAATGGCAGTGGCCCCCCAGCAGGATAATGCAGCATGCCGGCCCAAGGAATGTGACAAAGACCTCAAAGTGTCAACCTGGCCTCCAAATTCCCCAGATCCCAATCTGAATGCATCTGTGGCACGTGCCATTAACCCACCTCACAACCCACTGGACTAAATGGATCTGCCGCCAACGCACTGGTGCCAGACACCACAGGACACTCCCAGAGATCCTGTGTCCATGCCTTGACAGGTCAAAGCCAAGTCCGATCCAAGGAGGTCCCACCTTGGATTAGGGGTACATCTGGGGTACCAGCGCGTCACAAGAATCCTTGAGCAGATTGGGACCTGGAAATTTAGAAGCCAGGTCGATACCTTAAGCTTTTTGTTACGCTCCGCAGGACATTTCTAAACAGTGTTTGTAGTGTGGCATAGACGTGTATGTATGGATGTAAGAGTATATATGTGTCTGTATGGACATATGTGTTTGAGTTTATGTATATGTTATCTTTACTATATAATGACGAAAACTCTGTCTGTGGGTGTGTGTGTCTGTCTGTGCGTCTGTTCCACGTTTCTCTCCTCACTGACTTGGTCAATCCATGTGAAATTTGGCACAGTGGTAGAGGGTCATGGGAGGATGCGAATGAAGCAATATTACATCAATTGGCCAAAGGGGGGCGCTATAGCAACGGATTGAAATTGCAAACTTTGAATGGGCATATCTCATGCCCCGTATGTCGTAGAGACATGAAACTTTGCACAGAGATGCCTCTCCTCATGAGGAACAAATTTGCCACAAGAACCCATAACTTCCGCTTATATAGATTTTCCGCCATTTTGAATTTTTTGAAAAACACTTAAAATCGATCTCTTCCTAGGAAGTTTGACCGATCTGCATGAAACTCGGAGAACATAATCTAGGGACCAATATCTAAAGTTCCCTCTTGGCAAAAGTTGGAAACTTACTAAAACTGAGCTTCTATAAGGCAATGAATATTGCTGAGGGCGTGGCTCATCACATAAAGGTGTATAACATCTCAAGGGTTTCACCAATCACCACGCAACTTTGTAGGCATATGACCACACATAATCTGAGGGGACCCCTTCATTATTGACCCCATAAAACAAAATGGGGGCGCTAGAGAGCTAATTTCTTATCTAGGCCTAACTGCCATATTGATTTTTACTAAACTTGGTAGATATGTAGAACAGGACGCCTCAAGGTGTCTAATTTTTGGTATGACTAAGTGGTATTCTGTACATAATCACGGAAACTGTCAGTGTGTCATTCTGTCAGTCAGTCATTCTACCAGCGCGCCCCACTTTTAAGTCAACACAACATATAAACACTTTAACTATCTGCCTTTCAACGTGCTACCTCAACTACTAATGTACAGCTTTATCCCACTAACTATCCCACTATTGGCAATGGTACTACTGTACTTTCAATAAAGCAGTCATACTATCAAATTCACAAAAACTGTCTGAATACATTGCTCTTCTTAATGGGTTCAGTTGACTATTTAATTTGCAATTTCCTATGACCTGTATCCCAAACACACACCATGTGAAACTGTACGTGGACAACTGTGCACTCAATGGGTATGGACTAGTATCTTATAATTCTAAAATTGGATTTTCTGTGGATGATGTTCTTTTACTTCTTGCTTTTTTATATTGTATGGTATTATAAAGCACTTTGTAACTCTGGTTTAGAAATTAAGTTTATTATTATAATTTTTTCTTATGTAAAGGACCTTAACGAGGTTTTGCAGTGTTGAAATGGAAAAAAAAAATGGCACCATTGACATTTGGCCTCATGCAATATATATTCCTTGTAAGAAGTACAAAGTGTTGGAGGAGGGAATAGAAGTTTCTACAAATACCCTCAGTATCTGATTTACCACCACAAACTGTCTACTGCAGCGGACATTAAACAACAAAACAAAATTGCATCTGAAATTTAATGTCTGGGAAAAGCGTGTAAAATCTGCAGTACTGTTTTATTGGAGACACACACAGAGGGACAGAAAGTACAGCCAGGTTGAACCAGTGCGAGACAGAGAGACAGAATAATGCGGAATTAAAAGATGCATTTTAAAGTTAATTGGAGCAATCTGTTATTCATGACTTTGTGTCTGCCGCCGTGGCCTCCTGTTTATTTTTCCGGAACTTCTAAAGGCTAACAGCAACTCCAGTCCAATGTGATATGATTTAAATAATTAAGCAGGCTTTTGTATTATTATTTATTACAGAAATGATCTTGTCAAGTTTTAAAAAATATTCCAAAAGCCATTAAATCACAGATCTTTTTGTTGAGCTGGCACCAGTAGAAAGTAGTGTTTAATATTTATCTCCGTGCATGAAGTCTTCATTTAAAACTGGTTCTCTTTACTCAGAAAACACTTTCTTTTCTGCTCCATTATTTTCCAGACATGTGCAACAAGTGTAAAAACAGCCCGGCATCAGGATTTGCTTATGGCGGCCTTTGATATGAATTAAATGAACTGCAGCAGGCCTTATTTACATGTGTGGTCTTAGTGCAATTTCTTTTTCAGTTTAGCGAGGTATTTACTGACTCAAAATTTGGCGCCCCTGATGGTAATTTGCGTCAGGCTTAGTGAATATCCATGTGCATGTTCACACTCCGTCTGTTTTTAAGTAGGTGTTTGCAACTGACACTTAAATGATGACGGAGTGAGCCTTAATGCATGTTATCGGACTAAGTAGGAGAGGGAGGAGGAGAGAGAAGGAGAAAAGCAGGAGATAAAGGAGAGCGGCTGTGACTGCTGAGAGAGGATGAGGAATGAAAGAAGGAGCAGAAAGAGGTAAGAGAGTAGGAGGAGGAGGATGAGGGGGAGGGAAGTGGCTATGAAAAAGGGAGAAGATTAAACACGTAAGAGGAGAAGAAGAAGAAGAAGATGTGAAAGAAAGAGGTTTTGTGAAACTCAAGACAGAGAGAGGAGGAGAAACAAAAAAGATGTAAAAGCGAGAGGAGAACATGGAACATGAGAACGAGGAGCAAAAGATAAATGGCAAAAGAAGAGTGCTCGAGTGGGAGGAGGCGAAGGAGGGAAGACAAGAAGGATGAGAAGGAGACGAGTGACGAGGAGTAGGAGGAGCGCCGGATTGGCACTAAGGCTCCAGACTGCATCTGCAGCCCTGTCTGCAGGTCATGGAGGCCACAGCTGAATCCACAGATGCTCCTCACTCAGGACGATCTGACGGTGACCTCCTCTCTGAAAGAGGAGGTGATTTATCACAGAGGCCATAAATCAGCATGTCTGACCTCCCCTGCACACAGCTCACGCCCCGAACTGTTTACTCGGCCGCCCCGGCTATCCATTATGGGCAACTGTCAGACGCAACAGCAACAGATACACTGATGATACACTGGTCAGAGTCGCCCGGGGCGTGGACTGCTAAATGATCACTGGTTCAGCCAATTACTTCTGGAAGCTGCATTAGAAATTGATTGGAGGTTACCTGTGTGAATTTAAGTGAAGTACACCTGTATCTGCAGGGTCAAGGGCAGGGGCAGTACATTGTGAAGACACAAACCTGTTTCCTAAAAATAATTTTCTAATGGTTTGCCAAATATGTGTTGGAGGAAATGTAATTGCTGTGTGGATTATGTTTAATGTGCGTCATTCAATCCACATCCAACTGCAAAGTTCTCGTATAGCACACAACTTGTAGACAGGTTGTGGGAGCACACGGCTGCTGCCATTCAGAAACAGAATTCTCATTAAAGGGATACTTTGCCAAATTTCAATTAGTGTTGTATCACAACAATGTTGGTAGTGCACTCTAAAAATAATCTACGAGTTCAACTTAAAAAAAATTATGGTAACAATTTTGCATGCCTCTTTTATCTCTGGCATTGCAGTAATTCACATGAGTCTTTTGTAATCTATCAAACTCAATTAGTTTAGTGCAACCGATGTCTTAAAACTTAAGTTGAACCAACCTAATATTTATCGAAAACTCGTAATTCTAATTTATCTAATTCCATCCTACTTAAACATGTCACAAATGTTTCTGATTTTGACCAACGTCTTAAAACAAGTTGTCAACTGACTAAAACACTTTAATGAAACAAATGTGTTTTCTAATGCTGAAAACTTCTTTACCCCGTGAATTATTTTTTAGAGTATGTGTATTCATTCAACTATATTAAACTTCCCTCCATATTGCCGGTGCCCAGATCTCATTTGCAGTATCCATCAGATGACACGATTTTTGCTGGCTCTCGGGCTGTTGCTCAAACTATAGATTGTACTTTTTCATTTTTTTTATTTTTAATGTTCACCACCACTACAAACACAAAGAGTAGAGAGACACATAGAGAGAAAGAGTGATGCCCCCTCTCTTCCATTCTCTCAAACTCACACCAAACTCAGATCAAACGGTAAAACTAGTGCTGATCAAGTATGAATCGATATTCTGTTGCTGCGTTGCCTATTTCTCACCTAAAATGTTTTTAGAAACACATTTTAGTGCACTGTTTAGCTGTAGTACAAGAGTTTGTTAACAGAAGGTGGGCACCACACTGTTTCCCGTACTGGATGAAAAAACTAACCTGGTCTCTCTCCGAAGACGTCAGAAGCTGATGCTTAGGCAGTGACTTCCATTGTTGGACCCCAATGAAAAAAGGCGTTTTTTAATGTCGGCATGATACATAGCCAGTCACCGTTATGTTGTAATGGCGACCAGTGGAATCAGGGGGAAACGCAGCAGAATAAAAGTTAAGGTGGTGAAAGTCCAAGTAGGGTGGGCGGGAGCGGTGGTGGATGGGTCCAACAAACACCGGCTTTCAAGAGCGGTGTTCAATCTCCATAACATTATAAAGCCAAACCCTGTTCTTTTTTCCTAAACTCAACCACATGCGTTAGTTGTTGAAGGAGAAAAAACGTCAATTCACAGCGCTGTACCGATGTTGTGTGTTTATTTTGAACAAGACTGTGTGTAATATGTGACGAGGTCGGAGTGAGAATGTGTTAAAAAACTGAGATGAAAAGAAATGTAATTTACTGTGTAACTGTAATACAAGATTGTTTGTTACCAGCCAGCTGCCATATTGTTTTAGTACGAGCTGGCCCAAACCAACTTGCATTACGTCACCCAGTAGTGGGAATGAATATGGGTTGTTAAGAGGCCTTTTACACGTACACGGTGATTTTGATAAACGGAGACATCTTCCTTCGTTTGTGCCCTTTGTTTACACGCAAACGGAGATTTCTCCTCTGAAACGAGTCTTTCTAAAAACTCTGGCCAGAGTGGAGATTTTGGAAAACTCCGGTTGCGCGTTTGCATGTAAACTGAGACAAACGGAGATAAACGGAGTTATAGGCAGCCGATGTCACAGTATGCGCCGGAACTTGCGCCTGTGTCAAAAGTGCGACCTATGTTGCTATGGTGACAATGGATACATGGAAGGCTTGAGCTTCTCGTTACACTGCCACCTACAGGTTTGGCATGCTCTTGTGTATATATACACAGGTAAGTGTAAACGAAGATCTTTTTGATAACGGAGACGGTGAAATGTCCGTTTATGAAAATAGCCGGCAATATGTAAACGGCTTCTAAGTCCTGGTAAATCTTCTCTGTCTGCTTTTTCTGTCAGGCTGCAGGTGAAGCGGAGATGCAGCCCTGCCTGCTGGTGCTAATTGCTGATGCCTGGCACCTGGTCTGATTACCTGGGTGTAAAGGCCCCTCCTCCAGCCAGTAGCACTCTTTGTCAGCCACTCTGCCAGCCAGCAGGCTCCACAAGAGCAGAGTCCCCTCTCACTGCTTTGTTTGCTTTTGATTTCCTTTTTTTTTTAGATATTTACCTCAAAGTTTGGTTAGCTTAACTTTGTGTTGTTGCTTCCCTTGAGCCAGGGTTGTAACAGGGTCCAGTGCAGCACAGTGCATTGGAGTAGTTGTAGGTGTTTTGTTACCTCTTGAGCAAAAACGGATGTCACATCCCCTGTTCTCTGTTTTCTTTGTCATGTAGCACCAATTTCAAAAGTATTGCGGCTTCCCAGTTTAATGAAGAGACCATCTTTCTTCTTTCTTGAAATACTTTGAGTGATAAACAAGACCCAGACACATTAAGTGTTCAGTTTTCAGATTTGACCCTGTGTGTGTGTGAAGCCCTGTGATTGAGTGCGCCCAAGCCTCAAGGTGTGACTCTGGCAACATGATGAGGAGGATAAACAATACTCCCCAAAGCACTCAGTGTCTCTTGGACTAGAGAAAGATCAATCACTAAGAACAATACACACAAACTTGACAGCAGAATGAAGTTACAGGCCTTCGCAGTTGCATTACATAACTAAATCATTGCACCCGACCGAGCAGCAACCTCCGGGGTTGCCAAATTCTGCAATTCCTCTGATGGCCACTTGAGGCTGGCTTCAAATGTGAATCAATCCCCATTGACACACCACCACTTTACAGCAGAAATAAACATGTTTACAGCCTGGTACAAGGCTTGTTTTGATCTCTAAAGCTATTTTTCGTCTTCATGACAACTTCATAGAGGATGCATTTTCATACAACTCACCCATTTACATTTTATTAAAGGGATAGTGCACCCAAAAATGAAAATTCAGCCATTATCTACTCACCCATATGCCAGGGTATCTCCATACTGCTCGTCCGTAGTGATCCAAGTGTCCTAAAGCCCCGACATAAAAAGTTGTTTGGAAAAACGTCATTTGAACTCTGTTTTTAGCCTCATTGTAGCCTGTAGCTCTGACTGCCTCTCTGTGCACCGCGTTCACGTGTGCGCGCCTGTGTGAGACTGTGAGACATGGGCACCATGTTCATGTGTGTTCACGTGCTTTTGCTGGTATCGCATGCAAGGCTTCAGGACACTTGGATCACTACAGACGAGCAGTATGGAGATATTTTGTGGTTTCAATTATGTGTTTTTGGACATTTGAATCTGGGGCGCCGTAAGCCTCCATTAGGTGGAGTTGTGTTGCTACCCCCTCTCCCCTTGGATCTCTGCATGTGTGAGGACTCTAAAACTTCACCTGAGCCTCCATCGGCATATGGGTGAGTAGATAATGGCTGAATTTTCATTTTTGGGTGCACTATCTCTTTAAAACATATACAGTTCTGCACAATTAAAGGCATGGTTGCTTTGAGTGACAGGCTGTCTGCAGATAGTGTCCCCGGGCACTGGATCCACTCCTCAACAGCTCCGCTTTTTTGTCCAAATTTGGCCACTCCTGGTGCCAAGAATCCAAGATGACGAGGGCCAAAATGCCAAACTCAAACCAATGGGCGACGTCCCAGTGCCTACATCCATTACTATTACACAGTGCATGTGCCCAACCTGAATATGACACGTTCTACTGCTTTGTTTTGTGAGCTTGTCGCGATGACTGCATGAATGTGTGCTGCTGCTTCAGCCCCACAGCTAAAAGACGCTGATATTACAAAACTAAAACCACTGGAGGATTCCTCTCGCCATCTCTGCACGTCTCTCAGTGTTAGTTCAGATAAACTAACCTCACACACTTAAACTAATCATCCTTAATTATTTAAGTGGAGAATGTAAACATTGACTTATCTCACAGCTGAGGAGGGGCAGGTTTGCTTTCAGGTTATGTCTCTGTGTCCCTGCTGTCATCAGTAAACACTCCTTAGCTTTTACACAACAGAATAATAAAGATGTTGCTAATCATGTTTCAGTTGTCAGCGGTTTCCCTCAAGGATTATGGAGGGATTAAGATATTATTTTGCTTCATGAATCTATATATTGTATTTATTCTGAAATGCTGCCACTGTAGATTGAATTGTGAGTCATGTGACACACACAGCCTACAGAATCACACTGGAATATTTGCTACCAGTTCTGATCTTAATTAAGATGACACAATAAACGTGCAAGCTAGCATTGGCATTTTGCACATGTTAGCATGCTGACGTTAGCATTTAGCTCAAGATCAAGTTTTGGCTTTAAATACCCAGCTTTGGTGCCACAGTCTTGCTGGAAACACAGCCATGTCTAGGCCTGAATGAAACACTTAATTTGTCCTATAGACATCTGTGTGTACCAGCACGGCTCTTTTCATGTTCATGTTTTGTTCTTTCTTTTTAATTGTTCAGTGCTCTGTGTTTTTTGTATATTTGTATATTTTGATGTCATACATTGGTGTTTGAGGATGTTGTGAATAATACAATACTCACTGAACAGGTCATTGTGATTTGGTAGTCAGGCCTCGGCTCCTCAGAGTTGATCTCATCTAATTAGTGGCACGAGCTGACTGATTCATCACAGCTGGTAGGAATCTGTCTGTGTCTGTGGAAGCTACTGTGTCAGTAGGACTGATGAGAGTCGAGGACTGAAACGTTTGCTGTTGTTTTGATTCACTTTTTATTATCTTTGAACCTTGTGCACGGAAATAAATTGACTATTTTTTGCATTGATCTCAGCCTGTGGAGCTTTTTGTGGCTGTCCAGCCCAGTTGCATTGGTGTGCGGGTATCCCCTCTTCCATCCTTTCTCATTTGGTTTTGAAATACCTAATTTTAGTGTCACAGTCTTGCAGGAAACAACCATGGCTCACTAGGAAATGCCTGCTTTTGGTGGCTCAAGCCCCGCTGGAAGAACAGCGTTATCTCACTAAGAAACAATTGATTTTGTTGTTGCTTGGTCTCAAACAATGGTTTATGGTGGTCTGCGGCCATCTCATTGATGTGACACATATGAAACGTACAAATATAAGGTATCCGTGGTTTGCAGAAACTTTCAACGTTTTCTTCTGGTGAATGCTGACAAAGCTATTTAAATTTTAAAACTAGTGATCAGTTGCTTTTGAATCAGAATATCTTTATTGTCATTGTAACAGGTACAACAAAATTTCAGTGCAGTCCTTGACAGTGCAAAAAGAGCTAATAAATAGTATAAAAAATAGTCGATCTCACAATGTCAAAGCCAGGACACTGGTACCCCAAAAAGTCTGGGACCAACTGTGTCACACACTATACTTCGACCACAAGGTACAACCACATGTTCTGGTTCATACATCATGTTCAGTTCCAGAAACCATGACCATGGTTGGACAATTTGCCTATCAGGCACTCGTAATATAGCTTATAAAGGGATGTTTGAGACTGAAACAAATCCGCATTGCAAACACTGATACATACAGAGGGTCATGTTAGGTTTCATGCCTATGAGCAGGATTTTTCAACCCTACTACCACTTTAAAGGTGCCATACTGTAAAGTGTATTGTATATGGTTGTGCTAATTATGAATGATATGAATGATAATTAGGTATGATATGAGGTTCAACTCACTGATTTGAACTGATAGGATTGTATATATATGAACTGATGGACTGATAAGCTAACTTGTGGGAACATTACTGTTCATTTGAAAGGCCTTTATTTTATTCATTATGTAGTTTGGATGTTTTGCCTTGATTAATTCAAGTGATTTTTATTTTTTCAAATTTCCAGTACAGCCAGTAAATTCAGCTCTGTGTCTGTAACATTCATTCATTTTCTCTCAGCTCCTTAGCTAAACCTGCACGAGTCCAACTTCATTTGTTGCATTTACTTTATATTATAATTCAGTTATTTTTATAAATATTATCAACAAACATTAAGTATGTCATCATGAATGCTACATAGTCTTTAAATCCAATGTTCTTTTTTACCTGTATTTGAACATAGATCATTTTGGCCTTTTGAAGATTTGTACATTATCTGATGTTTTCAAATCTAGTATAATTTATATGTAGTATATTTTTTTTTCTTTTTTCTTTGTGTGGTAGCATAATATATATATATATATATATATATATAGAGAGAGGAGTTACAGCTATTTATTTTCACTACTAAAGCATCATTAGTAAGGATTATCTTTATTTACATTCTGCCTTACTGTTGCTGACCTGGTCAAACTTCTGCCACAAAAAAGAGTCTGCAACAAGTCATGTGACTGTTTGTCTTGCCTGAAGGCGGTGTACTGTGTTGTGTCATCTTTTCAGCCCATTGCAGTTGTTTACATATCAGTGCTAAGTTGAGCTTGCTAAGAGGTCAGTGTTTAAGTTTTCATGTTCAGGTGTTTTTTTTTCTCAGAGGCCATAAAGTTGTTGTCCTCTAGGTTTCTGTAACCAGTATTTCTGGTTGCAGTTGCCCAGAGGAGCAAAAACTAATTGTACTTATCTGTTTCCATGTCAGTGTCAGGGAATAATCAGGGACATGTATGCCAGAGGATGAGTATGCAACATATTCATGCCTCACAGCTCTGTTAGATGCTTGATAAAATCACAATAACTGCAGCCAGTTTACAATGGGACATGCAGTCTGCATTAAATCGCACAAAGTATTGTCCTCACTTTTGTATCTATAATCTGCCTCTTTGCTTTGTGAGCTTTCAAATAACAGAAGTCCACCAGTTTAAGGAGAGATGACATCATTATTGTCTTGCCACAGACCTCACAGGAAGAAAGAGACCCCCCCCCATGACATGCAGCGCCTTCTAGTGCCTAAATGTCGGCACCGCAGGATGGTGTGAGCTCACAGGATAATGAACTTTAATCAAATAACCGCGATAAGACGCTTGGAATTCAGTTAGCTCATATCAGCACAGACAGTAGCCTCATTCAGAGGGAGCAAATTAAATCATAACCACATGAGGTCTGGAGCAACACATGTGGGTGCGTTACGCATGCACTACTTTACACAAATGCACTCATAAAACGAAAAAATGCACATGCAACACAGACACATTTAAAAACGGAGGGCGTCAGCTTTATAATGCCATTTTAAAAAGGACTTAATGTGACAGCTCTTATCAAGCTCCCCTCCTGATCAGAAAAAAACTTGAAACCCTGAAGGCTGCTGCCAGTTTGCCAGGAAATGGCCACAGGCTGGAGTTGAACCCGGGCCCCTGCGGCAACAGCCTTGTACATGGGGTGCCTGCTCTATCCACTAAGCCACCGACGCCCCAACACGCTGATAATTTTACTGTTTGTACAGGGTGGCACCATAAAATCAAAATGGTTGATTACCCTGGATGGATGGATGTGAGATGCAAACCTCATGGCAGTTTTCCCTTTAAGATTATTAATTATATTGAGCACAAAGATGATTTTATAAGGGTAAGTGTGCTCAAAGGGTTCATCCTCTGGGGAGCATGCCCTTTAGAACAGTCAGAGCTTGTCTGAAAAAGACCAGAGCTAAAATGCGGACTGTAAAAGACAGAGAAACCCATCACTGGTGGCAGCATGATGCTCCAGCAATCAATGAACAGAGCAGCAACTCATCATTTTCTCTGCACTTCACAGGTGCAGCCTGCCTCCTGTGATGATAATGATCTTGTGACTGGAGCTGAAAGAGAGTCAGTAATTAGACATATTAAACACCGATTGGCGATTGAGCCCTACTTGACCCAAAGATAATGTAGACATGGACTCAGTTATAAGCGAGTCAATCCCCACAGACCTCCATGTTAAGATGCTCAACTTTACAGCGGAAATAAGTATGTTTACAGTCTGGTACAAGACTCTCTAAAGCTAATTTCCCTGTTCATGACATCTGTATGAAGTTATACAACTGAAAAGGGAATTAAACTGTCCATGTAAACGTACTCACTATCTCAATGTCGGCTGGTGAAGCCTCCATAATAAATACTGACATGCATATTTGTGATAAAAACATGAAATTATATTGAGCGTATTTTCCCCAAGTATATAAATAACATTACAAAGTACTTTGCGGCTGTTCTATCTGGGGTATAATCATTCCCACTACACAGACAACACTACTACAAAATGGCGAACTCACTATATAGTGAGTAGAGAGTAATTTTGACCGCAGCTGTAGACGTAGCTGTTGCTATTTCAGTGTGTGTTTTTCAGTTTTTGGCTGCCAAAAAAGTCTGCATCAGCATCTGGTTGTACTAAAAAACCGTCTGGAGCATGGGTTATTCAGTGAGTACAGCTTATTTTAATGATTTTAAGCCTGTTTTTCGCTAGCAAAATTAGCATAAGCATTATCAAAGTAAATCATAGCTGTTAATGCACAGTGCTAACCAGCTAGCAGCTAGTGTTAAGGTTAGCACCACCCTCACGTCCAAGTATGGTCACTTCTGGCTCCAAAATCCATCATGTCAAGATTAGAGGCTTCAAAACCAGACCATCAGCCAATGAGTGACATCACAGTAGCTACGTCCATTATTTTGTACAGTCTATTTTTACTAGGACCACAGTGGACCTGTCAAAACCTCTAGAACACAGTGAAATTTTGACCATTCATGATTTCCTTCTCTGGCTCAAAATGTGACACGTTTGGCCCTGATACAAAAAAAAGATTTTATATTTCATGTGATTAAGATTTATTTGGTGTAATTTTCCTCCTTACTGTATGTAATGAGCTGCTGCATTAACTGTGAGTCCCACAGTGCACATCCCACATCATGAGAGCGTGTGGTGTGGTGCTAACTTCTCCCAGAGCTCATGAGGAGTCCACATTCCACAAGCTGAGCTTTCCTCGGACTTCCAGACAGGGGTCCTCATTAGCAATGACCTCCTTGTTAATAGCTCTTAATTTCACATGAGCGTGGTGAACTTTAGCACACGAGGGTCAGAGGTCGTGTTCTGGCTCTCGTTAGCTCCGTGAGAGGACGCTGGCTACATTTTATATCCCGGTGATTGAACCCCAAGCTGTGGCTCGTCCCCATTTCAAAAGAGTCTTTTCTCCCTGAGAGTTTACCCGACCCTAACACTCAGCTCTGTTTAGAGCCAAAGAGCTTTCAGAGAGAAGGGCGCGACCCCACGCCTGAGCTGGCCGCTTTACAGAGGATGACGTACTGCTTTTCTTTCTTTCTTTTTTTTTTTTAACTAATTCATTTATTCCCTCTATTAACCCTTTAACACCCACCTGCGTGGAGAAACCATACTTGCCACTCTAATTGTTCACGCTGTAGGGATGGCAGGGTTTGATCAGGAAGGAAATATTGGACCAAGCGCCATTTTTGATTGCCCATTTAGAATGGAATTTTGGCAACTGGCATCAGGGCTGGGTACCTGCTACTTTTAAGTATCAACTGCTACTGATTCAATTTAAATCTGTGGCAAATTTCAGGGCTCACCTAGAATGCTGGGTTCAGACAGGCAATGGAAGAATTGCGAAGCACCCCAAAACCACCCACAGAACTCCATGGTCAGCTTCCTGGCTTCAGGGTGCTTCGGGGAAGGTCAGCAGTGCTCTGCGGAGCTCAGACAGAAGGCTGATGCACTGCAAAGGGCTCTGAAGCTGGAGGGCCAGACAGGGAGGTCTGTGGGTGGCTTCCCGGTTTTGGGGCGCTTAAGGTTGGTAAAATGGAGCTCCACAGAGCTGCTGGGTTCAGAAAGGAGGAAGCACCATGAAACACCCAGGAGGTGGGAAGTCGGCCACGGAGCTCTGCCGGCTCCCCAATGAGCTGAAACTATCATTGCAGCATCAAATATTCCGGCTATTTTCATTTCTATTCTTTTAGAAATCACTGCTGTTTGTTTTTAAATTCAGTACTTATTCCACATATTTGTCTGGTGTGTCTAAACAGAGAGCAAAAGAAACAACCAGACACATACAAGCGTGCACACACACAAGCAAGCAGACAGACAGACAGAGACGAAGCATTATGTGTAACCAGAAAAGAGCAGAGGGACACAATCCCCTGTTGACTGCAGCAATTTATAAATGACATATTGTCAATTTTTACGTTTATACAACCAAATCCCCAGATTGGTTTTGTACATTTCCGCAAACCATGGATACAACATGCTGTGGTTAATGTGTCGTTAGCCAGTATCTGGTTTTGGTGGGTCCTCTGAAAGCAATGTCTCTGTGAAAACCACCACTTTTGTTGGAAACATCAGGTGGCTAAAAGACACCCACGTTTGATGACTAACTTGGTGACTGTTTTGTAGCAAGTGCTCCATTTCCAATCGTTTTTTGTTGCTTATTGCTTTTTGGTCAAGCAGTGGTCTGCAGCTTGGCAGCTGTCTCGCCAATAGGTGACACACCATCCACCATCCCCTCCACCTCCCAATGACAAAGTCAGCTCGCACACTACGTCACTTTAGAAACATTAAAATGATAGTTGTGATACATAGAACAGATCCAACTCTGGGGTTAACATTTTCTCACAGACTAATGAGCCTACCAGTTCGGTGCGGTCCAGTACGACATCTGAGGTCCTGCTTGTGTCGTGGACTTTTACGGTTATTTGGGAAGCTTGTTGAGATTTTTCCACATGATGTCACCACAAGGCTCATGGGTGTAACAGCAGAATCTGCAAAGGTGGTGATCGGGCCAAACAGAACTTTTCACATCCAAATAGCACAAAGAATGTAAATGCAAAGATTGAGTTACTGAAAACAAGCAAGCAGCAGGGCACAGGGTTTTGTAAAATAAACCTTTCCCTGGAATTTATTAATGTTTCTGCTGTGATTTGATCAAATAAATGTCAGATTAAGTTCAGCGGAGAGAGAGAAGAAGAGAATGATGAAAGTCAAGTTGAGTCAAACTTGATTATAAAGCCTCTTTAACAAAGTGAGTTTGTCTTCACGGAGCAAGAGACAGAACATTCATGCTGCTCTATACCTCTACTCCACATTTCAGACATAAGTATTGTACTCCTGCTGTACTACTTTTATTTTACAGCTAAAGTTGTTAGTTACTTTGCAATTAAGATTTTACATATAAAGTATATAATTGTATACTTGTAAAAGCTAAGTTCATTTCAGTTTTTATTGTCCCACTTGGGAAATTTGGCTTGCAGCTCATTAAAACAGACTCATCCATTAGTAAAACAGATTAAAAAAATATATTACCAATAAAAAGTTATGGCAGTAAAAACAAATTAAAACAGGTAAAATGAACAATAAATATATATAAAAAAAGAAAACAATAAAACAATAAGACAGGGACTGTCTGGCTTGTAACTACGGAGGGTGCAAATTAATTGCTTGAGTGCAAATTAAGTGATTTTATTGCACATATTAAATAGGGATGTTTGTATCTACTGCACCTGACCCTGGGGAGTCGATACCTATACCCTGAAGGAAACAAGCTCAAACCTTTCATCTAAAGGTTGGTGGCTATCAGTGTTTGTCTTTTGCCAAACTTCTTTATCAGAAATGTCAGAGTTGGCTGCTGCACATTAATAACCCTGTCAGCTAAGGATATAATGAAACTTATTCTGCCTACTCTACCTCACTGCATTCTTAAAACTACTTTGTGCACATTTGTTTAATGTATATACTGATAATATGATCGACTGGGGTTTTCACACAACCATCTCTAGGGTTTACAGAGGATGGTCTGACAAAGAGGAAATATCCAGTGAGCAGCAGTTCTCTGGGTGAAAGTGCCTTGTTGATGCCAGAGGTCAGAGGAGAATGGCCAGACTGGTTCAAGATGATAGAAAGGCAACAGTAACTCAAATAACCACTGGTTACAACCAAGGTC
>NC_065514.1:12164265-12164637 GCF_006386435.1 Epinephelus moara | reverse complement strand
AGGGAATCGCCTTGTTGTTTACAAATACTTCCGGGTAGAAAACCAGCAGAGCTTTTAGCTATATATATATAGCCTATATATCACATTTTTCACATCACTGTATCACCGTTTAGACTAATCTGATGTTTGTAAAGTCTATAAACACAATGATTGAACAAACATTACTATTTCTTAGCCGTTAGCAGTGTCTATAATAGGTAATAACTCATCAAACGGTCCATGAAAAAAATATCTTTTCCAGCGGATATCTTAGTTACAACATGATTGAGCTAGCAAAGTTATGTGTGGTATTTATTCAGTTTTAGGAAATCACGATGTCTAGAAAGCATCAGTGGCTGCAGCTGACAGGGACAGCTAACAGCAGCAGCAAAG